>NC_053451.1:28682298-29022474 GCF_015227805.2 Hirundo rustica | reverse complement strand
GCAAAAAAGCCTGATTTTGTCCCCTAAAAATGCTAAATGGCAATATGAAAAACACCAGAAAGACACTGACATTTGCATATTGTGGTGTCCACCACACCTTCACATCTCAAATTTCTGCTTCTGTGCAGGAAGATACATTAAGGGATATATTTTCCTTCACATCCAAAGTACATTTCTGCTCATCAGGATCATTAGAACCAAGTGCTTTAACAGCACCCCCACATGCTTCTAACTAGGCTGAGCAAAGCTGCTGTTCTCTGAGTTGCAGTGCCTTGCAACTCAGGGAACTCAAAAGAAAAAGGATTCCTGTACTGCATGCCACAAAGGTGAGCACAGAGGTCAGACAAAGCCAGACCTCAGGAGAAGGCAGGACATGGCTGTGACGAGCACGACAAACACCACCTCTGAGGGCTGTGATCCTCTTCACTGGTTTTCCTGGCAAGCACATGGATGTACTGAGCCTCACTGAGCTCTTGCTGACTGCACTGCCATCGACTGGACTGGCAACCTTGAGCCCAGCAAAGCAAGAGACGGAGATCTGGGGATTTCTGTACCCAAGCAAAAGGAACAAGGCACAGCTGGGAATCTCTTACATCTGGGGTCCAAGTAAACTTTCTAAGGCTAGAGGTCTCTCTGGCAAAGGGAAGTTCCAGGCAGAGCAGTGAAAGCCCAGCTGACAGCTCCAGGCGCATCAGCTCTAAGGTCTGGCTGTGGCTTAGAATGGAATATACCCGTACTCATCCCCCTGAACAGGGAAGGGGTAAAGGGAAGAAGGAGGGAGCACAACCAGGAATGCAAACCTAGAGAGGAAGGAGTGGAGGGGTTGACTGTGATCAGGGTGAACTGAGTGTCCAAGAGAGGACAGTGGGAGGATGGAACTGGTGCAAAGAGCAGAGTGGGAGCCTGACCCTGCCTTTGGGGATCCAGCTGCCTTCTCCTGCCTGTATTCCTTCCCTCCACCTGCCACCCTACACACTGTAAAGGGAGAGCTGGGGCATCCCTGCCACAGAGCCAAACAAGACCGGGAGGCTGGAGAGGCAGGAGAGATGTCACCTCTCCAGAGCAGAAGGCAGCTGTACAGAACCCTTCAGTGCAGGTAACAGAGTCACACCTGTTTTATCTCTGTTTACCCAAGGTCTTTCTCCTGTACTCTCAGCTCTTTCTGACCATAATGCTGTGACCCATCTCTAAGTCCAGAGCCGTGCTGGCACACGCTGCACGCAGGCTGCAGCACCATTCTGGGCACGCACTGCAAAGACACCTCTGCCCCAGCCAAAGACAGAGGAGCTCTTGCCCAGCACATGGGACTTGACAGCCCCAAAGTTCAGCTAATGGCACTCAGCCGTTGCTCTCAATGCTGCAAGCCCACTGATGGTATCCTTGAAGCGCTGGAATGTGGAAAATATTCATAGAACCACACAATGATTTGGGTTGGAAGGGACCTTAAAAATCATCTAGTTTCATCCCCCTGCCATGGACAAGGATATCTTGCACTAGAACAGGTGGCTCAGAGCCCTACCCAACCTGGCTTTGAACACTCCCAGAGAAGGGGCATCCACAGCTCCTCTGGGCAAGCTGGGCCAGTGCCTCACCACCCTCACAGGAAAGAATCTTTTCCCATCATCGAATTTAAACCAACTCTTCCATTCTGAAGCCACTTCCCCTGGTGCTATCCCTCTGTGCCTTTGTAGAATAACCCTCTCCAGCTTTCAGGCCCCCTTTAGGTACTGGAAGGCGCTGTAAGGTCTCCCAGGAGCTCTCTCTTGCCCAGGCTGAATATTAATACTATTCTGGCAGATGGCAGCATCAAATGGTTGAAGAACATCAAACAATTACTTGTCTCCATGTCCACACCTGTTCTGTAATAGCAAAAATAAAGAACTACAGAATTTATTTACTACTGTTTCTTTCCAGTTGAAACAGCTCATCTATCTAGTTCAGGGAAAAAGAATGAGTAATTTGTGATTTTGCGTGCTCTATAAAGACGGAATAATTTTTGAAAATAAATTCTTGGTCTAAACAGTTTCACAGGTACTAACAGATAAATATACTGAGAGAAAATAACTCTTTAACATCTGTTAAATGGTTTTAAATGTAGTCATATCTGCTGAAAAGTTACAGCATCACACACTGGTTGAAAAGAAAATGTCTGTGCTCTATCTGATCTTGGGCCTGGGGCAACGTTACTTTCTCTTATTGAAAGCTGGATAAAGGTTAGTGGTTTTTTTTCTCTCCTGCTACAAATAGCAAAAGCAACATTAACCCATGTTAGATCAAGACATGAAAAAACAAGTTCTCCTCTGACAGATGGAAGGAAAGAAACATGGAAATTTAGGAAAAAACATGGAGAGTGAAGTGGGAAAACAGAAACCAAAAGCAGTATTTTGTAAATTAGTATTCTTTTTATCCAGTCTCTTGTCAACTTCTTTCTCCCTGCAATTAGTACACAGTATTTTTTTCTTTTGTATGTTTCTTCTCCAATGTAATTTCTCTTCTCCATCTTCATTCCAGCTTCTGCTAATCGTCATGACTATTCCATTTGTAATTCTATGATCAATCGCCTCTTACAAATACTATTTGCTCTTCTCCATATAGAGCTGATAAGAATTTTAAAATGAGTGGGTCATAAAGTTAATTTTAAGTGGAATTTTTACAAACATGCTATCAAATTTCTCATTTAGATGTTCTGAAATGAGGTGATGAAAGTTGAAAGATAACTGGTTTCTGATTTCCTTTTCATTGTTTCTGTATGGTGTGTATAGAAAGGCTATAGAGGGGATTAATTTTCATTGAACTTTTAAAAGATGTCCTCATTTTATTAAAAAAAAAATTTGGTTTGGGGTTTTTTAACATCATAGATTTCATCCTTGTTTTGGAAGACTCAGTAGATGGCTGAAGAAAAAATAAGAAGCTGATTACGTGAAGCAGAGAGGGAAAATGAAAGCTGTCGAAATACATTAAGCCACATTATTTCACATCATGGCTTCTTTGTATTTTTTAACACGAATGAGATTAAAAAAAAAAGTCTGCAAAAACAGTCATAAGAAAAAGATGTGTCCATTACAACTGACGTAACATGCCAACTCAAGTCATTTAAGCCTTTGGGGGAAAATATCATCCCTCTTCCTCTCACAGTACTGTTAAGGTAAAAGTCAAGATTTATTTTTAGGTCAAGCTTTTCTAAATAATAAAGATGAAAAACATTTAAAGAAAAAAATGTGGGCAAAAGAAAATATCCTTTTCCCCACTTCTTGCTTTATTTTGTGGTTTTTGGTCATCATAACTTTGGACTCCCAGAATTAGGGAACGTGAGTAGTAATCATTCCCAAGCCAAGTGACCATTTTGATTAATGCACTGCAAAAATCCAAAACACCATCTGGATGACTGTACCTCACCTTGCTGATCTATTATTATGACTTTTTTACTATTTCTGTAGCTCTTTTTGCCACACACCTTAACTTACCACGGAGACGCCGAGTTTCTTAGTTGGATAAATTTTCATTTTCTTTGCATTTCTGTGATCATAAGAAATTCACTTTGCTTTTAATTACTCAAAACTTAATCTAAACAAGCCCATTCTCCTTGGGTCTCCTCTTGACATTTTCTCGATTGCTGTTTCCACTATGCATTAATTGATTCTATATTTGGTACCTGTGCCTACATTTTGTTCATTTACCAAGGTCCATGCCTGAATCAGGCTTCTGCATCTGTGACTTTGATCTGCATCCATAGCCTTTAATAATCCATTGTGTTGTAGCTTCTGTGTTGGATGTTAAACATCATCTCCAATTTGTCTTCTCTATTTTGTGCCACATCAAATAGATGAACAGAGTTTGAGAGCCTTAAATTTTGTTTTTCCCTTCCAAACATAATGCTGGTGAAGAACTACACCATTTACCAAATAAGTATTTGTGTTATTTGCCTTCTGATGTGTCATGCCAATTAACACAAGAAACATTTTAATTAAGCAATGACTTTCCAGCACTGCTATTATCCCCCGTTAGCAGACTTTCTTCTGTTTCTCAAATGTTACTTTCCAGCAGAGAGTAGAAACCTTGTCATTTGATATTGGTAGCCAACGTTAATGTTGGTAAAGATGAATATTTAGAGTAAATGGTTCAATTATTCTTTTCCATTCCCTTTTTTTTCCCTCCGAACAACTAAGAAAACAACGAATGTAATTGCAGTAATTATGATCAGCCTTTAAATTGTTCTTTCCCTGATACCAATTTTCATGATACTCGTGGGAGTGTCAAACACAACATCATCGTGTCTTGTCAAATGTGGTTGAAATTAAAGCAGCTGAAGCTACTGGGAAGGACTGACAGACGGGTGGCTAGAATAACCATAGAAACCCTCTCCCTCCCTGCCTGCTTTACACAGAGCCAATCAAAGCTATCCAAAAGGTCATCAAGGAAAGGAATGGGAGCTGTCCCTGAGGTGAACCTCTGAAGGAAGCACTCAGATTCTCTCAGGTAAAGCTGAGACATCCATCAACCCAAGTTATCCACCTAACTCTGTAAGAATTCTAGCTTCTACTGCAGAAGGAAACATAAAAGTTAGTTATCTGCTGCTGGCACCTACCAACAGGGTCATTTGTGGAAGAGAAACAGAAAAAAAACTGAGGCAAAGCTGAACAGTTTGGTGCTCATCAAGGCACAGAAATGTCTTGGTCTCCACAAAACAGACGTCTTTCAAGTAACACCTACAGCTCTAACATGTCTGTAAGATTAGGAGTCAGATGGGCAGTTCTCAGGATCTTTGCTTTGAATTTGGATAATTTCAGTACTTTTCCAGACCATTCCACCTCTCCCTGCAGGTAGGTCCCTTTTCAGAGCTGTTTAGGAGATAGAATTAATGAACAAAGCCCTAACGCCTACATTTTTCTTCTTGGCTGGAAACACTGTCAGACCAGTACTAAAGGCTGCTGCATATCTTTAAGTAAAAGACGAGCAGAGAGCCTAACACTGGACACGAGCAGCTCTGCTCTGAGCAGCCATCGTATCATTTGGGCTAAGGAGGGACTGCCAAACCAAACACATCCAATTAACACAAACTCAGAAAAACCCAAGACTCAGAGCACCGTCTCATTTGCGGAACAAGCATCAGCCAGCACGAACAGCAGCGGTGGGTTTAGCCTCGTTCTTCACTGCCTCTCTGAAGTGCAGAGAACGTGTCCCCAGGGGCCTCACTCAGCACAGGAAGTATGAAAACGTCAATATGAGCCAAGGTAGCAGCCCTCTCTGCCTGGCCTGTGGCCAGCGTTACAGAAGCAATACGCAGCAGGCAGTTTCACACATTGCCCTCCATGCATGTTTAAATTTTAATCCCGCTGTAGCCAGCACGTCACACGGGCACTGTCCTGGAGCACAGGAACACTATTAGACACGCCATCTTCGTGCTGGGGTTTCATCCTCAATGCTGGGGAAGAAGAACCACCCCCAGGGTTCCTCAAGAGTCAACCAGCAGTTCACAATGCACCTTTCTCACCTCAGGGGTGCTCCTGGTCCCTCTCTGTGGAATGGACAAAGCAAGAGCCTGCTCCCAACACCAGCACACAGGGGCAGTGGCAGCCTGTGAGTTTCAGGCACCACTCTCCTTACCTGCCCTGCCTCACCCTGGCAACCCCAGAGTTTACAGCCAGGTGGCTGCACCCTTCTCCACCACAGCCATCACACACTTGGTCGCAGTCCTCACAAAGCATCTGGTTTTGGGACAGCAGCAGTGGTCAGAGCCAGACAGGAAGCACTGAGGCTGCTGACTCCCTGTCACCACTCTCCCCAAAAAACAAAGTGCCTTTGTTACCTCAGCCTTTTCCTCATCTTTTGTCACTATGTATTCCTCCACGTCCAATAAAGGATGAAGAATTCTCCTTAGCCCTCCTTTGGCAGCTTATGCATCTATAGAAACATTTTTATTGTCTTTTATGGCAGTGGTCAGACTAAATTCTGGTTAGTCTTCGGCTGTTCTAATTTTCTCTCTGCACAACCTCACAACATCCTTGTAGTCTTCCTGAATGGCCTGCCCCTTCTTCCAAAGGTGAAACACTCTTTATTTCCTGAGTTTCAGACTAAGCTCCCTGTTCACTCAGGCTGGTCTTCTTCCCCACTGGCTCACCTTTCAGCACATGGGGAGGGCCTGCTTCTGCACCTTTAGGATTTCGCTCCTGAAGAACGTCCAACCTTCCTGCACTCCTCTGCCCCTCGGGACTGCCTCTTAAGGGACTCTGTGAAACAGTCTCCTAAACAAGTCCAAGTCTGACCTCCATTAAGTCCAAGGCAGCCGTTCTGCTGACCTCCCTCCTTACTGCTCTGAGAATCAGAAACTCTCATTTGTGATGGCCCAAGACAGCCTCCAACCACCACATCACCCACAAGTCCTTCTTTGTACACAAACAACAGCTCCAGCAGGTGCCTTCCCTGAGTGGTTGGATCACTCATCAGCTGTGTCAGGAAATTCTTACACGCACTCCAGGAAACTCTTGGTCTGTTTCCTCTCTGCTGTATTGTATTTCCAGCAGGTATCTTGTAAGAGAAACTGTTCCCAATCCTAGAAAGCCACCACCAGGGCTTCAGGTGTCCTCACCAGAGCTCCACAGCTCCCTAAGCAACTGGGGAAAACGACGAAGAGCTGCTGGCACTGAGACTGCAGGGGCTGAGCTCACCAGGCAGAGCAGCTGGCACTGAATGCCCAGCCCTGCACCTGCCCAGGTGAGGCCACATCTCACCATCACACCGACCCCTAACCCCACCCCATGATTCTCCCTGCTGTCCCTGGGGGCACCCACACCTACACAGGGGATACTTGCTGTTCAGGATCATCCTCTGATCTCCAAAGGCTGCTCCACTGTCAAGGGAACAGTCATCCACATCATTTGTTCAACCTCCCCCTTAAACCCAAACACAGGGTTAACAACCCCTTAGACCAATGGTTGTAGGACCACCCATTCTCACAAGAGAATAAAGAACCCTGCTGGCCAGCTTCTACTTTGAGCTAATTCAATGGACCATTGGGAATATCACCTGAAAAAATCCTTCATCAAGCAGAAAGCACAAGTTCCTCCAGAGGATTCCCAAGTCATGCCTTTTCTGCAGTCAGAGGGACACTGGCACACCACACATGCCAATCTCCTGTCTCCTCCAGAACTCGCAGTTTTGATTCTGGCTGCACTTCTCACAACTTTACTTGTACAGTATCTATACCAAGACCCACTTAATTCTGGGTCCTCTTGATCAACTGTCCTGTTTCTCACCAAGCTGGATATGACCAGCTCCAGGAGCAGGAAATCCCAAGATCCCAGCAACTAACAGTGCTATTTCTATTCCTGTGCTCTGGGCAGGGCATCACTTGGCAGCATCCATCAGTTCCTGGATGTCACAGAAATACAGGGGTGCTCACTGTTCCCCCTTGGTTCCCTGTTTTCCAGGTTTTAGCCTGTTAGTCTGTTCTCTTTTCTTATGTTTTCTTCTTCCCACCACCTCCCACTCCTCAGTGACTGGGGTTTTTTTTTCCCCTCTGGTTTGTTTTCTTCATTCTCTTCTTCTTTTGGGAAGTAGCAGGAAAGAAGATACTTAGTCTTTGTTTGGGATGGGTATCAGCTTGTCCTTAAAGTGGGAGTGGATGTGTAAGAAAGACAGGGAACAATTCACACACGGGAAGCAGAAGTGATATTTTCCCAGAATATTTGTCCTAACCTGTCACAGTTTACACCTCAAGTAGCTCCCAAGACAGACATTGCCCCTGTATTTAGTCACCTTTAAAGGATTCATCTGTTCACTTCTAAAATAAAAAAAAAGCCTTTTAGTACCCGCAGCATCCTATGTCAAGTACTTACACAATTGAATTCTGTGTTACACGAGGTAGTGCTGACTTTTATTTTCTTTAAACTTGCCATTTGCTAGTTTCATTTGATGTTTAGACTCTGGTTTAAAGTTGATAATGAAACAGTCTTCCCTCATCATTTCCTCCATGCTGTTCCTTTCCCAGAGAAAATTCATGATTTTATCTGTCATATCCTTAACCATCTCATTTCCATACTTGAGAAATCCCTATTTAAGTAGCTCCTTTCATATTAGCCACACAATACCTTTGATTGTCTTTCCTGTCCTTTTCTGAATCTTTTCCAGTTTGATTATGGCCTTTCTGAAATGGGAATGGACCATTAGGGTCAATGCATTATAAAGGATCAAAATAAGGGAACCATATGGATAGATGCATGATATAATGATGTTTCTCATTTTATTCTATTCACTTCCTAATTGCTAACATTTGATTGGCATTTTTAGTGGTACTAAGCATTAAGCCACACATTAAAACGGCAAGACCTCATTCCTGCATGGTAATAGTAAACTCAGAACCTCCATCATTGCAAATGTAACTCTAGAATTGCTTTTCCTGTGCGCATCATTTTACATTTATCCACATCAAATTTCACCCATAATTTATGTCATTCGATATTGTGAAATCAAATGACCTATAATTCGATATTGTGAAATCCTTTTTCAAATCACTCCACGCAGTTTTTCGCCTGCTCCCCCAAACGATTACTTTATTTTCATACTTTGTTACCTCATTACGTACCCCTCCCCCCTTTCCATGTCGTTTATGGATATGCACAAATGTGAAAAAAATATCCCTGTGAAAAACTGACATTTCATGCTCATCCTTGTTTCCTATCTTCACCCAGCTACTTGAGGAACTTCTCTGACTCAACAGCAGATTCATGTCTTTTAACAGCCTGGGGTGAGTGACCTTTATAAATGTGCTTTGCAAATCCAAGTGGACTATTGCCACTGGACCTCCTTTGTCCATGTTGCTTGTTGACCCCTTCTAAGACTCATAAATTGTGATATCCACTAACAGTAGGGTTAACTCTTTCTCAGTACATCTTATCTGTCCATGCACACACTAATTCTGTTCTTCAGAGTAATGTTTATTAGCTTGCCTCCCAGGCATATCTTGTTTACTAGCCTGCAGTTTCCCAGATCTCAAAATCATTTCAAAAACTGGCACCGTTTCTATCTTTCAATCTTCTTGTACCAAAGCAACTGGAAAGCATTACAGATAACAATCTGCTGTTCAGCTCTCTCAGCCTCAAACTTCTCCAGAAGTCTTGCATGAATATCATCTGACCACTTTTTTTGTCTACCTGCTCTACAACCTCACAGAGGCTTTCATTTGAAGCTGATGAGATGCATCTCCAACAAGGATAAGTTCCACAGAATAAAATTCCACAACTTCTCCCACAATTAATAGATACAAAATTGTTGAGTTTTTGAGGCTGGGGGCGGAGGGTGGTGATGTTCTGCTGTGCTCCTAATATCTCTGAGTCACCTGAAGCAAAGTTACTACTTTAGTAGTAACACCATGAACTAAGTCCTCCTAATCATTGCAAAAGGCAAGTTATTTGCCTTTTACAGGCTCTTTGAATAGCTCCTGAAGTAAACATTTAATCTGCAGCCTGCCGAGCTTCCTGCCTTCACAGCCTCTTTGATCTTTCTCCGGCTGTCACCCCTTTCCGTCACCATCCTGGCCAGCGAACGTAAACAGCCACTAGTATAAACGCTAAAACTCTTTTTCCCACGTGGAATGTCAACCCACGTGCTCACCATTTGGGCCACCAAAATATTTTCTCCAGCGCCCTTTAGAAATTTTGAACTGAAACTTGCCCCATGAGCCATGTCTGATCAGCATCTGCAAGTACAACCACATTCATTTTGCGATACAAAAATTTTATTTCATTTAAAAGTCTGGTATACTCCTGGACTTGGGAACGTGTAGCATAAACTCACAGAAAAACAACCTGATCATCTAATCTGACCTCCTTAAAGTAATTGAGGCTAAATGTATTCCCTTTGTTAACTGTACTTTCTGTTGCTGTGCTTGAACTAGAGAATTTTTTTAAATCTTGATTTTATTGTGCTCATGTGACACAGGGCTCAGTACAACTCTCAATAAATAATCTCAATAGTTCATTATTTTTACTTTATGATTTTTGCCTCATTTCCAATCTGAATGTATCTGCCATCCTTCTATCACATCTTAACAGTTTTCTACTAGGTTGAAGAGTCAGATGACTTTCTTCAAACACTTAGACTGTCATCAAGTCACTTCGGTAAGATTTTATTCACAGTTCTGTGTTTATTTTCTTGTCATACTTCAGTTTTGCAGTATTTTTCAAAGTGATAATAACAGAATTAGACAAAGTAGATGAAAAATAGTTTTTTTCACAAGTGCCAAATGCAGAGGAAAACATGCTTTTCTCTCCTCCTATTCAGCATTCAAGATCAAGGAACCACATCAGCTTCCTTGGCTGCAGCATCTCAGTAGTAGCTGTTGATCTACTGATTACCAGTTCCAATATCTATAAGCTTATTTAGTGTGACTGCTTTCTAACACAGAGTTCTGGTCCCATGAACTCTATTCACGCTCTGCCATTAGATAAATGAACTCCTGTTTGGTTAGACTGAAACACGCGTTGTCTGTCAGCACTGAAAATGAATCAAACTGCTCCGTTCCAGTGATTTATCCCATTCATTGGTTACTTTCATTTTTAGCAGTTCTTCCAGTCGTTCCAGATACCACTGAGCTTATCAGTATTTTGGATCTCCCTCAGGATCTTGAGCATAATGTTAAAATCACATGGTACCTGGCAAAATGACAGCCACGGGTTTTTCAACAATGGTTCTTACTATTTTGCTATCTATTGAATTTAGATGCATTTAAAATGTACTGCACTCATATGTTAACTGGCTAAGAATCATGTAGTGCTAAGATGATTGCTAGCTGATTAGAGATGGTATCTTTTACCAATCTCATCTTTTACTTCCATTACCACAATTGTAGGTAAAGGTACCTCTATCAGAGAAGTACTTGGCGGCAGGGAGACTCATAAAGTCATGAAATTAAGTTAGCTTGACAGGCTCTGTTTTGTATAAGGCCATTCTCACTGATATATTGTCCTTCTAATATTTTTTTGGAAATTTTAATAAATTGATAAAATTAAATGCATAGGTCATCTCACAAAACCTTTAAAGTTGTGCTAACACCCCAGCTCTTCACTTGAGAGCTTCTTCACTATTTCAAGACCTTATAAAGCAAAGCTTTGACTTTTTATCCAAGTGCTTAAAAACTCCTGAGTGTGATTTATCTTGAACTGGTTGTTTTCAGTATCAGTCTAAAATCACAGTTGTTTTCTGTTGGAGAGCATAACCTTATTAAAAATGAGCTGAAAACTATTTTTTCTACTTCTCCCCAAGAAAGCAGGCCTAAAACATGTATTAATTAGTTCACTTCTGCTTCAATACATATCAGTCTATAGAATTAAGACTCCCAGCTCTATCATGCTGATGAATTCACTACTTCCATTTTTTCATAAGCTCCTTTGTAATTTCTCTCATAATTCTTTCAGTATTACTGTCCATAAGAGTTCACAAAGTCAGTATGCTCTTCCTCGGTTCTGTTCCTCAAATCACATCTCCTGCATTGTACACACACAAAAGTCTTACCTCAATCAGCAACACACCAAAGACTGTTTTCTGTTACTAATGACTGTTTCTGCCTTGCACACCTTTTTTAGGATCACTTCCTTATAAAGCCAGGCTTATGCAATCATGCTCTCTGATAGCCTCTCCCCACCACAACTTTGAAACCACTCACCTGTATTTCAGAAACCCTGTCAAGAGAGGGAGGTCTCAGAGATCACCTGTTTGCACACCCCGCGGGAAAACTGGCAGCTGGGTCTGGGAGATGGTCTCTGTTCAAAATCTTACTGGCAGAAACAAGTTCTCACCCCTGAGCTCTTTACTTGAGTTTCTAAAAATGATCAGATTGAGAACTGCTCAAAAGAGGAAAAGCCAGACTGGGAAGAAATACAAGTAGTGAAGTGAGACCAACCACAAAGCAATCTGATCTGGAAGGTGTCCCTTTGTCCCTCCCTCTGTTCTGTTTGTCTCTATCCCAAGTAAGAGAGGAACAAGATACCCAGATGCCCCTTTTCATGTATGCCCACTCTTTTACTCACATCACCTGCAGTTTCTACACAGAGCTCTGTTCTCCTTCCCCTTCCACCTGTGTGCACGCAACTCAATGAAATACCCCTACCTTCATGGCTCAGTTTCCTTGTACATTACCATTTCCTTTCTGAGGCTTCTCCGTCTCTCTACTCCTTTTCACTGACTCACTCAGATGTTGAAGGTGAAGGAAGGAGGAACTGGGCACCTTGATACACACTGGGTATGCGTGAGCTACGCATGCAGAGTGGATGTCTCACTTTTTCACGCTGCAAGTGTGCAGACCACACTCGCCATTCCAGATCTCACTTCACACACCGACAGATCTGGGGGGAATAAGTAAGGAGAAAAACGCAGGGGATGTTCACTGCTTGCTCCAGCTGCTTTACCCCTCTCCTGTCAACCTCCTACTCCCACTCTGCTGAATCTAAAGTGGCTGGATTAGGAGTGGGTGGTCTTTGGCTCCATATCTCCTGCTGTGGGTGCTATGAGCCACTCATTTACACCTAGCATAGATCATCCAGTGGGAAAGCAACACATGAAATATGCACTCCTGCCTCTGACAGGACACTGACCATTCCTTGTGAAGGGGAGCCCAGCAAGCCAGGTACCTGGCTTTGGCAGCTCACACCTGACCCAGAGACTGAACAATTCAGAGCTCTGCCTTTTCCAGTCTGCACGGTCAGTGACTGATGCTGGGTGCACGAGCCTAGCTGTCACTTGGGCTGCTCCTTGCAAAACTGCCAGACCAAAACCACACAGAGATGGTTTCAGCTGGTTATCGTGGTGAGGAGTTGTGCAACACACGGCAACCTCCGTAGTTACAGGAAAGTGGGGATGGGGGCAACGTGTAGGAGTGTACTAATGACATGTGCAAGACGTGGGGTCCTCTGGCAGAGCCAGACTAAAGGAGTGGGTCCAGCCTGACTCAGAGAGGCAACCACTCCAGGGTTTAGACCCTAAGCATAGGATCACAGGATAACTGGGCTGGAAGGTGCCTCCTGAGGTGCAAACTCCGGTTCAAAGCAGAGTCAGCTATGAGGTTAGACCAGATTACTCAGGGCTTTATCCAGGCTGGTCTTGAAAACCTCAAAGAATGGATACTGAACAACCTCTCTGGGAAACCCCTTTTAGTGTTTGACGCTTCTCACAGGCAAAAAGCTTTTCCCGACACTCTAGTTCCTCTTCTCTGACACTCCAAAAGTACTATTAGTTTGTAATGTCTTGGAATATTTTCCCACCATTTGACATCACATTCACAAAACATGTTTGGTGCAGGCTTATGTGCAAAGACGTGAGAGAAATCAGAGAAATAACTGGAAAAAAAGAGACGGCAACCTTGAGCTTAACAGGCTTGAGCTTTCTATCAATTTAAATCCATTCAAGGAATGAAGAGAAACCTTGCCACACTAATCAGAACTGCCAGTGTTAGGAGATGTCTAAGCTGTAGTCAAAGGTACACTTGCAATGCATTCAGACACCCAAGCAGACCTGAAACCCTAAACTTGGCAAACTCAGTTACTGACAACAATCAAGCTCATCTTTGGCATTTGGCTGGTTGGCACTCAAATATCTACAAGTTCCTGCTGGATTTTACAGCCTTAACTTTCCAGCAACCTGAGTGAAAATTCTCCTGTACATTCCCTGAAACTGAGACCCAGCTACGATGAGAGTTGCTAGGCAGCTGTCCAGGAACGATGATGGGGTATCAGCAATACACAGACATGACTTGTAGCCATTAACAGAGGAAGAAGCCACCTCAAGTTCTCATTGTGTAATTGCTATCATGCCATGTTACACAAAGCACACGTATGACATTGAGATGTGACTGTGGAGAAGGTGATTGGATATCAGGTTAGCCTTTTAAGATCACTTTTCAGCTTTGTCCATACCTTAGGAAATCATAATGTGATCATGGCCATTCTGGCGTCCTCTGTAAAATTTAAAGATGCTCTATGACTCTATTTCAAGTTATCACATATGGAGCTGCTCTGTTATGACCCTCTCAATTACTTTTCCCCAGGGAGAAATAACCAGAAAACTCATATTTAGGAAAGAAGACGTAAAGTTGCACATCACTAAACATGTGCAAACTATGACATCTAACTAGATCATAGTAAAACATCCCTGCGGGAGATGAAGAAATCATGTGGCTTGCTTAAAATTGGAATGGAAAAAAGCCCGGAGCAAGCTCAGGGCACAATCCTCCACTGGCCCTTGTGTGGTGAACAAACGAAATGTGACTGATTATGAGCTTTCTATTACTAATTAAAACCTTGAATTCTGAGTTCAAAAACTGTTCCATGCAAATTCCAAGGTAAAGCAAATACAAGCATAGCATTCCTTTCTCTAGGACCTATCTGGTCTTGGGAAGGCAATAGAGAGCCTGTACACTGAACTAATTCTAAAAATCAGATACACTTGGAAGAGGGAACACAAAGCTCTGCTCACGCTAGGATGTTAGTCCTAGAGCTCAGACACAGTACTTCAAAGCACTGATTTCCCCAAAATATGTCTGAAGAATCCTCTCAATAACTCCAGGAAGGCTGGAGCCAAAAATCTAGGCTGCCAAGTAAGAATTGTTCTGAACAAAATTCCTTAGGTGGAGTAGTCCAAATAAAATGCAAGGATCCCACCCCCAATAAATCCAGCCTTCAGGACTGACAAGAGAAAAGCCCCTCCTAAAGCAAAGCAGTGTAAAAGTTTCACACGAAGCAGGCATCAGGCAGTATTACTACATTCATATCTGACTCCCACAGAGACCAGAATCATAGTTGTGCAATCCCCCCCAGCACACGCCTTCGTAACACCAGGGCAAGAAAAACTCCTCGGTTAACCGTATAAATACGTCCCTAAAGTCCACTGAGCTATCACCATCAAGAATGAGAGTACATCACGCCAACCAAAAATCGCTATCGTACGAGAAGTCAAACATCTGTGCCATTAAGGTCTGTATCGAAGGACGGCAATTTGCAGACAAAGTGAATTTTCAGCTATCATTATTCCATCGACATAGCATAGATGCTATTTTCTGTTTTCATCTCTGCCCGCACAACTCTATGACATTTATAAATATATATATAAACATATATATAATCTCATATGAGAATGACACCTGCAACAGCTCAGTTATACCAGGGTTTGGGGTTTTTTTGAACACAGATTCCAAGTCACAGATCATAAAACCGCTGCCATGCACAGGAACAAACACCTGTAGTTTGCACAACAGCTTAACCACATTCTGGAGTGGAGAGTGGATGTTACTAAATGCATGTTTGCTCTTTATTTCAACAGCGTTGTGGGAAGAGAAACCAAGAATTAGCGCTGCCAGTTCAGACACACATCGATAAAAGGTGTATCAATAATTAGCCAGCTAACAGGATAATAATGTCCTCAGCAGCGTGGGTGTGTGGAGGAGAGGGGCAAGGCAATACATGCCCTGATATGCTACAGAGACAGTGATCCAGGTGAGCTTGAAGAATCTCAAGGGACATATTGCAGTGATCTTTGCCACGTGGACACGTAAGAGGTTTCTCTAGGTCATAAGGACATTCGAGACCGCTAAGAGACACAGGCTAGATATGGGAATTAATCCCCAAAAGTAGAAGCTGGATTCTGTAGTTTAAAGTTTGCTGCTGCAGGAGTAGATGGTTCCCTGCAAGTGCTCACAAAGGGCTTTCCCACTGGGACAAGTGTCACAGCACCAGGCTTTGACACAGTCCCTCAGATTTACCCTGGGGTGACACGGTCCCTCCACCTGGGGCGGCGGTGCAATTCTGATGTCCTCAGAGGTCTCCTTTTCCCACAGACGCCCGTGTGCTCTTGGGAGAGACAGAGCAGACTGCCTTGGGAGAGAGATGTACTGCCAAATGAACTCTGCTTTGCTTTCAGAGATCCTTTCGGCATATTACATCCCCATGTAACTGATAGAACTGTACCTGCGGTTTGCACTGAAGAAAAATTTCCTGAAGGGAAGAATAGCTGCCCAGAATGCTGCGTTTACCTGTAGATAACTGTGCTTAAAGATCGAGGGACCTCTCGGTATCTGCATGTGTGTAGGAGGGGAAAGCTGGGTTACATAGCCCGAAGGCTCGGGATCTTTTGGTTAAAAATGTGCACGGCGTGGCCCAGTGGAAGGATGCGATCCCTTCCCGCGTCCCCTCGCAATAGCTCCGCGAGAGGGAAGGGATTCAGTTTCCTTTGCTCTTCTCCATTGAAGTCTACGCAGGGGGAAGGGGGAGACAAGAAGACGTGCGGATCATGCAACGTTATGCATCCTCGGATAACAATAAACCCTTACCGAGCAAAGGAGGCAGCCGCCGGCCGCCTGATCCCGCTTCGGGAGGCACGGCTCGGCACGGCACGGCACGGCACGGCACGCCCCGCACCCACCCCCTTCTCCGGAGGCGCCGCACTGACCCACATGTTCGGCGACCTTTCGTCACGGGTGACACGGGCGGACGACCCCCGGCCCCGGGCACGTCCCGCCGCCCCGCCGCCGGCACCTAGGCCAGCGGCTCGGCGGAGCCCCGCCGCGCCACGGGAGACCGAGGTGGGGAAGGGTCGCACGCAGCTGACGGCGCTAAATGCGCGGGCAGCGGGGAGGGGGGCTGCCAGGGGCCGCCGTGCCGGGAGCCGGGCGGGGGCCGCGGCTGCCCGAGCATCCTCCGGCGCCGTCCCCGCCAACGCCTTACCCACGGTGCGGGATCCGATGCAGCCCATCACTCCGGGGGGGCTCCGGGGAGAGGCGGCAGCCTCGGCAGCGAGTAGGCGGAGAAGGCGGGGAGCGGCGGAGGTCGGAAAGGAGCCGGTCCCTTCAGCGGGAAACGCCGGGGTGGCCCAGCGGGGACCGGCGCGGGGTCATGGTCAGGCAGGAGCGCGGGGTGCCCCGGCCGGGGGGAGGCGGGGAGCCCGCGGGCCAGGCTGTCATCTGCCCCCGCCGCGCCTCCGCGCTTTGCTCCGCGCCCCGCGCGGCTCCCCGTCCGCCGCCGCGTCCCCGCCGGTGCCGCCGCCGAGCCCCCGCTGCCCGCCCGCCCCCCGCTCCCGGCTCCCCGACGGGGGGCGGGCTGAGATTGGGTAAACAGCTCGGCCCGGCAGCGCCGCGCCGATTGGCTGCCGCCCTCCGCGGCCCGGGGAGGGGAGGCAGCGCCGGCCGGGCCGGGCCGGGCCGCCCCTCTGCCCGCGGGGAGCGCGGGACGGGCCGGCGGCGGGGCGGAGGCGAGGGGCCCCGGCGGGCGGGCGGGCGGGACGGGACAGGTGCGGGCGGCGCGGGGTGTGCGCGGAGCGGGGGGCGGCGCGGGGACCCACCCGCCCGCCGGGGAGCGGAGCGGGGCGGGCACAGGTGAGCGGCGGGCGGTGCCGCAGGCCGGGAGCGGAGGGGGGAGGCGGGTGGGCAGCGGGCGCGTCCCCGTAAGAGTAAGGCGAGTGGGGATGCGGGGAGGCGGGTGAGCAGCGGGCGCATCTCCGTAAGGAGCGTTAGCAGCGAGAGGCGCTTGGATGGATGGATGGATGGATGGATGGATGGATGGATGGATGGATGGATGGATGGATGGATGGATGGATGGATGGATGGATGGATGGATGGATGGATGGATGGATGGAGGCGGGGCGGGCGCGGTTTCCCGGTAACTACACTTGCGGACCCGACTCAGTTGCCGGCAGCCCCCCCAGCGGCCACGCCGCGCCTCCCCCGGGGCGCGCCCGGCGCGCTCCCGCGCGGCTCAGCCGGCCCGGCCCGGCGCGGTGCCGGTGCCGGTGCCGGTGCCGGTGCGGTGCCGCCGCAGCTCTGCCTACAGGGACTGCGGGAGCTGCCGAGGGGCAGGCGGCCCGCGGAGCCGCCCCAGCAGCGATCCGGCGGGAGGACGCCGGTTCCCCGCGGTCCGATCTGCCCCCGGGGCGGGCTGCGGGGCTCAGGCGTGCGGCCTCTGCCCCCGGCCCCGCATAACCGGGAAGGAAGCAAGCCCAGCCTTGAGGATGATCGCTGCGGCCTTTCCCACGTCCTCCCTGCTAATATGGCAGTGAGGAGGGATCTCTGCAGATGGAGAAGGTGTGGTCAGGTCAGCTCCCTTCGTAGTCCAAATTCTTCTCACCTGATGGCACCAGCAACAGGCAGTGCCCTCCTGGCCCGCTTCCCCAGCACCACGGACTCTCCCCAGTCTGCTCCTTCCACCTCCACTCTCTGAAATGCTCACAATTTCTCCCTGGCCCTTTGTGCCTCCTTCACCCAAAAAGCCTCTCTGGTCTCGCCAGCATCCTTCCACCCACCTCTAGTAATGGCACATTGAATTTTGCTGATCCCATATGAGCCATTTTGATCTCATCCTCGTGCATGGAAAATTCAGTTTTTGTCAGCATTGCTGAGAAGTCGCTCAAGACAGCTGATCAGTCTTCATTAACAGCAGTACCAAAGAATAGGTAAGTTCATTAATTTTTCCATTCACAACTTACAGTCAGCCTACAGAAGGAAAAAAAATAAGGAAAAAAAAGGACTTCAGACAGAAGATATTTTGCCTGTCCCTCTGAAACAATAAGCAGGAAGTCTACTCTGATAAAGTCAATTTACAAAATAAAATCTACGTAGGAAAGACAAAGGCATGAAAAAAAAAACCAAAACCCAAACACTGTCTGAATATATGCAGCTATTTTATCTTTTTCTTTCTTCATGATATTGAAGGTATTACTATGTACAGTGAACATGACTTTGCTGAAGTGTAAGAGGATCACCGTCCCCTCCTCTGGTGCCCGAGGTGCTCTGGTGCTGTGCTGTTACAATGCTTATCACTGGGTACAATGCATTAGATCTCTGCTGAGGATGAAGTCTTTCCACAGTTAGAATTCTTTCCCTATTTCACTCCTTCCACCTCTCCCATATATTTCCAAACCTATCAGTTCTTATCTCGTTTTTCTGAATGACTTACTAAAGATACTTTTCCCGACATGTCTACACTCTTCTAACCTAGATTGTAAAAATACTGGGAAACAATAGGTCTGGCAGTATGTTAACCAGAGGTACTCCGCCATCTCTAAAAAGCAGATCTCTGGGGCTAAGAATGCTAAGAGGAAAAGGGAAATGAAAGCAGATTGCAATGGGAAGAGTGGAATATTAAGACACAAGTCCTGTTTTGGGTAAATGTTTTGTAAGTCGGTGGCTGCCCAGCCAACTGTTGTCACCCACAGTCTCCTGTGGACTGATCGATGAGGACAGCTGTTCTCAGCAGTTTCACCAAACACCACCAAACAGCATTTGCACCTCACCCTGGCCTGAGAAGATGTATTACTGACACAGCTGTGGGCAATTTCTTTTCCTCTGTTTGAAGAGTCTGGTTTCATTTTAATCCCCTTCTCCCTCTCACCCACCCACCCACCAAATCTAAATCTGTTCCTCTGTGAACTTTCTTTCTGCACTGAGTGAACTCTGCTGTGGTTTCCTTTTCAGTGAAGATTTCAGACAAGTCACATTGACTCTTCTTTCTTTATTTCCCTTGAGCTTGTCTATCATTTTATCTCAAGCTCAAAGTCATATCCCAAGTCCTAGCAAATGCACATTTGTCTTTCCATTCATTAAGCTACAATATCATCTTCATCAGCCTGCTCTGACTTCTGCCTCAGGGTGTGATTCCACAGGCAGGTGAGCAAGTCCTAGCACTTGCTCTGCCTGAAAAGCTGCTTTCCAGTCCTTCATGGGTTTGTCTGCTGCTGCTTTAGTGAGGTACCTGGTAGTTTATGCAGGATCTGGCAAGCACCCATGCTGCTGCCAGACATGCACAGCAGGAAGAATAACTGGAAAGAGGGATTATACCCAAGTGTCCTTTCATTCACTCCACAGAACTATTGGTCTGTCTTGTGGCTGTCTCACATGTCCTGATGCCACCAGCTCCCTCATTTTTTTAATTTGAAATCAATATCACTTAGCTGCTGGAAGCAGTACCTGTCTTGGCACCTACAGCATTGCCTCATCTCTCATTTCTAATATAGTCAGTCTAATGAAAGGATAGACTCTTCACCATCTTTTGGTTCCTAATCACACCTTTATTTATTATGTTTACATAATATTATGTGTTATATATATTTACATAAATCTCCATATTTAAAGTTAATTTCATTCTCATTAGAAGTTGAGAAGATTTTTTTAAGACTCAGCTTTCACCCAGTTGCTCAGCTCTTCTGTACAGTAGGTTCTAAGCAGGAGGGAATTCATCATCAGTGAACAGTTTCTAGCTTTCATCAAGCCAATAACAAAGTTTCTAAAATCAGCTAAAATGTTTATCATATTGTACCATAAGAAAAGTACGTATTTTACATTTTGAATAAATACATGGTTTAATGAGAATATGATTTCATTAAAATTATCTCGTAGGAGGGAAGAGACAGGACTGAATCTCTGAACAAGGGACTGAAACAGAGCATAAAACTGTCCTCCACAGTTTTTGTCATTGCACTTCCTGAGCAACAGTATTCCCACTGCTGCTGCGAGGAACTGGAGGTGAATGACAACATAAACAGTTTTGTTTTCTTTGAAATACACTTTCTGACTGGCCCTGGATATTTTCTCTGAGCATTGTGGGTTCTTAAACAATGAGGCTACAATTTCATGTAGGGAATTGTGCACCAAATTCGCTTGATAAGTGCTGATTTAAATGCTGGTCTGAAAGATCTTTATAAATGTAAATTTTCGTACAGGTTTGGGAGAGGGAGGTACTTAAATATCTAGAGAGAAACACAGATAAATCTTTTTACATAGATGGGTATCTCAGAAGGAGCAGTAGGAAACAGCCCCTTGCAACCTCCTAATTTATTTGTATGATGGGTGGAATTATGTGCTCCTCTGTTTATTGCAGACCTGAAAACCTCCCCTTCTGCAGCCCCTGTTGTGAGGGGCGTGCTGGCAAAAGGGAAGGAATGTGCGACCTGTTGTGTTCTGTAGGTCACTGCCATTAGCAACTTCTATTTGCAAAACAGAGCTTCAGTGCTGCCCAAACTAGGTCAAGGATGCTGCTGGAGGCAGTGCAGCATAAAGATCCCCTTGACTTTCTTCTTCCTCCATTCCTGCCATTTTGCCATGAATGCAACAGCAAAATTGAGATACCATAATCAATAAGCATGTGCTTCTAGGTGAGGACCACGTATTTCTGGGGTTGTATGCCAGGGTGAATTGGGAAAGACGAGGATCCACGCCTCCAGTGGTCTCTTCCTCCCATGCCCTGCACACAGAGCGGTCACTGTAAGTCTGGGCAGGGATGGGTGGGGAGGAAAACATAATTCCAGCAAATGTAAAAATAGTCACCTTGTGACTGGTAGAGTCACTAGCCAGATAGAAGGGCTGATAATAGCACAGAGCAAAGCAGTTTTAGAACTAGTCTAGTTCTTAGCAGCTTGTTCTAAACCTAATCTGAGGCTTCCATCATCACCCTGAAGACCAGCTTATGCTGTAAATTGTTAACTGTTTTTGTTTTAAGAGACAGCTGTTCAACAGGGTTCTTCTTTTCTATAAGACATTGATGAATCTATTAAACCTGTTTTACCACATGTTCCCTATATCTCTATATAAATATAAAGATCTTATAAATACCGGAACAGCATCTTCCAAAGAAACGCTGCTTATAAAATACAAAGCTATTGTCACTGTCTTACCTGCTGAGTAAATTTATTCTTTTCATCAATTAATTATCATGGATGCAGATTATATCACAGTAGGTAATGTGCCCCTGTCATCTTCCTTAGCTACCACTAAAACCAGCTAAAATGAAAAGAAAAAACAATATAACTCTTGCCAATTAATGTCCCACTTTAAAGTAAACATCACCGAGCACCAAATAATGCAAAATGTCTTCCTTTTGTCTATTCTGTCCTCGGAGGTGTCATTGGCAACCACGCCTGTCATCCTGTGAAAAGACTCTAGAAAATGAATGTCCGCCTTCTCCCATCCTTTCTAAGATCCTTATGTAATAGCTTGTGACCAGCTACCATCACAGAAGACATGGAGAAACTTCCTTCTTGCAAGATGTGTCTTCAGCTGTGGAAAATATGCAGAGGCCTATGAAGTTCACGAGTAGGAGATGTTTACAAAAATAGGATCTGTATCAGATCTATAGAGGCAGGAATTGTCCTCCAGGGACGGTTGCTCCAATATGCTTCACTGCTGGCCTCCTGCCACTGGCAGTTTGGATTCCCCAGTAAAAGCTACTTCTGGCAGAGATCTCAGTAATTGCTTCATAGAAGTAATGTAGTAGATGCCATAAGAGTTAATTCTACATCAAGCTGTATTAGCTACTGATAGGATTTTCATGTGGACCGAAAAGGAAATGAGATAGCAAAATGACTCATGCAGTTCTTCTTTCTTCAGAGCTCCTTTGCTGCAGAAGACAAACAGAAAGGTTTCTTACGCGGTTTAAAAGAGTGAAAAAAGCAGTGCCGATGTAGTTCAGATCCTGAAAGTGGTGCAGCTTATCTTGTGTAAGTGAAAGGCTGGGTCCTTTCAAGCTGGGAAAATATTTGAGGCTGCGTGAATCAACTGAAGGGACAACAGGTGGAGAGAGGTAGGGTTTGTTTGCATTACATATTGTGACATAAGCTCATGCTTACCTACGCTCACACCCCAGCAAACTTGATCTTGTTCTTCCTGTGCCCAGGGACCATAAAAAACTTCAGGGGAGCATATTAGTTCAGTGCCGAGATAGAACTAATCAATCCACATCCTCAATAGTGCATTTATCAGGAACTCCTCCTGGGTGTTTTGTCCCACATTGCTGAAGAGATGTAATGTTGAGCACCAAAATAATTTCTCTTCGTGGTGGATTCTCAAATTGGCCTATGCTGCTACAGTAGAGACACATGCTTGGGACATCTTGGCATCATCTATTGGAAACTGAATATTTGACAGAGTGTCCCAAGTCTTACTCAGAGGAACTAAATACTTTGACGGTCGCCAGATACCTTAAAAGCACACTTATTTGAACACAAGATGAAATTTAAAAAAAAATCCGAAACAAATTAGAATTTCTACAGGGGGAGGTGTCTTCCCAACACATAAAGCCCTGGCAAGGAGTGGACCACCTGCAACTTAACCACAGACAGGACTCACATGCTTTGCTGCAAGATCCCTGTTGTGTGACCTTGCTTAATTTGGCAATATTTTATTAAAATGCAATCAGCTTTCTGTATAACACCTGGGTTTGAGGTACTGGTACAGAAATAAATGTTCAATACTCAAGTGTTCACCATTCTTTTCTCACCTTACCTTGATATTTGCCTTCCATTCGTTTTTTTTAAGAATTTGTAGCTTCATGGTTTTTCAGAACAGCGGTACTGGTTTGCAGTTTTTTAGCAAGTGTAATATTCTCTCAGCATCTTCCTCCATGTTTGGTTTTTACCCAGAGTCATGCAGAAGTGTCATGCTGAGTTCTAGATATTATCATGATCTCATTTTTGTGCCGTTCCCATCTCAAGGCTCTATAGAAGACATAGGAAAGGAATTTACCATCTGGAGCTGCGGTGGTGCAGCTTGCTCCGGTGGCATCTCCCCCACGCCTTTGTAGCACAGTGACCTACTGCATGTGACCATGCATCACCTGCCACTCGAGCAGGAGACCCGGCACTCTCTGGAACTGCAGCTCAGCACCAAAGAATTAGCAAGTCTAGGCTGCCTCATGTGTCACAAACTTCACCCACTCAGCAACACCCTCCTGGAAAGTATCTTTCATAAATCCATTCGGCATCCTCATATGTCCTTACCTTGTGTCTGAGCCGGCTGAATGCCTGCTCACACCGAGTGAGACTGGAGGTAGGCTGGGCCATGCTCTGAAATTCCAGTTTCTTCTGCCGTGGCCTGGGGCTTTTCCAGCAGCAAGTGAAATGGGAAGATCAGTGAGTTCAGATAAGGAACTCTTTTCCCACTCCCTCCCTGCCAGGGAAGGGCTCAGCAGATGCCAATGAATGAGGAAGAAAAAAAGAAGGAAACTTCCAGGAGTGTGAAAAAGGAATTTGTTGAACCTCTGGCAGTGACAATGAGAATGTGAAGGTTCCTCATCATCAGGTAGGTAGTGACAAGAGGGGAGGTCTGAGGAGGTTGCTTTGGAAGGTCAAAAAGGCTAACTTGATATGCAGTCAAAAAAGAGACAGCCCCAATGACATAAATGTGAGACGTATATTAGGGTGAAAATATATTTGGTGCAGTCTGAGCCTTATTTTGCCTTTTTTTAAACATTTACTTCATCCTCTCCTGAATGTCTCATTTCCCAGCAGTGAAGCATACAGCAGTTCCTTCTCCTAAATGTCAGTTGAATCTATACTAGTGGTGTTGCTCAAACTGCATTTTTAAAAATAATCTGCAAGCAGTTAATGTGCTTTTTAAATTCCCAGTGTTATGTAAAAAGGCACAATATTTTTAGCCTTACAAAATACCAGTTGTCATCTCCTCACTCTCTCCCATTGATATACTGGAGATGGGGGCCTAGGAGCTCAGAGAAACTGTGGATACTAACTGTTTTAAAAATGAGGTGGGGAGTTTTTTTCTGCAATGTTGTTTTGTAGTTTTACGGGTCTTAATAAAAACATACAAAAATACTCCAAACCGTAAAAGCAAGTCTGAACAAAGTACTTCTTATTTTAAAAGCTACTGATTCTGTCCTCGCTGCTGAATTTTAATGTCTGGAATAATGACAGTATTATGTATCCTGAAGCAAAATATCGACTTAAACTGTTCACTCATGCACTGACAGAATGGCCCTCCTGTTTAAAAAAAAAAAAAAAAATCTCCAGAAATTACGTCCCTAGCATAGAGCACACAGCTGTTGTGAGTAGGCTCTGGCAAATCAACATCGACTCAAACTATTTTTGGAATCAAGTCAGGCCTGCTGCTGTTTCTGGAAGATGTGAATGCATCTACCTGCTCTGCTGTGCTGCAGTCCATAAGGAATATGGTGGGATCCAGGATGCTTCCCTCTGTGCTTATTTGGAGGTGACCTTTCCATTCCCATCTGTTTACAAGTCTTCTAGTGTTTTTTTACCTGCTGGCAGCCACCTTGATAAGCACATTTGGACCTTGCTGCTTTCTGTGTTCTCCACTGAAATTTGAGGAACAGGGTCTCAGAAGAGGCTGCCTCACTGCTTTTTCTTCTTACTGTCTTGCAACCCTTGACATCCCAATGGCACTTCTGGCAAGGAGGCATCAACCTATTAGAAGCAGCTCAGGAAAGAGCACCCCATCCCCAGACTTGTTGGGATCATAGCTGATTCTTGAAAGAAATCCACCAATGCAATCGAAGAGATGGCTACTAGAAAATCTTGGAATAATAATGTTTATTGTTGCACCACACGGTCTGTGCAGGTGCTATGTATCAATACTGGGCTAAGGCAAAGCCTCTTAGCTTTTATCTGCTCTCACAGAAGGCTGCTTTTCCTTTCCATCTCCCGAAAAATTGTTTTAATCTGCAATAGGTAAGGTAACACGTATCATATTTTCATATTTATCACTTCTTCCTCAATTTACTGTCAGCTGGGAGAAAGAGTTGAAATGATTGTAGATGAGGAGAGTTCTGTTCTCGTGGTCCCTGGAGTCACATAAATAATTGCTATGTTTAGGAGAGTGGAATTCTTCAGGCACCAAGTATGTAACTTGAAATTCCATTCCTTGCTTGGAGGTGCAGGGATTTGGAGAACAACAATTTCTGAGTCAAAAGCAAACACAAGTGGAGACTCTCGGACTCTGGTATAATCTGCTAAGACAGCAAAGCAGGATGCAGCATGCTGTAGGCTTCCCATCAGTGTAGACTGAAAGACAAAATGGATTCTGAACCTAATGAGGGAGTCATTCCAGCCTCAAGACCAAGCCAGGGGCCTGAAAATATGCAACATTAAAGAGTAAAAATGTCTATAATTTAGTGTCCCTCTAATCCTTAACGCAAGCTAAGGTCATTAAGTTGAATTTAGGCTTTTGGCACCAAAGGGCTGATATCTGTCTCCAGTGATATCATCGAAGAAGCTGGAGGCAATGAACAGTATCAAACAGAACTTCATCATATTCTTCACAGATGAACTGTACCCTCTACCTTTCCCAGTCTCCTTCCTCAAGAAGAC
Organism: Hirundo rustica; assembly: GCF_015227805.2. Classification (NCBI taxonomy): domain Eukaryota; kingdom Metazoa; phylum Chordata; class Aves; order Passeriformes; family Hirundinidae; genus Hirundo; species Hirundo rustica. The sequence continues at coordinate 28,996,389 of NC_053451.1, read as the reverse complement.
TCACTGGCAGTGTGTAGTCTAGCCCCTGCGGAATTCCTCCTTCTGAAACTTCAGAGGGAGTGGATACAGACAGTATCCCATACGTGCGTTCTAATCTGGACCTCTCTGCAGATTTCCTCTCTCTTGGATCAGGAGAAAATAGGAGCTCTTTTACTGCATTGGAGAAGTGCAGGCTGTCCAATGTGTCCAAAGCAAGTGACAAGTGGAGCTAAGGCAGCTCCTTGCCTTTCAGGGTGTTATATTTAAGGTTGCAGTGCTTGTCTGTACCTTGACTGGATATAATATGTGGCTCTTGCACTGTTTCAAATTTGATACACTCTTAGACAAATCCACAATATTTTCTCGTTTACTTTGAAACCAAATATAGCCCTCCTTTTTACCAGGTCTCATTTATTTTTTATATTCTTAAAGATAGAAGCTTGATGACCATCTTGGGAGGACAGAGTTTTTGGAAAACATGACCACAAAGGCTAAATAAACAGGAAGCAAAAGAATTAGTGCTGGTAGGACTCAGTAATCCTTCTCATGGCATTGAACACTATGTACCAAGGTGTTGGAAAGAAAGCTGTTGGTGGGAAGCCCAGGAAAAGCAACACTGAAATAGCTTTGTAAATATCCAGTTTGTTTCCTTTGGCAGCAGCAAGTCTAAACGCTGTCTTTGAAACCATCAGTCACTCTGCAGAAAATGGTTTGATAGGGCTCTCCTCATAACCTGAGCCTATTTTCATTGGCAACTTGGTGAGATAGTGCTGGCTTAGTTTCCAGGCATCTTTCACTACTTGCTGCTCCCAGCCTTTAGCCAGCAGTGTCACAGACATTACCTGGGACTCAAAAATCCCAGGGAAGAAGTATATTTGCAGATGAAGCCTAAACATAGAGGCCCTTCATGTAGATTGCCTCACCAAATGCTTATCGAAAGTGGTTTATAGGGAAACTGAAGTGGTTTGGGGTAAGGTGAAAGGTTCCAAATTACTTTTTTCATGAGCCATGGAAGCAAAGGGTCAGGTTTGCCAAGTACCATGGTCATCATATTGACCCTCATCAAGGCAAGTGAAGAATGCCTTCGTTGAAGGAAATGCACCCCGAGAAATGTGCAGATAGTCAATGACTCGGTAATACAAGATGGAACACTTTTTGAGGACCTCTTTTCCCTTTTGAGCAACAGCTGTGGCTGCTGATCTCTCAATATCACTCGGATCAGCTACAAAGCACTGGCAATGGTGGTCTGTAACCATTACTACCCTATCCTCCAGTCAGTGGCTTTCATACAGTGCTTGAACACTTTGCTGGGTATAGAAAGAACAGCACAGATCTTTAGTAAGGCCTCTTACACCTTATATTTTCAACGTACTGAAAATCATACTCTGCTTGAAAACCAGCTCTCTCCCAAAAGTTGTCGCTTGCCACAGACTCCCAGCTGCCAGTGGAAGGACAGTAGCTCCACTGCAAGGCTCTGCGAATTTTCCTGAAAACCCCATAAAACGGTCAAGGATTTTTGTCTGGTCATCCTTTTATTCGTACCGTAAGTAAATTAACTAGCAAAGGATACTAGGAGCCACATGCACTAAACCTGGGAACTGCAGGAAACTCCATGTAGCCCCATACCTTTTGCTTTTGGGTAACTGGAAGGCAAGGGCTTGAGGGGCTGCACCTCTTAAAGCTGTACTCAAGTGGTGTTTTACTGTGCAACTTGTGGATAAGGTTTTGTTGTGTTTTTTTTTAATTTTTTTTTTTTTTTTTTTTTTTTGCAAGCAGACTGCTGGACCATATGCCTATATTATCTGTTTGGTTGGTCTGCTGCTTTGCTCCAGGGCCTTGGTTCCGTGATCATCTACACTGTGTACATGCTAGGTTTTGCCAGGACTCCAGTCTGGAGTTAAATAATTACTTGGTTTGATGAGAGGCTGGTTTACTGCAGAACCCACACCCTGTAGATAATGCAGGCATGGACTATACCAGGCTTCATTCTTCCTCACCAGAGCAATCTGCTTGTGTATTCCTAATGTGCTACGAGTCCAGTATGCCCTGGGATATGCATGGCACATCTTTATAGGCACACTACAAAGCACAGAGTTAGCAGTCTCCAAAGCCTGTCCCTGCTTTATTTGGCTACCTCGGTTCTTATGCAAGAAAATAGTAGCACTGGGACAGACATGTGCCATGTGGGGACTGGAGTGACCAGGATCCTGTCCCAGGTTAACAATACTGGGACTGTAGCTTGGCATCTCTCTCCCTCCAGTACCAAGCACCTGCACCTTCTCTGGGAAGCCACAACAGAACTTCTACTGTACCCACATAGGAGGAGGTTCAGTAGGAGAGCAAGAGAGTTGAGAACCTGCTTTTGTGTCTCAGTTTTGTTACAGGGAGGATGAAGGGGGAAGAACCCTTTTCCTCAGAAACAGCACCCTCCCCCTGACACAGACACACACAGGAATTATTCCTGGGACCTTTTGTCTAAATCCACCAGGGTGCAACACCCAGAAGTACCTACATCTGATTAAACTTGTTTGTAGCGAGGGGCATGGCTCGTTTGTGCCGTGCTTACAGCTCTGCATAAGTGAGGAAAGGAGACTTCTGCCATGGGAGCGTGGTACTTGGGTGGAAAGAGGCTCACAGCACACACAGGAACTCTTTAATTAGCAGGCTGACAGATGTGTTTCTTTGACAGTTCTGACAAGCAGTAATATTTGCCACAGAGCAGCCGAATACGTCACAGCTTGTCTTGCTGGTGGCAAGGGGTGGGGTACGCAGCTGAGGAAATGGTAAGGATGCCTTGGAATGTGGAAATGGCAGCTTTCCGAGCAGAATGGGCTCTGGCGGCCATCCACACTCAGCCACACACATGGGCATGCCCCAGGAGCCATCTCACAGTTTCCCAGAGTTGCAGAACAGGTCATACGGCACCTGAGGGAAGAGATATCCACTGGGTCAACCTGCTTGCATCTTTTTTTCCTTTGGGCACAGAGCCCAGCAGCAGAGAGCAGGAGGTGTGGGAGGGCTGTGTGAGGGGAAGGAAGCCTGCCAGTGAGCCAGTCCCAGGAGCCATGGAATTGCAGGCCACTGCCTGCTGAGACGCAGCAGGAAATTTTGGTGGAAGGAGATAAGGAAGCAGCAGTGGTAACTCAGCTGGGAACCGTCCCTCCTGCCCCAGGGCCCCTGTCATGGCTCTAGGAAAGACCTGCCAACTTTGCTGGAAATGGAGCTTCTTCCCTGGACAGACACCACCCCAGTCCCCTGTTCTCCTGGCTGCCTGGCTGCTCTGACGGCCAGCCACATCCTGGCATGGCCAAGGTCATACCAGAGGGATACTTTGCTCCCTCTTACGTGCATATGGCTGATTTGCCCCACTAAAAAAGTGTTTCATGACACAACAGGGGATTGGGAGGGGGTTTTTTTTCTGTTTACAGCTTTTGGCCTATTCTAGTGTTTTAGTCAGGACTAGCTAACTGTATGTGTGGGTGGAATGCCTTTTGAAGTATGTACATATGTGCGTGTGTACCATGCAATACCTTCACAGTGGGATTTGAGCACCTACAGTGGCCCTTTTCCGAGATGACAGAGGCTCTCTGCAGTTCCCCTTCTGGGGGACACACACTTCTGCCGTGTGCTTTGCACAGCAGACTCGGTTTTGAAGAGAACCAGCAGAGAGATGCTACAGCTGTACGTCCAGGGTAGCTGGTCATTCAGGGACGTCTCCAGAACTCATGACCTTTGCAAAGAGCGTTCCTGACTGCGTGCCAGTTGCACAGAGGCAGGGAGATGACGAGGCTTCTAAGGATTGCTGTCTCATGAGGCTCTGGTGTCCCCAGCACAGCTCTCTCTGTGTGTGGCACCCAGCTGTCAACACGCATCCCACAATGGCACTGAGGTGCTCCAACTCGAAACTGCTGTTTGGTCAGAAAAAAGACAGCCCTGCACACGTCATGGCCTCCACCAGGGTTGTGTGCAGCAGCCTGGCAGGGGACAATCTGGGCCAGATGTTGTCTTTCAGAGAGAGAACACCCTGCTCAAGGGAGCTCTGGAGAGAGAAGCACACCAGGAGAGGCTATGCTGTGGGAACACAGCAGATCCTAGGAAACCTCTTACCGGGGTGAGTTACATGGAATCACGGAGTTGTTCAGCTTGCAAAAGAACTCTGAAGATCACTGAGTCCAATTGTAACATCTGTTGGCCCATGTGGATGCAGGCAGTTTGCACAATGCAGGCCTGACTACTTGGCCTGGAGACCAAAGCAGGTCCATTATATATTCCCAACCCTTCCAGTTGGCCCAGACATAGCGTTTAATACAGCATGGGGAAAGCTGATGAAGTAGCAATTTAACATTAATCAATGAAACGTGGTTAGACTAAACAGAAGTTATGTGACTAAAGAAGCATCAGAGGTTCAATGCAGATACGAGTCAGAACTTTTCGTTGCTTAGGAAAAACGTGGGCTCCTGCGTGGCGTCACTAATTGTTAACTAATTCACACTGAGATAAAATGGCACTAATTGATCTGTTGATATGGATGGAAATTATACAGATGCAGATGTTTCACATTAACACAAGTAAAGCACCGTGTCCGGATTCTGGGTTGCTTTCCTCTGACCTTAAACACATATTTAACAAAAAGATTCCCATCTGCAGCTACCTAAACCGTACCTGGCTATCAAAAAATATTTTCTGCCCGATAAGTTTAATTCCCCAAGTGTTCTTGCAAATAATTCTTCCTTTTGTGTTCAAGGACTTATTTTTTCTTCTTACATCTATTTTTATTTTCATTTTATAGGAACCTAGCCTGTGCTAGCACATACCTCATCCCAGTGCAGTACATGAATTTGCCACACCACTTCTGTGTGGTCTTATGCTTTATTTACTCGTTGCGTTACACGACGGAATTGCCAGCAAAGGTTCTCTATAACTGTCTCTGTTAAAACTCAGTCTTCCTGAGATGGCTGCCTTGAACTCTCAGCATTTCTAAGCTTTGATATCACGGCCAGTAGCGGGGCTAGCTTCCTGTCACTTGCCTCAAAAGAAGCACCCAGCTAGAACTGTGTATTCTAAATCCCTCAAGCACCTGCTTTGTAGTGGGCTGTCGTTTCACCCATGGTGACAGTAGCATTCACACCACAATAGACTCCAAAATACCAGATCACTTATTCATGGCATAGAACAGCCGAAGTGATTTATGCAGAGGATGGCTGCTCATTCCAGAAATAACAAGGTCTGGCACAAGCCAAGTGTACCTGCTGATCCATCTCTGTACCCAGGTAGCTAAATGCCTCTTCAGGACTAATATTTTGCTTCAGCTAATGTGTGTGACTACAACTGTGTGCACCTCAAGGCTCTAATTTTCATTTGCAGCAGAAAAATGCCTACTCTTTCAAGCCAATAATTGCATGAAGGAAGACTGTTAGCATAAGGAGATTGTTACTTTCTGGAGGAATCAGAACTAACAGGGAAGTTAGTTAATCTTCATTTCCAATTACAAAAGCACAAACTTTAAATTCACTATGTGTCAAGAACAGAATCAGATTTGTTTCCCCCTGAGTATTCTGATGTATTCTGATTTGAGAATTCTAGCTTTCACACATGCAACCCGCAAAACACTTGCTTTGCATTTGTTTCCTCATAGTGAAGAGTTCATACAAAATGTCTAAGAGGGCTGCTTTTCTTTTTCTTATTCCCACTTTCCTTGATCTGCCTTCATGAGCTTTTAACATCAACACACTGGTGAGAAAATCAAACATGCAAGCATCTGGATTTATGGGGATGTGACCAGAAAGTAAAAAAGCATAGATTTTTTTTTTTTTTTTCCCCTTCACATTCACTCAGCACTTTTTTAATCTCAGTCTGAGACATTCTTTGTTTTCTCTGAAGTCAGAGCTAGCCCAGGGAACAGTGGCAGAGTTGTCTGACGTCAGGCTCATTGTGTAGGGTGTGTTGTGATGTTCTAGAATTTGGTTCGCAGTTACGCAGTGAATTCTTTTTAGCTCTGCACTGACATCTTTACCTGAATAAGGGGGAAGATTTGTCTGCAGTGCAAAAGTGACAGTGTTAGAAGATCCATCACAGAGATACATTCTTTATCCTGTATAATTACTATTTGCATTAATCATGGGAGGTAACAGAACTGATGCCATGCCTACAAAAGCAGCAGTAAACAGGATTATTTAGCACCCACAGAAGAGCCATAAATCTCTAAGAAATTCAGAGCTATAGATCAGTGGTTCAGTGGTTGCAGCTGTGTAAGGAGTGAGACGCCCAGTGCTGGGCATTGCTAGGGTGGCATTTTCAAACGGTATGTAACACTGAAAAACCTCAGAGAGACTTTTTCCAACCGTATCACCTGGTTAAATAAAAGATACAACCTCTTTGCGCAAACTTCACCTGTAAAATTAAAGATTTGTTTACACTGGATTTAAACCCCGATGAATCTCTTTGCGTAGCTCTCTAATGTGAGCGTTCTGCAGTAGTGCAGACTGGGAGTGTCACCGGCGTGGTTTGTGGCTTACTCACTCACCTGCAAGTAAATTATCAGTACTGAAAGGTACCTGTGTTGATAGGTTAAATCTTTGGAGCAGACAAGCCCCAGGTCCCCTGAGCATTACCAAATACAGTAATTCTCCAGGGAACTTGCAACAGTAGGGATATTAACCCCGATATTAAGGCCAGATTCCAAAGTCAAATACAACGATTGCACAAAGCACAGGAAATGTCTTTATTGATTCTCCTCCTTCGTGAGAGGCTCTGAAGCAAGGAGAAGCAGCAAAGGCTGGGGTTGAAAATTACGTTCTCTTGGGCTGGGTCAGGCTGCCCCTGTTCTACAGCGGGCTGAGCCCCGAGCGAACACTGGGATAAAAATAAAACCGATGTGCCGCACTGGCAACCCAACAAAGCAATTCGTGTGGATAGTGTTAGATATAAACCAGCTAGTAGTGTTTGCCTTGCAGCCAGTACAAGAACAAGTCGCTTTTCTGCACGGCGGAGTCATCTGATGTTTGCTTTAATTTCTGGCAGATCGGGGCAGCGTGAGTCAGATGCTCTCACAGCTGGCTCGGGCGGGGAGGAGGCCAGCGGGGACCCTGACTCACCAGAGCAGCCGCATTCCTTCCGAAAATCCAGCTCAGCGACTGGAAGTGAAATCGCGGGCTGGGGGCAGCTCCAAGGTTAGGGAAGGCGGGAGGAGCGGGGCTCTCCGTGCGGGTGGCAGACAGCGAGCCCGGCCCAGGCTGGGCGCCGAGGGGGCCGGGGAAAACCCCGACGGGACGGGACGGGACGGGACGCGTCTGGTCGGCGACCGGCAGAGCGCTGAGCCCCCTCCCCGCCGGCAGAGCCCGGGGCCGCTGCCCCGGCAAGCCCCGGCCCCCGTTACCTCATTGCCACATTCCCCAGCGAGTGAGCTCAGCCTCGCGCCTTTTATGGTCAAACAACTTTGCCTGGGCGAGGCTTTTTTCGCGAGTCGGGAGGAAGCGCCGGCGCTCGGCAGCTCCTCCGCCTCTCGCTGCTGCTGCCGCCGCCGCCGCTGCTGCCGGCCGGGGCAACCGAGCAGCCCGGCCCTGACAGCCCCAGCGCCCGGGGTGGCATTTCCCGCTCCCCAGAGGTGAGTCCCTGCGCTCGGCTCGGCCAGAAAGCCTTTGTCCTTCGCCCCGGGGGTGGCGCGGAGCGGTGCGGGTTTCCTGCCGCTCCCTCCCGCGCGGCTCTGCGCCTCGGACACAGCCCTTGGCTCCCTTGGCTCCCGGCGCCGGCTCGGGGCAGGGGGTGCGCGACCCTCCACAAGGAAAGCAGGTTCGCGTGTGTGTGTGTCTGTGTGTGTGTGTCCGGCGAGTTTTCTTCCCTCCCGGTGGAATGGAGGCGACTCGGCGCTCCCGCACAGCCCCGGCAGCGGGGGAGAGGGAGGGGGTGCTGCCGGCTCTGCTCGGGACAAGCTTTCTTTTGTGTGCGCACGGATGACCGAGACACCTCGCGAGCTTTTTTCCAGATGTGCTCGAGAGAGGAATCTGGGGCCCTTTGTGCATGAGATTTGCCTAATTTATGAGTTTCTGTCTCCCTGGGAGTGCCCTGAGAAAGTGCTTGTAAAGCCGTAGAACTTAGTAGCCTTTTACATATGTTTGCATAGCTTTTTGGAGTTTTCCCCGGTTTTTCTTCCCTCCCTTGCATAGGGAGGAGACAAGCCCAGCGTCTGTGAGAGAAGTTAGTAGTCCCGAATAACGCCCTCCCCCAGCCCGGTTGCTTTAAGGCTTTACCTTGCAGGTCGCATATCTGATAGACTTTGCTCTCTTTGAAGTTTTATAACTTTGGGGCAGGCTGGGAGAATTTTCCGGGTGAAAAGCAGCATAACTCCTGAATCCGTTTAATCTGTTTTTAATATTCTTGTTTATTTGTGGGGATTTTTTTCGGTGGGTTTTAGAGTTTGGGGGTTTGTTTGTTTGTTTGTTTGGGCTTTTTTTTTTTTTTTTTTTTTTTTGTGAGTTTGTTGTTGTTGTTCTCCTCTGACTCCTCTTAGTTGGGAGGAAGTTGGCCGATGGGGGAAGTACAGATAGGATGTGTGGAGCTGTAGGGGGTCCCACCGTGGCTGCTGCCGAACTGCTTTTACCACCAGAAGTGAAAAATGTCACTCGGCTCTCTGCTTCTTCAGGTTCCTCCTGCTTTGCTACCCCGGGAAAGGAGCAGAGCTGTTGAGAGTGGTGTCACGGCATCAAAGAAGTGAAAGCTGTCTGGATGAGTAACAGGTGGCAGACCCACCATGAGACCTTCCGGGAATTGACCCTCTTGCTGAAGGAGGTGTCCCCTGGTTCTGTCCTCCTGCTCTCAGAAAGAAACTCTGTATGGGGTAACTTAGGTATCCCGACTGTGTCCTTTGGGGGCATCTTTCTTCATAGCTCCACTTGAGTCATCCTAAATGCTGTTACAGCAGGTAGAAAAATCTCTCCCCTCGGGGTAAATGTGAGGATGAGAAAGATGTGAGATTAGTTCTCTTGGCGTGACACTCCCTCTCCCACAGCTCTCACCAACTGCGCCACAGGAGCTGTGTGTTTCTGCTGGGGCTTACATGGCACTGGCAGCGCCCCAGGGCTGGAGGGGGTGACTCTGCGAAGCCAAGCTTTCTCAGCCGCTTCGGTCTGTGTGTGTGGGTGGGCTGATAACCAGACGTGAGGATGGGCAGGGGCAGCTGCTGGGCAGAGACGGTCCCGAGCAGAGAGCGCCCAAGAGCGGCACAGCATACCGGGAAATGGGCTGCTTTGGGTTAAGGGAGAGAGCAGCTGCTGGTTGCAAAGCCAGTGGGTTTTGTTTTTGCGAAGCAGCCGACGTCCCCAGACTGTGTGTTGACTAACCCCGCGATTAGAAGTGACATTGTCACTGTAGCGTTCTGCCCATAATGCTGTCAAATCTGGTAGAACTACTGCCAAGTGGTTCATTGCACCCTAGTCAAACAGCAGAGCATGAGGCAAAAGTCTCTAAAGAAAGGCTGGAGGTCTTTTTAACAGCTTCTGAAGCTTGGTGGTGCAGAACGGAGGAAGTTGGTCAGTCCCTTCTGATAAGTGTGTTCACCCCTAAAAGTTCGGAGGAGTGAGGACAGACCTTGCTGATTACTCTTCTGCCGTGGCCCTTTCCCATCCTGAATCCAGGGGGAATGCTCAGCACAGCTTTTCTGGCTCGTGCTTATTGTTGTGGCCTCGTTCTTTTGAAGCTCCCAGAAGAGTTGTCCAAGCGTATGCGTCTTATCAGCGCGGCACAAAGGGAAGGAAAAAGTTCAGCCGCGTGGACTTTGTTTGTCCGTGTTGCCGCACGCTTGTGACCCGGGGAAGCTGTGACAGGTTGCTGCTACCTCGTTCCACGCTGCGCTGAGTCGTGGGAGCGCTTAGGATGGGACATGCGGGTCCCACCAGCAGCCAGGGGTTAATCGGGGTGTGCGGATGTTCCTGGCACCAGGGCCGTCTGTGGCAGCAGCTGTTATTGTCCGTGTGAGAGGCCGGAGGGGCACTGATTCGGACACGCCAACGTGAAACGCTGGCACGGAGCCGCCGTGCTGACGGCAGCCTTATTGTGCTGGGGCGTTAGGAGGGCTACGGGCACGCCGGGCTTTACAACGAAGCGCCCGGCTCCGGGGAGGCTTCTAGCACGGGTGAGCTTGCTGGCCTGGATCGCAGGACCGCGGGCGCCCGAGGGATGCTCCCCTCCCGGGGATTGTTCCCCGGACAGCCGCCGGAGCCGGGCGGGTTGGGAGGCGGGGGGCGGCGGCATCCGGGGAGCGCTTCCTGGCGGGGGCGGAGCGGAGCGGGCCGGGGCGGGCAGGAGACGCGGGCCGGCGTCGCCCAGCTCCGGGAGACCCTGTGCCGCCCTGCATGCGGGCTCCGGCGGCATGGAGGGGCCTGGAGGTAAAGGGTGGGCGTGCCGGGGAGACGGGGCATTGCTGGCCGGCGCTGTCACTAGCTGAGCTGGAGAGAGACCGGCTGGCGTTAGCGGGTAGAGGGCGAGGGGAAATGCCGACTCCCCTTCTGGGAGCATCCTTTGGGCTGCGGGGGATCGCCTTCCGTCTGGTCACCGCAGGTGCAGGGCTCCAGTGCGGTGGAAATGTGGGTTTTCTCTGTTGCGAGAACCCGTTTGTGGTTAATGCCGTCCTGAGTTGAAACGGTGAAGTGTGATGGCTCGTTCGAGCTGTCTGCACTTTCTGTTCTTCATTTTTCCTGTGCTGGTCTCGTAAGTGCACTGCTCAGGCACCTCAGCCTCTGGCCTGAGTTGAGTTCCTGCATCCCTTTGTTTCACGCGTTCTTCTCCAATAATTTCCACTCTGGCCCGAGGATGACTTCATATCGGTTTCCTCCCTCTTCTCTCCTGCTAGGTGCTGAGAAGATGGCCGCCCCAGGGACCCGCATGACATCCACAGTCAACATCAACATTTCTGTCCCTTCCTTCTACAACCCACGGAAGAAGTTTGCGCCTGTGGTTGCCCCGAAACCCAAGGTGAACCCCTTCAAGGCCGGGGGCGCATCAGAGTCGTCGCCGCCCCCACCTCCTGGCCCTGGTGCCCAGCGTGCTCAGGTGGGGAAGGTGGGGGAGATTCCATTACCACCCATGTCCCTGCTGCCAGAAGGTAGGTGAAGGCTGCCCTGGCAGATGTGAATGTGCCTTTCTGAGTTCTCAGGGTGGGAGGTTTGTAGCTGGGCTGAATAAAAGAACGGGGAATAACTGCTATAAGTGATGGATATTCTCAGTGTAGAGGCTAGCAGGTTCCGTAATGAGATAAGTGGATTGGAAAGCGATCTCCAAGTACGTGGTATCTCCATCAGGAGAGGAGGGGGGAGGCTGTCCTGCACTGCACTGATGCTGGAGGAATGCAGTGGATTTTTCTCAATATTCCCTGGGTGCACGGTTGTGTAATTGCAGTCGGTTTCTGGCCAGCGTGTCTGAGAGCAAGTATGTTGCAGAGAAGTTGACCCTGATAGTGATGAATCACGCTGTTCTCCTTCTTGTTGATTGGTCCCAGCTCAAGCTGGTTATCTCTGACTGTCCTTGTGGACTCTGCAATTGCCATCTTCCATGCTGGAGAAGAGAAAGGAGAAATAATTGTGTGAAAAAATAGTGGCAGCGACGATAAACAGGAAGTGAGACTTGGAGTTTAGTTTGTATGGCTTGTACAGTTCTGCACTTTTTCCTAGTGGTTTGGGTTGGGTTTTCCTGTGTAGAGTGACTTCTTGTTTTCACTGTGGTTTTCTTATTTCTTTCTTTCTTTTTTTTTCTTCTTTCCTTTTTTTTTTTTTGGTGTGGCCTTTTTTGTTTCCTGCTGTGGTAGAGTGGGTTTTTTTGTTCCATGCTTTGTTGCTTGGTTGGTTTTGTGTCCTTCAAGATGCAGGTTACTGGTTGGGTGACTCTCTAGTTTGAACTCGTGATCAGCATGGGGCCACCAGAAATTTCTGTAGGGACCCTTTGCTAATCCTTGATACTGCCTATTTCCCCAAGGCTCTGTCAAGTAAAGGGCGTGCCTCAGTTGGGACACACATGTTCAGAGAATGCCAGCTGCTGGTTTAAATTTCTTTTATTTCACCGTTTAGCAGAAACTGCAGCACTGATATTTGCTGGGTTAGCATGCTAAGTTAGTGGGCAGCTGACCTGGTGGTAGGGAGACTGATCCTGTGCTTAGAGGAGAAAAGTATCAGGCCATTTTTTAAACCATTTTTTCCCATTTTTCTCGTCTCAAGGACACGCTGCTGCTTCTGCCTCCTAAAATTGTACCAGCTAACTCTAGTGACCTGTTTCTTCTATGTTGTTGGCTGGAATCTGGTGTCTGTGGAGGGCAAGGTCCCGTCTTGTCATTTTCTGCTGTGGTTGTCTGGATTAGGGATGTGTCCTCAGAAGGTCTCAAACTGACACAAATATTACCTGAAGTAGACAGATGGGTGTTAAAAATTATTTTTGAGTATAGAGTGTGAGTGGAGCATTAGGTGTTGCTTGCTTTGCTTCTCCTATCATTAAAGTGGGCATTATGGAGTAACTAGACAGAAAAACTAGCAAAAGAACCATTTGCCATAAGCTGCTGTGTCATCATTGGGTGAGGGCTGCCAGCAAGACATCTGAAGTACAGATGAGCCACCAAAACTCAGTCACGAGAGAAATGTGTCTGATTTGATCCTTCTCTGGTGCATGTCTTCAGTCCTTCTGTGCCTTTCTTACACACTCCCCAAACAAAATGTAGTACAACACAGAGCTGTAGCAGTTGGACTCTTTGTCTTCGGTGGCAGGATGGCTAAGTTAGTATTGCTGTAGGAATGATATATTTAGTATTGATTATTCTGTAAATCTGGTATAACAACTTCGTAGGGGAACTTTCTTGTCCTGTGAATAATTCATAAAACTGGCTTTTAGTGCATCTGAAACAATGTGACGACAGGTCAGGGTTTTGTTTCTTATGGTTTCAATAAAGGAAAAGGCAAGCACGTACAAGCTTGATCCCAAACTGTAATTTCAAAGGAAAAAAAAAAAACCAAACAAACATGGTATTACTCCCTTCCCCCAGCAGAATTTCTGCAGCAGGAGAAGGCTTGGAAGAGGTGTTGCATACCAGGGCAGTTTATGCATTCCACAGGCTAATAAGATTTTGGCTTTCATTTTCTAAAAGGGCACTATCGTCTCCCTCAGGTTACAGATGAGAAGTCCTTATAAAGCCTGTCGACAGCAGCTAGATATAAAGATGAGACAATTTGATTACTGCTGTTAAAAGTTGCACTTGGAGTAGCTGGAGTGAAAAGCTTGGTCTTTTCACCCTACTGCTCATTGGGGCTAGCTGGGAAGAGAGGTGGGTGTCTGGAAGAAGGCACGTGAAAGTTACACCTCCTCATCTTCCAGGTTCTTTGCTGTGTGCTTGATAAGAGTATGCTTTCTCCCCTGTGTGGAGAAGGGAAGAGGATTCACATTTATTTGTCTGTGTTCTAGTAGAAAATGGTTGGTTTTGCCTGTTCTGCATCTTTGGCAACTATGAATGGGTGGAAGCAATGGCGTTTTCTAGAAAATTGAAGCTCTCTGGTGCCTTTCAGCCTGCTTTAAAGGATTTTGGAAAATTTCTCACATCCTAATGTATACTCTATGTGAAGACATACTAGCCTCAAAAATCAAAGCTGGTTTTACCCCCCAGAAAAACAAAGGCGTTTCAAAGACTCTTTATACACATCAGATAATTGGTCCAGCTTGCCTTCCCCCCCACCCCTTGTTTCTTGCAGTGCTTACTATCTTGCTGTGAGATGCCTACTTATTTTCGTGTAAAAACACTGGCTCTCCAGGGTTCTGGGTTGTCCACTGACATTCCATGTGTGCTACCCTGTGTTCAGTAATCTGAGCCAGTTACTGGCAAGAGAAGGGGCTGCTGGGGGACCAAGGAGTGAGACAAGGAGTGGGAAAGAGCATAGCGAGACATGTTTGCCAAAAACACAACAACTCTGCCCAGTGACTAATAGCAGCAGCTACTGAGGAAAGATGAAATGATTATGAAAAGCTTTGGACAAGGTGAAAAACGGCCTGTGCAGTTCAGTTGTCCATGAGGGGTGCTGAGGTCCCGTGAATACAGGGAAACCAGGGTGCACTCACTGCGCAGAGGGCCGATGGAATCCTGAGCTGCATCAGAAAGGGGTGTGACCAGCAGATGGGGGAGGGATTCTGCCTCTCTGCTCCTCTCTTGTGCATCGGGGTCCTCAGCACAAGAAAGATGTGGACTTGTTGGAGTGAATCCGGAGGAGACCACGAAGATGATACGAGGGTGGGAGCACCTCTTTCAGGAAGACAGGCTGAGAGAGCTGAGATCTGTCAGCCCAGAGAAGAGAAAGCTCTGGGGGGAGCTTGTTGTGGCCTTCTACTGCCTTAAGGGGGTTATGAAAATACGGAGATTTTGTATGTGCAGATAGCAAAAGGACAAGGGTTTTAAACTCAAAGAGGGCTGGTTTAGATTAGATGTCAGGAAGAAATTCTTTACTGAGAGGGTGGCGAGGCACTGGAACAGGTTGCCCAGGGAGGTGGATGGCCCTGTTCTGGGAGTGTTCAAGGTCACACTGGATGGTGTCCTGAACATCCTGATCTAGTGAGTGGCATCTTTGCCCATGGCAGTGACGTTGAAAGTAGATATTCTTTAAGGTCCCTTCCATCCCAGACCACTCTGTGGTTCTCTAATCCTGCTTGCTGCAATACCTGCAAGAACCCTCCTGGCTAGGAGTAAGAAATGATCTGAAGTTGCTTTTATTCTCATTCTTCCCCACAGACCTGCCACTGCCACCTCCTCCGCCGCCTGGGGAGGATGCAAGTTTCTCCTCAAACTGTGCATTTCCACCACCCCCACCACCCTTTGAAGAGCCTTTTCCACCAGCCCCAGAAGAAGCTTTTCCTTCTCCTCCTTCTCCACCTCCTCCTCCTCCGCCGATGTTCGACGAAGGTCCTGTGAGCCAGGTTCCTGCCCCGCAGGTGAGTGAGGTCCAAGGAAATGTGGTTTCTGTCTGATGCTCTGTGAGCTGGGGCAGCTTCTCGCTACTGTCTGAACTCGGCAGCGGGAAGCCCTGACGTCTGGGAAAGCAGGGAGTGCTACCAGCCCGGGTTAGGGTCAGCTGGCTGGGCTGCAGCTCTGTGGGGAAGGAGCCGGGGTTCCCGGTGGACAGTGAGTTGAGTGTGAGCCAGCAATGTGCTCTTGTGGCAGTAAAGGCCAACCACACGCTGGGCTGCACTTGGGAGAGAAGGGCAAGGCCATGGATGCTCCTCCCTTCTGTGCTGGTGAGCCTGCATCTTGGAGGACTGTATCCAGTTGGGCTCTTCAGTGTAATAACGCCTCTGGAATACTGAGTGAGAGGCAATCCAGTGAAAGGTCATAGCAGCCTTTGGGGGTTGGAGCAGAAGAGGCTTCCAAGGCAGGAGTCTGACCAGAGACTGCAAGACCCAAAGGAGGGCTGAGAGAAGACAGATTCTTCTTACTCGGGCACAACAAGGGACAGTGGACAGAAGTTGTGGCAAGGGAAATTCCTCTTGGACAGAAGAAAACCCTTTTCCACTCCAAGGGTGGCTCATTGCTGGCATGTGTGCCTAGAGAGACTGGGGAACCTGCATCATTGGGAATGTTGTGAAATCGTCTGGACAGGGCCCTGAGCAACCTGGTGTTGCTTGGGAATTAGCCCTGCTGCAAGCAGAGTGTTGGACTACAGACATCCAGATGTCTTTTCCTCCCTAAATCTGTCAGATCTTACTTGGGCTGTTCCTTTTCCCACTGTTTGTAGACCTTTGAGACTGTGTCCTGTTCATCCTCACCAGCTTCTTATCCATTCAAAGCAAGGAGCAGATCTGTACCACAGTCCAAAGGATCAAAACATGCTACTGTAAGGGAATGATACACCAGTTTCTCTGGCTGCTCCTGTAACGTGCTCTGCTCCCTTTTTCCTCACGGATGGCGGTGTAGGTACGTGGCAAGATGAGCAGCATTGAACTTGAGATTGACTCACTGTCTGTAATGTTGGATGACATGGAGAAGAATGACCCCTTCAAATCCCGGGTGAGCTGGCCAGAATGTTGCAGGTGGAAGAAGAGATGACTGGTTTGCTGAACAGAGGTAGTGAGGAGGGTGCTGCTGAAGATTAAAATGTCTGGATAAACCATAGCACAGAAGCGTCGGTGAAGGACCGGAACGCGTGGCTCTTGTACCTTGTCGGTGCTGCTGAATATGTTACAGCGTGGAAACTCCTCGTGTTCTGGGTCTGGGATAGCTGCTGCCTTACTCACTGCTGTAGATGACCTATTTTCTCTTCCACCTTGCTGATAACCTGCCTGTTTTCTCTCTGCTGCTTCTCTTTACAGGCAACTCCAGGATCCACAGGTTCTCTGGAGAAGCCATTGGCCCCCAAAGCCCCTGTGGATATACCACCTGCACCCAAAGATACTCCTCATTCCTTTCCTTCCAAGTTCACACCAAAGCCAAGTGGAAGCTCACCTTTCAAGCCCTCTGGGGTGGATTTGAACCCCACCCCAACCCCATGGGCAGCCCCACAGCAACGCAAGGAGCCCCAAGCACCAGTCCCTCCACCCCCCACTCTCCCTTCTGCTCAGCCTACCCCTAAATTCACCCCATCTCCTGTTGCTGGCTCTCCTAAGTCTGTGTCTAAATCAGGTGACAATGTTCCGATGGCTCCCTCAAATTCTGCAAGATACCCTACCTCCCTTCAGACTCAGTTCACTGCCCCTTCATCTTCTGGCCCCTCCTCTCGACCACAACCCCCCAATTTCACCTATGCCCAGCAGAGGGAGAGACCCCAAGTGCAGGAGAAGCCACGCCCGACAGAACAACCTGCTGCTGCAAAAGACACGGTAAGGGAAAGAGAAAGAGCTATGGGACTTGGTAAGGGAAAGAGAAAGAGCCATGGGACTTGTGTCTTTGGACAGGCACGTTGGGAGGAGGAGGGCGGGTCTGCCCCAGGCTATGGGAGGCTGTTACCCATCTGAAAGAGAGATGTAACTGTAGAGATAGTGGTGGAGGACTTCATGTAAAAAAGGTGGAAAGAATCAAGCACAGTGGATGGCAGATTCTTCCTAGAGATGAACAGAGAGGACCTGTAAAGGCAAGAGAAGTAGGTGGGACATGGTGGGAGGGTGTTTGTCCTTTGGGATTGAATGTTTCTTCTTCCTGCAGCATAGACCCACAGGTCCCAGTGCAGATCCACCTAGGGGGAATTCCTGTCTGACAATGAAGGAGGTGGAAGAGCTGGAGAAGCTGACCCAGAAATTAATGAAGGATATGGAGCATCCACCGCCAGCAGAGGCTGCGACTTCTGGTGCGTTCCCACAATGGACAGCAGCGAGATTAAGCCTGGTGGGGTTTTCATCTCTCCTGATCCCTTTCCTCTTCCACTGACAGAGCTCTGCGGCTTCTGCCGGAAGCCCCTGTCACGAACCCAGCCAGCTGTGAGGGCCCTGGACCGTCTCTTCCATGTGGAATGCTTCACCTGCTTCAAATGCGAGAAGCAGCTGCAGGGGCAGCAGTTCTACAATGTGGATGAGAAGCCCTTCTGCGAGGACTGCTATGCTGTGAGTCACGGGGGTGAAAGCTGCTGGAGAGAACTGAGCTCGCTGTGGTTCTCTGTCACTTTCCCTTCCTCCTTCCGTCTTTGCTTTCCGTGGTGCAGCCTCACGGGCGGGAGATTTGATTCACGTGTCTTTACTTGTTTTCTTTGGGCTCAGAGCACCTTGGAAAAGTGCAGTGTCTGCAAGCAGACCATCACAGACCGGATGCTGAAGGCCACCGGTAACTCATACCACCCCCAGTGCTTCACCTGTGTGATGTGCCATACCCCGCTGGAGGGGACCTCCTTCATTGTGGACCAGTCCAACCAGCCTCACTGTGTGGACGACTACCACAGGTGTGGAGAGAGCACGTGCATGTGGTGTGTGAGAGAAGGCAGGTTCCCTCACACCTGCTGCTTTTTGCTGCAATATGGGGTTGGGTTCAAAATGAGTCAGCAAAGTACTAAGATGTCTTTCCACCTAAACATTTATTACTCCTCTGCTGCCAATGCCGTTGAACAGCACTAAGAGTCCTGCCTTGTATGTCACCACGGTGGTCATGGTCTCCTCCATGGTTCTGTGTTGTAGGAAGTATGCTCCACGCTGCTCGGTCTGTAGTGAACCTATCATGCCAGAGCCTGGAAAGGATGAGACTGTGCGTGTTGTTGCACTGGAGAAAAATTTCCACATGAAATGTTACAAGTGTGAGGTAAGCCTGGTGGCCCCACTCCTCCCATGTCTCCCGTGCCTCTCACCAGTGGCTGAGCACCTTTGTTGCCTGTGCTGACCAAACACTGAAGTTGTTGTGAATGAATCTGGAGTGTTTTTGGACCATGTTCAGGAAATGATTAGACATTCACAGGCATGAACAGGAGGACTGTACAGGGTTGCTGCATTCTCCTATCACCCCAATATATCAGCTGTGTATAGGAGGGGAGCTTGCTGGGATTACTCTCCCCTCAAAACAGCATCTCCCATTAGCACCACCAGAGACAGAGCAGTGGGCTGTGAGCGATTATCCCGACCCCCTGGGGCATTTCTTACATCCTTGAATGCCTTCACCCTGTTCTTGGCCATCACTGAGCTCCCTCCCTCTTCTTTTGCTGTTTAGGACTGTGGGAAGCCCTTGTCCATTGAAGCAGACGAGAATGGGTGTTTTCCTCTGGATGGGCACGTGCTGTGTCTCAAGTGTCACACCGTCCGTGCGAAAGCAGCGCGCTGAGGAGCTCGGAGCAGGCGTTCCCTCGAGACCCCCGCACTCCATACTCCTCCCCTCCCTGCCATTGTCCTGCCCCTCTGCCTGACAAGGCAGACTGCTACCAATGGAGACTATGCCAGCGCAGTTTTTTACTCTCATGTAGGATTCACTGCTCCTAGACTTCACTCTGCACGCCCACCAAGAAACGACCTCTTCTCCTGTCTCTGCTTCCTGGCCGCAGTATACTCCCGGCTGGGGGCTGTGATCAAGGTGAGTGCACGATTGCTGTTCCCTCAAGACTCTGGAGGAGAAGGATCAGACCTCCACCACCGCCTGGTGGAAGAAGCAAGAACGACCTGGTGGCAGGTGCTGGGAAGGGCTGAGAGCGTTCTGCAGTTCCATGGAGCCAAACACGATGATTTAACTTGAGAAGGTGGAAGCCTGCACCTCGGTGCCACTTCTGTCTTGTCTTTTAGATCTGGTGACACCTCCTTATCAGGGTGTCTCCCTCTGCCTGTTCCCTCACCTGGTTTAGAGTGTGGAGGCAAAAAGTAGTGGGAATCTGTTACTGTTGCTGGAAAAAGCCTAACCTGCTATAGTTTTTCTGTCTCTAATGGATTTTACTGATTAACTGTCTTGTCATTTTTTTGCTTAGCCAGATTAAACTGGCAGTGTTTGAAATACTACTCTGTTTCTGAGTTTGGAAACTTTTTTGTTAAAAAAAATCTTTTTCCTCTTCCCAAAATGAATTGTTTCCCAGTGCAGTTTCTGGACAGCCAGGCTGGGAACTAGAGTAGCAAAGCAGTCCAAAGAATGCATGTTTACAAATAAAGGCCGTCGTAAGGACGGGCAGCACATGGTGAGGAGGCGTCTCAGTGCGTGGATGAGGATTCAGCAGACTGAGAAATGTCTCCTGTTCCAGTAGGGTTTCTTTCACTGCTGTCAGTGAAAGCTGCGGTTTAATTGCAATGTACTGTCTGGCTCTTAAGTGTTACTGCACCGAGCCCCATTTCCTGGACTAGAAACTGTCTCAAACTGAGCAAACCTTTTGAATAACAACACTGTCCAACCACTGTTTGCATTCAATAAAATGTGTGGTTTTTTCCATTAACCTGTGTCTGCTGTATTTGTTCAGCCACCCGTGAGAGTTGCTGTCTTTGGCAGTGGAACAGCCATTGTATAGCTTTTTTATACATTGCCTAATGCATATAAGGCTATTCCACCCACCCTTCAGAGAGAACGTGGCCTTTCTCTCTCCACCTCTTGGTCTTCTTTCCAGACTTCTGTTTTTCTATGCCTGAAGAGTAGCTCTCATTTAAAGCAGCGGAAGACTGCAGTTCAGTACAGCAATATTGTAGTTCTGCTTCATGTATCACTCAGAGGTGGGTATTCCAGTGAGATGGAAGTGGATTGTAATAAAAGGGCACACTTTGTTTGCTTTGTCCCTAACTCTTGCTTCTCAGAAAGTGTCCTTGATGTTTATAGTTCTAAGCATGCTACTGTGATGGTCACTGCCAGTGAATCTCCTCTTCCTGGTAAGCACCAATGTTTCTACACTTCAGAGACATGAAACCTACTCTTGATCTCTTGCCAGTTCAGGGAAAATCTTTAATGTCTCCTTGCAAATTGATCCACTAAATATCTTGAGGTTTTCTATAGAATGAGTAGGGATAAACAAATCATATATTTATTTTTCTTACTGTAGTTGTTGCTAATTCATAAGTATTGTTGTGAGAGGTTGTTTCTAGACCATGTCACTAAAAGCTTGTGCCCACAAACACCAAGGAGTGCAGAGAACAATGCTGGGGTAGAGAAGCACAGATTCTTCTCCTCCCAGAGCTATCAGAGGGGCCATAGCCTTGGTGTCTGGGTAGGAGACCTATCCAGTGGAGTCAATGGGAAGGGATTACCTTGTGGGTTAAAGCATGGGTTCTCCTCTGGGGGGCATGGGATGTGTAGGGGGAGATCAAAGGCAGGGAACAGGAGTGATCAAGGATTGGAAGCACCCTGGGAAAAACTGTCAGGAAAAGGGCACAGAAGGAGGTGGCTGCACGTACACAGTACTCTTGTCTGGCCTTGCCCTGTGTGTCATCAGTGCAGTGTGTCCTGTCTTCATAATAGCTTTTTTTTTGGTTTGGTTCCCTGTGCATGGAATCTGTTCTGTGCAAGTGGATCTAAACGCCAGCAGCTGGACAGACCTGAGTGCATGCATATATATTGTGTATGTTACTGCCAGCAAAATCGAGTCAAGAGTTGTTGGTGAGGTAAGAGATTAGACAGCCAGGACATAGCATGGTTGTGTGTCTGGCTGAATGCTGTGAAGACATGTGTGAGTCAGCTGCTCAAGCTCTCCTGGGAGCTACCCTTGGAGTCTGGAGTCCAGCTGAAAGAGAAGTTTGCATCTGTGTGTGAGGACACTGGGAGACCAGGAAATCCTGGAGTCAGCTGCTGGGTAGAGCCAGTATCTAAGGCTAACTCCTGGAGGACTCCAGGGTGTGCGTGTGCATGTCTGCATGCCCACCGCTGCAGCAGGGCTGCAGACCTCGAGGTTTTGCCAGCAACTGAGGAGAGCAGCTCAGGCTCCGGGGCATTGGGGCGAGCTGCAGGATGGCTGGGCTCTGGCACTAGAGGGATCCACAGTGCACATGTGTGTGTTTCCCTCCAACAGGTTCATCCTGATCAGCCAGAGGCGGGAAGAGGATTAGGCTGTTTGTGCAGTGCTTGCATGTCTGCTGTGCTCTCTGCCTCCGGCCAGTCATGTACAGTGTGTGTGCGTTTATATACGTGCACACATTATAGACTCGGGGATTTTCTGTG
This sequence comes from Hirundo rustica, assembly GCF_015227805.2. Classification (NCBI taxonomy): domain Eukaryota; kingdom Metazoa; phylum Chordata; class Aves; order Passeriformes; family Hirundinidae; genus Hirundo; species Hirundo rustica. The sequence continues at coordinate 28,974,878 of NC_053451.1, read as the reverse complement.
CATGAGTGCCTATTGGGAATACATGCTCAGGCTTGCTACTGGCTGTGCCCTGAGGACATGGAACTGAACAGCCTCTTCTCTACCAGGCCAGCTGATTCAGCAGCTCCTAACACTTGGAGGCGACCTCCCTGCTTAGAGCATGTCAACCAGAGCAGTTTGCTTTTTAATACCTTAAAGGATGAGACCTGGATAATCTGTTCCAACATTAACAACTCTCACTGTAAGTTTTTTTTCTCACCTTCAAATGGAATTTACTGCATTTTGGTGTGTTCTCACTGCTGCTTCTTTCACCGGATACCACTGAGGAGTGTCTGGCTCCTCTTTTATTCCCATCAGGTATTTACACACAATGATAAAAGCCACCCAAACATTCTCCTCTTGAGGCTGAACAGCCTCCAGCTCTCTCAGACTCTCCCTGTATGTCAGGTGCTCTAATTCCTTCAAAACCACAGTGGCCTTTCACTGGACTTGCTCCATTAAGTTTATATCCTTGTCTGTACTGGGGACCCCAAAATTTGACACAACACATCGGGTGTCTGACCAATGCTTAAATAAAGAGGAATAATTGCCTCCTTCCAGTTACTGGTGATGCATTGGCTGAAATGCAGGCCAGGTACTGTTGTCTTTTGCTAAAGGGCTCAGGTGCAACTTTCACAGTGACTGCAAGTCCTTTCCTGCAAAGCTGCCTTCCAGACCCCAGCTTGTACTGGCCCATGAGACTGTTCCTCCCCAGTCGTGAGGCTCTGCCTGTCCCTTGGTTCAATGTCCTAAATGTCCTCTCTTCTCATTTCTCCCCGCTATTAAGGTCCCTCTGCGTGGCAGCACACGCACCTAGATGTATCAACCACTCCCATTCTCAATCACCTGCACTGACAGGCCAAAGTTTACACGTGCATGACACAAGCTCACAATCACATGGCAGCCTCATCAGGGCTTATCTGCTAGCTTGGGTGTCTGCCAGGTAGCAACTTTACTGGTTACCTGTACTTCATGTTAAAGACACCTATTAATAAGACTGATATACGAAAACCTCAGAGCTTTGCTTTTCAGCTCCCTTTCTTGCTATAGCTACAGTGACTTGGGTAGCCATGGTCTGTGTCTTGCATCAGGTTGCAGTTATGGAAACACTGTTATCTCTAGCAAGTCACATTGCTGAATGTGCAGCACTTAACCTTCACCAGCCTAGACTTGTAAAATAAATCTTGAGGTAGCTACTCTTCCGGAGTGGGAGGAGGTCTTAGGAACATCAGTGAGACTTTTTCTTTCCCCTGGACAGTAGTCTGCAGGAGAAAGAAGTACTACTCACATGAATTTCATCAAACACAGCAGTAGTTGCTAATATTTATGATTTAGAAATAATCACAGGATGTGTAAAACAATGGACTCGGATGTTAGATAAATATGCCTGTAAATGGGTTGAAAGAAAAAAATCAGAAGTGACCAGCTGCAAAGGTATCCTTTAATCCTAATGCAATTGCACTTGGATGTTACATCTGCAGTTAAGTGGACAAAGACCATTGGCTGAAACAACTAAAGCTGGATGTAAGGACCCTGCTGGGACTTATAATATGTATGCCAAAGGTCTCAATCACATTTGAAATAAGCCAAAGAATTCCAACACTGCCTGCTCTGCCACAGGTTTATTTACAAAATATTATTTACAGACTATAACTGTCTTGAGATCTGATAAATAATAACATTTCCTCCACAGAGAAGGAGTAAGACAGACCACCTACACATTTTTCTGTTACAAATACCCTATTCCAGCCAAACAAGACTATTGTCTCTTTTAAAAAGGGGCAGAGAAAAATGGATACGTAAAGGGTTTTCTGTCCACGGCATAAGAAAAGGTATTAAGCGGTTTGGAGAGATGTGAATCTCCGCCCTGAAGTGTGCACGTGCAAAACAGCAACATGCTGAGGTGATGTGATCACACAAGTTACAGCGGGGTGCGCTTCTACTCCCAGTTTCTTCTCCAAACAAAGAAGTACACCACAGGGTGGTGTTCACAGCAAGAATAGCTGCATTAAAAATATATATGCCTTACCAGCAGCCTTGTGAAGGCCTGAATAGTTTGTTCCTGATGCAAAATAAGGAAGACAGAAGGGTGCTGAAGTGAGAAGAAATGTATGCCAAGGAGTGAATGAGCCCTGTCTCTACCTGTCTTTATTCTTGCACCTGCTCCCTGAATGTCCAAGTGTATCTCAAACCCTCACCTCCAATCTTAAAACATTATCCACCACCCTCCACCCGCTTTGTATTCCATGTGATATACTGAGGGTCTGAAACTCCACTATGTGGACTACAGGGCCTACTTAGTGCTGCACAAAGTGGACTGCAGAAGACAGAGAACAGCTTCTAAGACCAGTGCTCTGAAACATACTGATGGCTGCTGCAGAGCTAAAGCAAAGGGGAACAGAAATGAAAGCAGGTGGTGTTGCCTCACGAGGTTTTTCAGTTCTGGTTGTTTTGCTTTGCTTGTCCAGTCACTCATTTGGAAGCAATTGCCATAGGAATGATTCCAAGTGATATCTGGTAAGGATGGGCATTTTTCAAGCTTAAGAATGCAACAACTGATCACTCCTTAAAGCCTTGGATGCTGCACAAGATCCTCTTTTGGTGGCCTGGAAGTGACACTCCCATCTGTTTCAAGTCCCTGAAGGAAATGGGAAAAGAAAAGAAAAAATTAATTGCTATTCGTGTTCCTTAGGGATGAGGGTGGGGTAAGGGCAGAAACAGTTACCAAGCATTAGTTCAGAAAGCTTCATTTTCCTCAATGCCTCCTAACACACCTACCTTTTCTCTAGAGGGAACAAACTTTTAGATACTCCTGCCATTCCCTGGGTCTCTCTGTCCACCCGGTCAACGGACCTCTTTCCACCTCGTGGCTAGGCCTGTGCTCCCAGTAAATCAGGACTTGTGATTAAATCAGCTTGTGATAGGGGCCATGTCTCAACCCTTCAGCAGGTCTGTGCCTGCTCATTTGTTCCAAGTAACTGCCCTGGTTGGATCTGGCTGCGCATCCCTGACAAAATAACACAGCTGTGTTCTGCATCCTTCTGAGCCCAGAAAGATTTGTTCTATGACACAACAGTGCCTGGCTGATGGAGTGGGGAGTATATCACTAGTCTACATCGAGTCTGTGGCAAGGAAATTATCTTACAAAGTCCTACAAGGGTGGGGAGACGGTCAGCTAAGAGATCTGTTTGACATCTATTCTTTCCCCTTGCTGTTTGTGTCTGATAGGAGTCCAGAGCAGCTGAAGACCCCTGAAAAGCCTCAAGCATGGACATGGATAGTTGGGGGAATTAGTCTCACAGTTTGGGCCGCTCCCAGTTCTGGGCTGATTCTTCCCTTTCAGGTCAAGAAGCCAGTCCACTTCCATTTAACTGCACGAGTATGGATGGAGAGAAGCCTTCCAAATAAATATGAGTGATGGTTGGGGTCGCACAGGGATGAGCCTGCTACTTGTAGCACAGCTCCTTGAGGGAACCTGGCCTGCACTTACTCAGCAGTGAGCTCCAGAATGGACTCCATGGTGTCCAGGCCGGCGGTGCGGAAGTTGGAGATGTAGCGCTTCATGCGAATGGATTCCAGCCACTCGGGGATGGATCGGTAGGGGATCCCATCAGACCCACTGCAGCTGGGGAGACGGAGCGTCACCCTGGAGATACAAACACCCTTTGTTAGCCAGGCAGCCACCTGAAATGGACAGCACTAGGAGACAGTAACCAAAGGGGAAGCAAGCACCCTCTGCCAGGGCTGAGCCAACTAATGTGGCTCGGCGCTCTCTCCCCTCTGGAGACAGAGATGACCGCTATCTTCTGCACACAGAGCACTCGAGGTGCTTCTTTCCAGTCTGCATTGCTCACGCTGCCACTCCTCCTGCTGGGGACAGGGAGGTGAAGTGTCCCAGTTAACCCCTCCTCCTCTGGTGACAGCCTGCTTACCTGGGATCAAAGTCTGCTACAGGCCGAAGGAGCTGGGGACTCGAGATGAAATGTTGCAGCTGTGCCCGGATTTCCTGAAAATGAGGCCGCCTCATCCGATCGTGTGACCAGCAACTCTTCATGAGTTCATAGAGGATGGATGGGCAATCCACAGGAGGAGGGAGCCGGTACCCATCCTCTAAACATTTCATCACCTGCAGAGAGGACACAGAGAAATCTGGCCAAGAGCAGAGAGTGCAGAGGAGGAGCCAGAGAGCTCTTGGAGCAGCCATTCACCACTTCACAATGTGCACTCAGGGAAGGTGCAGATTACATGTGTATGGCACAGGGTTTGGGCAGCATGGCACAGGATCAAGACACTTAAGGGATGCCGAAAGCTTAAGTGGCATATGCATTTATTTTCAGTCCTTTACTAGTTTACCTCCCATTTGTCACTCAGGACATGCTTATGAGAAGTGAGGAAAAGCGAGGACCAAATGGCCCTGGCACAGGCATAGTGAGAGAAGGGGAACCATACTCTGAAGAATAATTTTAACAGCACATGCTGAGCCTAGAATGAGACCAGACATAATGCACCAGAACCAGAGGAAGGAGAAAACAAAACCAATAGAAAGTACCTCCTGATCAAAATGCCATGGCTGATTTAAACACCCTTGAATTTGGCTTACTGCTGTTGACACCTCTATACTTACTGCCCTTGACTTGGTTGCACTGATTTTTACCAGGGAGGGAAACACAGTAGTTATGTGTTCAAAAGAAAGTCAAGACTGCAGGGTGAGGGAGATCTACAAAAGTTTTTCCCACATGTCTCGTTTATTTTTTAAATCAGCTCTTGAACTCAGTGTCTGTTACCTCTTGATTGGTCATGTGCCCATATGGCTTGTCACCAAATGACAGCACCTCCCACATGACGATTCCAAAGCTCCAGACATCACTGGCTGAGGTGAAAATGCGATGAGCAATGGCCTCTGGGGCTGTCCATCGGATAGGGATCTTACCACCCTGTAAAAGAGCAGAAACATAGTGTATTCAGCATGTATAATTGAGCTGTATTTCTCCAGTGTTTTCATGTGAGGACCTTAAAAAGCGGTTGAGAGAGATTGAGCCCGCTTCATTTGAAATGACATGTAATCACCCCAGGGAAATTTCTCAAAAAGAGAGAAATATTCTTGGAAAGTAAATGAGTTTAAGCCCTCTGTTTAGCTGAATGCTACACAAAATCTCTGCTGTGGGAGTAAGAGCCTGACACCAGTCACAGCCCTGTTTTGAAGGACACCACACATTAGAATTACCGGAACTTTCATTGAAAGAGACATGGAGATGACTCTAATCCAAAACTCTGATCACAGCAAGGTTATCTTCAAAGCTAGATTTAGTAACTGAGTCCAAGAGATCAGACCTCCTATTTTGCTTCTCATTTTAACAGCACAGTTCTTCTGAAATTCTTAGCAAACAAAATCAACATGGACCCCAGAGACAAAAGTACAACCTTCTGAACCCTCCACACCATGACTTGCAATTTTACTACAAGTTTTTCTCAGAGCCAACAGTTAATTCACAAGGCTGAAAGACTGGGTCTGCGTTACCTTGGTTTCATACGTTCCCTCTGCGTCATTCTCCAAAATTCGGGAGAGACCGAAGTCAGACACCTTGCATTGGAGGCTGCGTGTTACCAGGATGTTGCGAGCAGCCAGATCCCGGTGCACGTAATTGTGTTCTGAAAGGTAGGTCATGCCAGAGGCTATTCCCTGCAGCATGCTCACAAGCTGCACAGGGCTAAATTTTTCCTCATTCTCCTGCATGGAAGAAGAAGTAAGAGAAGTGACATCGATCCGCTTGGTTTCTAGTCACTGACCTAATCAACATACAAAAGCGGACAGTGGTGAACAAGCAAAAAGGCAATGCTGCAGCCCAAAGGCCCCAACAGGTTCTCACTAAGGGGCTGGTGATGGTCTCCAGTCATCATTAAGCAGCTGCATTTCAACTACCAAAGCTGCCACTCTTGTCTCTGAACAAAGCACATGGCATTAAGCTTCTGCTGCTGACACTGGAAATGTCAGTAAGCAGAAAGTAAGTGGATGTCTGGATCTTTTTTGTAGTTTTATTTTAGGGCCCCAAATCCAGGTCAAGTATAAGTTCTGGTAGTACACAAGCCTATTAGAGATTGGAGTTTCTCACCCGAAGGAAGGTATCCAGTGCTCCATTTTCCATATACTCAGTGATGATCATCATTGGCCTCCCTTGAGGAAGACAAGAGGGTTTCAGCTTTTTCAATTTCTCCTACTCAGGCCTTCCAATAGTCTCTATATTCCCCAACACAGAGAACCATGTCCAACCCCAGCTAATACCACCACTCCACTGGCACAGCTGGCTGCCCCTTCTCCTTACACATTCCCAATGATCTTGTAGTCCTCCCTGTATTGCACATATGACCCTGCAGCATCCCTCACACTATCCCAACTTCTCATCCACTCACCAGCCCTAGAAGATCCCTCCTAACACCTCAGGACTTTGCTGGAAATCCATATCTCTCCTCCTTTCCTCATTCTCTGACATGACAATGCCTGTCTTCTCCCAGAACAGCCTCTCTGACAGCAAACTCTCTAAGAAAGGCCTGAGAAACGTGCCAGTTTTTGCTCTCATCCCAGGACTATCTCTCTCACACACACACTCTCACTTACTTTTGGTGACAACTCCCTCCAGACGCACAATGTTCGGGTGATTGAACTGCCCCATAATTGTTGCTTCACGCAGAAAGTTCCACCACTGTGAGTCTGAATAAGTCGACTTCAGAGTCTTGATGGCAACCACGATACGTTCTTTCCCCTGGAGTCGCAGGGACCCACGATAGACCTCCCCAAACTCCCCTGAAGACGACCAGAGGCAAAATGTCACAAATGAACTCGAGGATAGGCAGCAAAACAACAGTGTGGGGAAACTGAAATATAGGAAGAGCAATAAGTAACTCACCCTCTCCAATCACATTTTCCATAGTGACACAAGAGACGTCCAGTTCCTTAGTGAACTCCAGCACCCCTCTGCTGGGGTCATCATATGGTTGCAGGTCTACATAGGGTTTCAACCAGACCTTCTCTGTGGTAAAGGGAAACACATTTGCTAATTAACCTGCCAACTCTTTGGACAACCTTTTAAAAGCATAAGTACAAAAGCAGAAGTGAATACATGGGCTTCTGACAACGGCAGTAAAACAATCTACCAAACCTACGCTGAAGAGTAGAATTGTTGTGGGAAGAAGCAAATTACATCAGAAAAGCCACGCCAGTGTCTGGTTTCAGGCTAATGTTTCTTTTCATTCCTTCCAACACATTCTAGGCTTCCCCCTGGTTTTATTACCCCTTTGAACCTCACCTCGCTCAAAGCCTGAAGTATTGTAATCTGGCCGTGCATGTCTCCGACGAGCCCTCCTGGAACATCACAAAGAGCCATAAAAATAAAATGGTCAGCAGATAGCAAAGACTTCCAAGGTGTCTTCCCTAGTTGGTTAGGGACAGAGTTCAGGGTAGCACAGAGCAAAGTGGAACCAGACATTGCACCCCCTTGGAAAAGTACAGCTGGCAATAAAATGTGATGCTTCATTAATGTTTAGAAATGGAGCTTTGTTTTCATACAGGGAGTTTTGTGCTGAGTTACAGATGAATTTACGTTTATTTCATGTTTTCTGTATGCTTTCAGTAGGATATCTGATCTTCTTAAAACCAAGCAATAGCAGCCTCATAGACATTGAGAAGGAAAGCAGAATTCTGTATATGGGTAGAGGACCCCAACAGTAATGGCATATGAAAAATGGTCTGAAATGACTGGATACATGTATTACCCCTCAACTGGTCAGCAGCTATAGGAATGATTGTACCATAACAATGTTTTTATTCCTCTGTCATGACAACAATACGATACTGCTGAATTATAACAAAGCTGAGAAATCATGACATATTCCTCTGTTCCCAACAGCAAACATTATCTTACAGTGTCAATCCCTCCAATCCTGCTAATCAAAATTATTTACTGAGACCCTTTCCATCTTGCTGCAGCACGCAGGTGCTTTTCTTCTCTGACTAGCTTCTACATATAAAATATCCTGCAAGAAATCAGGGCCTCGCTTTCTCAAGCTCCCATGGCTCCCTATTCCTACATCTATACCTTTTTCAATAACAAAAATCAATACTTACTTTCGCCTAAACATGAAAAATCCCACAATTAGCGCAATAAATAGGAGGACTCCTATGGTAATAGCGACTACGACTCCACCAGACAGAGCTCCCGTGTCTGCAGAAACAAAGAGAGAGGCCATATCACTTGAAAGACCAATATCTATTTGTCTGGAACATACCAACCAGCTTCTACCAGTTAATGGCATTAAGCAAGTTACAGCCACTTGTCTTCCAGGCAGCCGAGCCACCATATGGGAGGCCTATCACACTGTTATTCATGGGCATTGAGCACCTTCTGGTGGTTATATGCTTGACTCTTATCTACAGTCTTGGTCTTCCAGTTGAGTAACTCATCCCTGTGTCTGGTTTCCTACTTATATTCCATGACACTTTCAAAAACTAAGAACAGATTTTTCCTCCCTCACACTCCTGTCCAATAATCCTTTCAGATCAGGCCCTTCTTCCTGCTCAGTAGCTGATTTAAACTATGGCAAAGCAAAGACATGATTTTCCCCAACAGTCTAAAGTGACTCTCTTCTTGTTTATGAAATTAATTATGTGCTCCCCTCCCACCAATATCTGGGGCTGGTCCTTTGCTTAATCACCCTAACAAAAGCCCCTCACTGCTTAGGACTACTGAAATGAGTACTGACTTACAAACTTGCAGTCTATCATATTTCTGTTTTCTCAAAACTGAGCATCAGGTGGTTTCATTCTGTGATTGGATAGCTTTCAGATAGTGTTCACATAATACAGGCTGTCTCCTTCCATTTGCGTTCTCAAGCTAAAGCTAGGCATTTCTACAATGTACATTTAAATTAATCAGAGAAAATGCTACATTACCTCTGCTGGTCTTTTTAAAACTTATTTCCCATAATTTAAAAAAAAAAAAAAAGAAGAACTTGAAATGCATTAATGGAGAAGCAACAAGAATCTACCTCTTTTTAATATTTTCCCAAAAGAAATTTAAGAAAACACCAGAAGAAAGAAAACCTCCAAATATTTTTTTTTTTTTAAATAAATGAGCAGATTTTAAAGCGAGGAACAGATGATACACAGAACTGTGTGGGGAAGTGTTTCCTAACATCTAGTCCAATGGTCAGCATCCATAAAGTCTAATTAACACTAGTTATTCTTCCTCTGACTCATCCCACTAAAATTATTAAAAATCACCAGCTTAGTTAAGCAGAAACCAAGAGACAGAGCTAATATCCTTGTTTTGTTAAAATCAAAAAGATTTGGAAGGTGAAATAATATCTTGATTAACAAAATGGACAAGATTTTAGATACATAGGATTTCTGCAGGAATTTAAGGGATCTAAATTATCAAAATCAGATTTAAATAAAGAATTGCCACTCCTTGAAAATCCTTATACACTAATATTCGTAGACTATAACAGCTAAAAAATGTTCCTAGTATTATCAAACAAGAACTCTCATCAAATGAAACCTCGCTGGTACTTCTTTTTAATCCCTTTCATATTCAAAATACCTTTGTCTTGGCATGATAAGGTGATCAACTTTCATTTGAAATAAAGCATAATATTGATGAAAGTATTTTCTAACTTATTCTTCCTTAATCAAAACAATTGTGCATGCTCATTTACATCTTTTTCATAGGATCTTTGTAGTACATTATTTAATTGGTTAAATATCATTTTTTATCATCATTTGTCACCGTGACTTCATGAAGATTTTACCAAAAGCTCCTGGTGGCAAAAAGGGCCCAACTTCTATATTCCAGTAATGGTATCCAACTCCTTATCAGCTTTAACACTGTTAATTTAACTACTTAGTTACATAAAGGTATGCCTTAGCTTTCTTCCTTGTGTCCTTATTTCATTACAAAAAAATTAGTCTTTCAAATGAAGCACTTCAATACGTGTATCTCTAAAGTTATCTATAGGGTCAACAGGGGTCTGTGGAATGAAGAGAGAGCAAATTCCATTACAGAAAACTTTAGATTAAGGGGAAGTTTCTGGGTGACCCAGGGAAAGAGGAGGTTGGATGTCAGGCCTATGTAAGATGTTCTTTGACACAGGAGAAAGATCTTCTTGTGGCCCTGACAGCTTGGCCTTCTACAAATTGTACTGCAGTGAAGAACTTTTTTCAGTGGCACATATCATCTCTTTGAGCAGAGCTACATTCAGGAGCTGGCCTACATACAGTAGAACTGATAAAGCTAGAAAAAAATAGTGCTGAGGTCCTCTGAGTTCTCCTTTTCACTAGTAACTGGCACACAAAAGGAGGCATATGGTAATCATTTGACCAGCATTCAAACTTAGAAACATTAGCCAAAATTAAAATGTCTTTCAAGAACGAAATGAAGGTCTGGTGAAATACTGTGCCAGTACAACATACTGAAATGAAACTGATCGGGTCTAAAGGGGAAAGTGCAGGCAAATTTTGTAAGACAGCACGGAAACAAGAAAAATGCCTTTTGTCTTTACAAAGCAACGGGCTTGGCTCTGGTGACAAGGAACTCAGGAGAGCGGTGTCTTGCCTTACAGCCAGCAGAACGCAAAAAAGAGATCCGTGCACCATGAGAATATACAATCTGACGGGGAAGTGCCTTTCTCCCAGATGAGATACCAGTGCTTGTCCTTTACCTGGTGGAAGGGTGCGAAATTCCTGCTCCGGGGAGTAGGGCCCAGGCCCGAGGGGTGTGATGGATCTCACACGGAGCAGGTAGGCTGTGTCTGGCTGCAGGTCCCTCAGAGTGACATTCGGCTCAAGAAGGTGCTTCACTGTGTAACGTGCCTCCTCTCCCTGCAGGAACCAAACGGGATCAAGTAACAAATGCATGCTGAACAAGAGGACACTTCCACCCCTTTGGGAGAAAGGGGGAAGAGCAAATCAGGCAGTCCTTACCTTCTCAAAGAACATGACCTCATACTCCACTGAGGTCCGGCTGCGTTGCCGTGGGGCAAGCCAAGAAACAGAAAGACTACTGTCATCTCTCTGTGTCAGAATAAACTGGGATACTGTCACTGGAGCTGCAGTGGGAGAGAACAGAGAACATGAGGGAGGAATATAAAAAAAATGCAAACTACGTCCCCCCTCCACCAGAAGCTCTGGTCAAACCATGCAGCTGGAACTGAGTCTCATTGCCGCTGTCATTTTTCTCTCGTGTGGTGGAAGGAAAATTAGGTCTCTGGCTGTATTTAATTGCTTTCAGTGAACAGTGTGCTTCTGCCCTAACAGTGGAAGCATAACTTTATTTGGCCCTCAAAACAAAATCCGTGTCCCAAGAAATTACATTTATTCCACGACTGCACTGAAAGTGTCCAATTTGAAATAAAAAATGTTAGGATTTTATGTTCCTACAGCAGCAGTAGCACGGCTATCCTATGTAATGATTTATGAATGCAGCTGCATTGCATAAGGGTACAGTGAAACTCAGTGCTCAAATTCTCTCAGCTGACTGCAAATGCAAGCTGTTCATGAATAAAAAGATAATTCTCAAGAGTCTGCAAGGACTGAGGAATTAAGCCTGGTTCTCTCCTTGTCCTTCATCATCATCAGGAAGTGATGAGGCAAGCCAAAAGTAGCTCTGCTTTTCTAGCTCAGAGTTGCGCTGCCCCCACATAGCACCAGGAAGAAAAGTCATATTTTGTTACTAAATTAGAACCAAGGGAATGCACCATGGGCCGTTGAGCTCTGTGATGTCATTTTTCTATAATCACTTTTCATGGTGCTCTGGGAAGTATTTACAGTACAGCCAAACTAGCCAGACTGAAGCTAACCTACAGAAATGTGTCAAGATTTAACATCCTCATCCCTCCATGTTTTCAAAACCTTTTTTTTTTTTCTTTTTTTTCCAGTTACACCAGGGTTTTTATTGTGTTTGGTGTTTTGCAATATCTGAGTCATGGGAAATATTTCATGACACAGCCCTCACTCATTCTTCCTGTCACACAGGTAACAATACTTAGGCTCTGTGACAGAGAGGGCTTCATCCTCCTCACCTCTGTTAAGTTCTTGGCAGATTCATAGCTCTTGGTGGATAATGATTACTACTACTTTGATTTGCAAGGAATATGACTATTGGACTTTACCTGCCAGAGGCAGAGGTACTTCAGAATGCTTATCATACCATACAAACGTGTATCAGGCAGAAGGAGAAAATTGAGAAACTTATTCACAGAGATTCCTCTTCCTTTTCGTGATGAGCAGGAAGAAGTTCTCTCTGCTTCTGCTAACCTGCATGTCCAACCGAGACCCAGACAGCTGGAGCAGTTCTCTGTGGAGCAGGTCCCATTCCTGAGACACCATTATGGGCTTCCACGGTGAATGTGTAATTGGTGTAAGCTTCTAGGCCATCCACATCCACTGCAGGCTTCGTGAGACCAGAGGCACTGGGTGAGAACACCACACCAGCCTCACAGGGCTCACAGGACAGGAAATGGCAGCGCTGGCAGAAGACTGTGTAAGTCAGGTCCTTCCTCCCGCCGTGGTCACTGGGCGGCTGCCACCACAGGCTCAGCTGGGTGCCGATGAGGGAGAAGCTGACATTGCGGGGAGCCGAGGGTGGGCCTACAGGGAGCACAGAAGGAGTGTTAGGTCCAGCTGTTAATGCCCAAAGTTCAGCTTCCCATCTGCTGCTGCATTTCAAATGGAACCCTCTCTCCACCCCAGCCTCTCCCTCTCTGATCTCTCATCCTTGTTTTCCAACGTCTTGTTTCTTCCCCTGTATCACTGTTCATGGAATCACAGAATTGTTTGGGTTGGATGAGACCTTAAAGATCTTCTAGTTTCAACGCCCTCACCACGGGCAGGGACACCTTTCACTAGACCAGGTTCCTCCAAGCCCCTTCCAACCTGGCCTTGAACAGCAATAGGGCCCCCACGACCTGTTCCAGTGTCTCATCACCCTCATCATAAAAAATTTCTTCCATATGTCCAGTCTAAGTCTACCCTCTTTCAGTTTGAAAGCATTGTCTCTTGTGCTGTTACTACAGGCCTTGGTATAAAAACTCTTTCTTCATCTTTCTTGCAGGCCCCACAAAGTATTGAAAGGCCACAAGATGGTCCAGGGCCCTCCTCTGGACCTGATCCAATGGGTCCATGTCTCTCTTGTACTGGAGGCCCCAGACCTGGATGCAGCCCTCCACAAGAGCAGTGTGGAGGAAGAGAATCCCCTCCCTCATCCTGCTGGCCACACGCTTTTGATGCAGTCCAGGTTAACCCTTGTCTTTCTGGGCTGCAAGCTCACACTACCAGCTCACGCCCAATTTTTCACCCACCGGTACCCCCAGGTTCCTCTCTGTGGTGCTGCTCTCAGTAAGTTCACCTCCCAACCTGTATGGATGTTGTTCTTTCTTTCTGTGTGCAACTCACGGGTGCAAGCAACGTTCTGGCCCTCCGAAGGTGCTCGGTAGAAGCCTGCATTGCAGGAACAAGACGTAGCCCCTGACTCGTTGGACAAGCTGTTGGGGGGGCACTTCAGGCAGCGTTTAGCATCCAGGGAGTGCCGGTAGAACCCTCGCTGGCAGGCTGTGGAAGGACAAACGAGCCAACATAAGATAATCAGCAAACCCAGATCAACAAAAAAAACCACCTGGCAGTTTTGCTCAGCTTCTTGAACACTCCTTTACCTGCCTCCATTTTCTTAGTTCACAGAAATATTTAGGTTGCAAGGAATACCTGGACACCTGGCGGTCACCTAGATCAATCATCTCAGACCTGACAGAGAGGAGATGCAAACTCAAGGTAGCATCAGTATTGGGACAGGATGTGCAGACTGAAGAAGGGGGATCTAATTCCTCACAGATGCTGTATGAGTACAGAATCCAGTCAACCTCAGAAACGTCTTTCACTGTAAACCCAGACTGGTTCCCACCTTTTCCTACAAGCTTTCTACACCATAAATAAAAACCATAAATAGTAGCTACAAATCCTTGCACTCCTCAGGGCCTTCTGCTTGCTGACTTCATATGGGGTAGTCAGCAGGCTTTTGAGCAGAAGCATCTTTGCTGATTTCAAGTGTTGCACCACAGCATCGCCTAGCAGGGCCCTGAGGAATATCTAGGAAGCTGTCAGTTCACTTCACAGCATTGAGTGTAACTGGCTGTGGAGACAATACAGACTACAGAATAGGTGTCAGGTGTTTTCTGCTTCCAGTCCTGCAAAAATTAGCAGCCACACTCTCTTAGTATAACATCTGACAACCCGTTTTGGCTGTGTTACTATTAGTTCAATCCACAGAAGCACTGGTCAGCTTACCAGTTGTCTCAAAGCCAATGCTTCACCTCTGTGCAGTAGGGATGAGAAAATTAGTGATAAAGCTTAAGGCAACCTGTGAATTTAATTGTTTTCCAGCCTGTGCTAAATTAATCAAACGTTCTTTAGCTAAAGAAACAACCAACTTATTGCTAGTCAGACGGTTGAGAAATGCATACACTAATTTTCTGCCAGAGTGACCACTTTGTATTTAACTTGCCATTGAGGGAATGACCCTTTTTATATTGCACTATAAAAGCAACAATATCCTGTGCAATCCCTGAGGAGATCCCAATGGAGAAAACCATCTGTTCAGGAGCTTCACACAAATGGCTTACTGTGGTGGAGCATAGTATAGAAATGATTCTCTATCCAGAAGACAGATAGAAACAACCCAGCCATTCCTACTATGTGGCACAGAGGAACACCTGAGGGACCTTGAAAACTTTCCACTAACACAGGCCAAACGAGACTAATCATCAGTCTGCAGAAGGGATGCTTAAAGAGCTCAGGAAAGATAAATTATCACAAGTAGGAGCAACCAGCACCTTCTGATTCTGGGAAATGACAGAACCGCTCAGGAAAATCTATCATTCTGAGATACAATCAGGCAACTATGTGATTAATGATAGCAAGGGCCATTGAAAATAATTAAAAGGCTCAAGTATTGATTGTCACAGCCCAAAGAGATCCCATTTACACTCCAGATCAAATCATCCCTTTGAGAAACAGGCAGTAAAAGTTACTTTGATCTTCAGGCTGCTCACAACTGACTGGACTGAAGATGAAAGTTCTGAGGCCCCCTGCCACTTTGCTCCAGCATAAGATTTGAGAGTTCATGACATTGGATCAATTTGGGTCAGGAGAGCTTTGACACAAAAAACAAAGGAAGTGCAAAGCCACATTCTTGTATAACACAGAGGTTCTAAAGTCGCCTGTATAATACTACCTGCCACAGGTATGATACAATATATAGAGACTCTTACCAGACTGAGACCATCTGCAAGGAAATTACAGAAATTTGGGGTTGGGAACCTTTGCAAGAATCACAAAATCAATTAGGCTGGAAAAGAGCCCTGAGATCATCAAGTCCAACCTGTGACTGAACACGTCAACCTGCGTCCACCGTGTCAACAAGACCACGGCACTAAGTTCCACATCGTGCCTTTCCTTAAACAACACCAGGGATGGTGACTCCACCACCTCCATTGGGCAGCCCATTCCAATGTCTGATCACCCCTCGTGTGAAGAAATTCTTCCTAATGTCCAACCCAAACCAGCTAAAGACTATGTCCTCTTTTCCTGTCACTACTTGTGTGGGAGAAGAGACTGATGCCCACCTGGCTACACCCTCCTTTCACGTATTTGCACAGTGGTAAGGTCTCCCCTGAGCCTCCGTGCTGAACACTCCAGCTCCTCCAGCCGCTCCTCACAAGACTTGTGTTCCAGACAGGTAACTCCGACCCCAGGAGAGCCTCTGCTCCCGCAGTTCTGAGCTCCAGCGCCTCCCGCGCCCAGCGCCCCCGTCCGCTGTGCCACCGGCGGAGCCGAGCACCTCTCCAAGCCTTGCAGGGAGACAGCGTGCAGGCGGAGAGGCCGCAGTGCGGGAGCTGCCCGGGGTACTCTTGGCTGCCAGGGACACACGCGGGAGGCGACGGCGGGACCGGAGACACCGGCGACACCGGGTGACGGCGGCGGCCGGCAGGGGGCGGGAGCGGCCCGCGGAGCCCGGCCCGGCCCCGCCCTGGCCCGGCGCCGGTGCCGGCGGTGAGGACGGGGCTGCCGGGGCTCCCGGCTCTCCCAGCCCTGCCCCGGGGGTGCGGAGGTGCAGGGGCGGCTGCCCGCGGCCGTCCCGGGGGCGGGGGAGGCGGGCGCACAGCCAGCAGCCTCGGCCCCCGCCCAGCCCCGCCGGCCCCCGGTTTCCCCGGGCCTTGGGCAGCCGCTCCGGGCGGCGCGGTGGGAAAAACAAGCCTGGGAAAGGGCCCGCTCACCAAGCACCAGAGGGCGGAGGGAATGGCTGAGGATTCCTTCGTTCCCTGTTCCTGCCGGTGCCCCTGCTGAGCCAGCCAGCCAGGCCGGGAAGGCTGCGGGCACCGGAGCGGGGCTGACGGGGAGCTCGGCTCGGCTGCCGCCCTGCAGAGCCCAGCAAGGAGCCAGAGCACAGGCCGGGGCACAGCCAGCCTCCGTGGGCACAGCAAAATTACATGCTTGAGGAAGTTAATCACGAGCTCTGCGTTTATGGGCACCAAAGTCTGAGTGCTGTGAAGCAGGCACAGCTTTTCTGGGACTGTGGGGTGGCTGAGCCATTCTGCGCCCAGCAGAGCTTTATACAGCTGGGAATTCACTGGGAGATTGAGGGAACTAGTTAAGGACCTGACCCTCCGGCTTTCTGTTGTCTCCCATCCTGTAACAAAAGTCAGGTTCTTTTCCCTGTTAAAAGGCAAAAGTGCAGCTTTCCCTTTTTTTTGCTCCCTACTCTAGGCAAAACTCAGAAAGAGAATGATACTACAAGGTCTTCCATCCTGTGACATTTTACATGTCTAAAGAAGTCCTCCTCTGTTCTGAGGACAAAGTAAAAGCTGTGATTTCAGTCTACCCTGAGCTGGATTGCTCCCAGTCCATTGCACAGCCTGGTCTTTTCTGTTAAGGGAGCAGATCCTAAAAAATCCTCCAGCATTCACCTTCTCCCCTGATGCTCCAATAAGACACTATTCAGGTCACAAAGTACCTCTCCCTGCTCCTGCTAGGTTCTCCCCTCTTTCCTTCCTCTCCTGGGAGACCTCCCTGGTCCCTACTAATCCTGCAAAACATACTTCTGGCTGCAGCTGTACTTGGGCGGAGTGGGATGAAAGCACAGATGTAGAATGAAC
This sequence comes from Hirundo rustica, assembly GCF_015227805.2. NCBI lineage: Eukaryota > Metazoa > Chordata > Aves > Passeriformes > Hirundinidae > Hirundo > Hirundo rustica. The sequence goes on along the minus strand of NC_053451.1, from coordinate 28,957,667 downwards.
CTGTGCTGCGATAGCAGGCGAGGCTTGTCCAGACATGACAGCTTCCCTGCCCCTTCCCACAGGAGTGCTCTCAGGAGGGCGGGGAGAGCTCTGTAGCACCTAAGTGGAAAAACTGGCTGGGCTGTGCAAGGAGAGGGGATTGCTGTAGGAGGGCGAGGATCTTGTGCTTCAACCTTCTCCAGCTCCCCAAGCAAAACAAGCAGCAAGCAGTAGGGATTCACAGAGACACCAGATCCCTGTAGCAGAGCAAAGCAGAGACACGGGGCACCTGCTGAATCAGAGCACTGCGTGGATCCCTATTAGCCTTGTGCCATACAGCTCTGGCAACAAGAGCAGAGATCTGCTATCTTTTACCTCTCTCACTGCAGTAATAGATATCCTCTGAAACACCACACATGTCAAACTAAGTAGCCTTAAGAAGCTGAATCTTGTCCCCTCAGTAACCAAGGGAGAGCCCTGCGCTTCTTATTCCAACAATCCTTGCTTGCTGTCACTCCAGCACCCCGGTGACTCTTGCTCGCTGACTGCTCTTCAGAAGAGCAGGCACCACGGTATTGCACAATATGCTTTACATGGTTTTCCATGGCAGAAGAGCCATCCCAGTCCAAGAAGAACAAGGGACAGAGGAGAAACCTGTCCCCTCCGCCTGTCAGCTTTCTAGTCACGGGACAAGTACCCTGCTCTGTGTGTCTGACCCGTCTGCCCTGGGAGAACAAGGCTGCTGTTCAAGGGTTGAGAACCAGTTGTTGAGTGAGTCAGTGTCAATCACATAGTTACAGCTCGCAGAAACTAGCTCCAGAGCTGAAAGCTCCTGGATGTAGCCCAAGAGGGAGTGGAGAGGTGTGTGCAGGTTTTACACCTGACACATGAGGAGAAAAATCTCAACCAAAAAAGAGAAGCAAAGGAGAAGGAAAGATACAGAGGGTAGGCAAGGGAGAGATAGACCACACTAACTCTCCTGATCCCACTCTCTGCTTACAGATACTCTGATCTCTAGCTCTCTGGAACCTCTCCCATGGCCTACAGCTAATGTCTGCATACTCACCTACGCAGCTCCCATCGACTTCCTCAAACCCCACAGCACAAAGGCATCGGCCCACTGGTACCAGCCACTCCCCGTCAGTGCTGCAGTGCATCCTGGGGGGAGAGCCCACTTCTTCAGCCGCATACTCCACGCAGACCCCCGGCACTTCTGTCAGCCCCTCTGACCCTGCCAGCGTCTCTGGAAAGCGGGCCAGGCCCCGCACCGCCTCCGGGCAAGTCTTGTAGTACACTCGGACGGACACCATCGCTACACAAGCCCCAGAGTTCTGGAAAGCCAGGTAGAAGCCCCGGCGAGAGAGCTTCCCAATGGGGCACACTTCTGTGTTCAGCTGCATGGCCCCCGACTCGATGTCTCTGCTTGTGAAACTCCGATCTGCTGCCACAGTGTTGAGCTACACGAGAAAGAGAAAGACAACAGCTTTACCATCTGAGCAGGCCACAGCAGCTGAGACACCCATGCCTCTCAAGCCTCTTTTACACTAAGGCCTTTTTGGAGGTGTCTGGTCAACTGCTTCTAATGCCACTGCACCGCATGCTTTCTTTGCACTTGGAAGAGGTGTCAAAAACGGGGCAGGCATCTTTTCCTGCCTCTGTACCTTCCATCCGTCATCTCCTTCAACTGCTTTATAATCATTCACTGGTCTTCTACAAGACCCTGTGTTCTGAATCTCTGATTTCAGAGGTCTTCAGGAACTGTCCCTTACAGGAGCGAATCTTTTTTCTGAGATAATTTTCTCTGTTTGTAAATTGCATGCAGTAAATTCACAACACCACTCAAGAGCTGTGCTTTGCAACCAACCAGGTAATAACAGCCACTTGTCTTTAGGCTGTAGTTGCTGCAGTTCAGATCATCTATTGTAAGGTGCCTTGTGCAGCACTCAACATATTTCAGCACTGTAGATACTTGGGTGAAAAATGCTCCCATGCTTTTGCATTCCCTCTGCCTCTGCAAACAAAGGATAAGAGTGTATGAGTGAGTGAGGATATTTTCCATGCTTGAGCAAATGGGAAAGGCCTCTGTGACACCCTGTGACATGGAAGAGCTGGACTGCAGGTGGCCTTTCTTCTTGGTGGGAGAGCCTGATAACTCTCCTCCACAGGCCCCTTCCCATTGTATGACACCACCCACTCCTTGTAGTTGGATGGGAGATGAAAGGCTCTGTAGAGCAGCTGCATTTGGCAGGGATCATAAGGCATGTTTAGGAGTTGTGGAGGTATCGCACAAATTCATGTTGTAGGCTGCAGGGGAGGTGGAGGAGCACTGGGTAGGGAGGGGAATCAGTTACCAGAGTTCTGCTCTAAAGGCCTGTGGGAGCCTACTCTTTGTTTCCATCTCATCCCATTTAAACTGTAAAGGAAAGGGCATTCTAATAATTTAGGTCCATGGCTTCTATTAGAACAGAACCAGCATAAAGAATTTCCTCTGGAAACTAAAAAAGCAGAGGTTCTCTATTCTGTAATTCCAGTGTTTCCATGGCAAGAGGGCACAATGTTGAGGAAAACAGCAGGTAAAATACAGCAGTGCTAAATACCTTCAAACAGGGAGAAATTCACTGTAGCAAACCATCACCTCCAGGTTTTTGAAACAAGACCCTATATCTCATAGCAATCAGAGTAAATAATCAGGACCACTGAGAGCTGAACTGGATCCTGTTCTTTGCTTGGTCTAAGCTTGTTTTATTCCCTAAGGCAAGTAAAATTTCTTTACCCTTTCTAAAAATTGGTGTAACCATCCAGCCCTGTCACAACCCTTTAGAATCCTTACCTACATGGTGTCTAGTTAAATAAGAGGTTACTCAGAACACAGGTCTGATCTTATTTGAAACCTCCTATGTCTCCTGTGGCAAAGACTGCTCTGAGCATCACAGAGGGCACTGGGGGTAAAGTTTACTCTAAGGACAGCACTTACTATCCATGCCCTTCCCTAGGTGCTGGTTCTCCTGGCCTGTCCCAGCCAGCAAGACACACCTAGCTTAAGCTGAAAGATATGACTCAGTCTTCACCCCCTGCAATACAGACCTTGGTGAACAGTGGGCGGCGGAACTGGATCCCAACATCTTGTTCAGACTCCATGTAATAGAGATTGAAGGTCTCTTTGCAGGTCACCACTTCACCTTTGAAGCTCTTGCAGTCCCTCACGGTAAACTTTAGCTCCACATAAATGCGCGAGGCTGCCTCACCCCGATAAATCCAGTTAGTGCGGAGCCAGTGATCGGTGTCACCCTCGGAAAGCACACTGCAGTCCTGGTACATGTAGACTGGGGTACCATTTATCATCTGCTGCACTTCACTCCACTGCTCCCAGGGGAGAAGAAAACACATACTGTCAGACAGATGTGGGAAACAAGTTTCACTTCAAAAATCTTGCCTAAAAATCAATTCTTACACAGGCTTTGGGGCTCAAACCCTGGCCGGCTAAAAAGTCTCTTACACTCAGCAAAGGCTCTATCTGGCCTAGAGCCCCATGGCTGCCTGAGCTCTGTACACAGGGAGCAAAGAGGATCCTGCAATTGAGATCTGACTTACATAGACCTTTGTATATCCATTTCATCCTACCTTGGTCCCAATTTACTTCTTTCATGCACTGCCTTACCTTGGAGATCGAGAAAAAGACCCACTACTCCCATGTACTGGCCATTTCTCTCTGCCACAGTTTACATTCAGGGTGTACAGAAGGACCTACCAGACCAGGACTATTACCTGCCCCTGGAAATAATGCACAGCATTTGGGGTAAGAGAAAAGATGGCCTGGCATAATGGAAAAGTAAATTGCTGAAGGACTGTTCTAGAGCAAGCACTCATTAACTTGGAGATCACACTTCTTTAAGTGGGATATTTTGCAAAACCCAATATAACTATTAAAACTCAGTCAATTTTCCTGACTTCATATTGCACTTAGGTTCTGCATCCTCCCCAGGCAAATAATGGCTGACAGGAGGACATGGGCCCAGCTGGTTATATGACCTCACTAATACTATTTGCATGAATCTAATAAAGTTTGATACTGAATTTAAAATATACTTTTGCCAAATTTTAGGTGGTTCTAGTTTTTCTTTCCTTACCACACGTCAGATACAAAGTGCAAAGAACATTCTCTTTTGAGTAATTCACACATGAGAACTGAAAATTTGGAAAGCAAGGTTTTGTCCACAGGGAAAATAACTTACATCCTTTTTTCCCCAGTGCTAAGATGGCCTTTCTCATTACGCTTTAAATGTTTAATCAAATTAAATTGAAACAAGTGCCCACATAAGTACTGGCACAAGTTTAAGCATCTTGGTTTTAAATCACACCCCAGGTTAAGATGCAATTTAAACAAGGCCTCAGTCTCTGCATTACTCCAGACTTGTCAAATCTCATGGGCTGAGCATGAGATTCACACATTTCTTCAGCACCACCACCTCCTGGGCTCACAGCACAACAGCTTGTCTCCCCACAGAGCAGGTCACCCTGCTAGTGGAATGTATACAGGAGATGGACCCACAGAATGCCAAAGAGGCTCTGTTTTTATGCCATGACTTAGAGCACACCTCCTACACAGCCCCACTCTGAAAAGTATTGGAGAGCTTTCTGCAAGCCAGCATGCCCTGCTGACAGCACAAGCTCCTATCTGGATGATTTCAGCCTCTTACCTAAGTGCATACTAGCAGTCTCCTCCCAGGAAGTTCTGGGGATGGTATCTATGTGTCCCTTCTTGTTCCCTTTTTTCTCCACATAATTAATCCCCAGTGTTACCCCACCCTCTTAATCTGATCCAGCTGGCATAGACCTGCAGCACACAGGATTTACACTTATTTCAGTTGCTGGAGGTTAAAGGATTTCTGATACCAAAACAAAGAAAGACTGACAGATCAACCCCACTTGATCAAGCAGTCGGGACAATCACTTAATGACCTCTTTCAGTCTTTAGCTGAAAACCTTCTGGAAAAATGTTACAGAACTGAATTTACAATGCATACTGAAGTATACTGAAGTAGAAGAAAAGAAGTTAAGAAGGAGAATAAGAGCAAACTAGCTTTCATACACTGCCAATGTTAGGACTGGCTTTTAGAAGCATTTTTCAATGTGTGTCTGCCTGGGAAAAGCATTATTGCATTTGGAGGCTGAGAGTTAGACAACTTTCCATTAGCAGTTTATCCCAAGGCAGTACCACAGACAAGTGTCACCAGAAAGTGGTTTCTGCATGTCTCACTGAAAGACATGAGCTGTTGCAGTGCCTGTCCTGAAAATACATTTTCAAAACTTACATTATACAGGACGAAAGTTTCATTTTCAGCGGTGACAATTCTAGCAAAAAAAAAAAAAAAAAAATCCTTTAAACTCTACTGCTGGGAAAAAATCCAACTGCTAACCCCTGTATTTCTTAGCTCATCTCGGCCCAGCTTCTTCCAGACTCAGTTCTTCAGGGCAAAGATGCTTGGCACTGACAATTGCACAGTTTCGTATGCAGTGTGGTGCAAAGAAATAACAAGGGAGTCAGACATGTTTTTTCTAGACTCAACTGCTGATGGGTAAAGGAAGTAAAATGAGGATATTATTTATGCTAACAATACAGAACTATTGTTAAATATGCTTCTGACTTCTTTTCATTATTCAGTGAAGCTTTTAAATTCAAAGTAGTAGAGGAAAACTGTTACACACAACATTTAATGAAAGGGTGATGAGACCAGAAGTTGCCAGGCAACTGTCTTCCATCCTCAAAGAATCTGCTGCAAAATCAAAATGTATGCCTCTGATTTTTAATGTAATGTTCTTAATAAACATGTGTGGTTAAGTCTGGCTCAATCAATATTAATTACTTGCCTCTGCAGTTTGTCTGCCAATGACATTGAATCAAGCTCCTTTGATAATACAACTTTTTACCCACTTCATTCCAGACATTGTTGACTTACTCCACTCACAAGTTGGCCATAGGATGGACAACATTCTTCCAGAAATGGAGAACAGTGTTAGTCAGACTTCCTTATTTTAGCACTGAGTGAATTTGCGGTTTTTTGATGTGAGAGGAAACTTTCACATGAGATTCAGAGTCATAGAAAGATTTAGGATGGAAAGGAGCCTTGGAGATCATCTAATCCAATTCTCTGCTCCAAAAAAGCTAAAGAGTTCTTAAAGTCTTTGCATGTTATTCTTTAAAATGTCTTTTAAACTCTCTTCTTTGTAGAGTCTAAACTGTCCTTAAACTAGTCTTCAAACTCTTAACATAGTTTAGAATTCTTTAAATGTTGCTAAGAAAACAAATGCCAATGCATTCATGGGAGTGCCATAGGTTAGTAGCTTGGCTTCCTAAAAAGTCTAAGTATGTAGCCATTGAATTTGAGAAAAATGGGTCTTCTCTACTTCTCAGAAACCCATATACTAACACAGGCACCTGATTCCAGAGGTTTGTTCTTGAAACTCTTGGTGTGGTGGTGTAATACAGAGCAAAATGATTCCAGTACAGCAATTAGAGTCGAGCGAATAACAACCTCAAAGCAAAGGTACTGTGTCCATAACCTCAAAACACTGCAAGTTCAGGAAAAAGGAAGAAAGGAAAGCAACTTTCCTCACATTGGTTTGACTCCATAGAAAGAAAGCTGTCTTTGTAAAGGCCATTCAGAATGACTTCAATGACAACCTGGAAGGGCATCAATAGATATTTGTAGTAAACAGTATTGCTTTGGTCTGCCATGTGAGTAAAAATCCAAAGATAAGATAGGTATGTGCCTTTTAATATCTGTCTACTGACTCTGAAATGATTATACAGTTTGAAGCTCTGAAGCCTACATAAGGCTTAGTTTGCTTTTTCTGTATAATGAGCCTTCTCTAGACTAGGTTTGTGTCAAGGATCCTATCCAGGACAAGCTTTGATTCCTTCATCCATCTGCAGTCTACTCTTCCTAGGATCTACCATCAGGTATAAGATGGAAACAGTTTTCATGTCTTGGAACCACTGTCTCAGGCTTTGCAGGCATCAGTGAAGTGGTCACTTTTGGTTTTAACCTTTTTTAGGTGGGGAAGAAAAAAAAAGAAGGAAACAAGCTTTTTATGTTGACAAATACAAATTTCATTCCTGCTAATGGAGAGGCAGGCTACCAGTGACAGAGGTAGCAGACTGTGATAGTATTGCAAATTGTAGGCTCAGACTGGAGTCAGGAGAGCTTGTGACTCACAGTAAGAATACTGTCTCCATCTCCAGCTTGCTTTGTCTCCTTTCAGAAAAGAGTCTGCCTGTCGTGACCTCTATCTCATTTGCTTTCACATTACTTTAGCACAGTGACTTCCAGTCTGTGGTCTGCAGATCCCTGAGGAAAGGCACAATGATAATTTTAAGAGACTTACAGAAGCAAAAGCAAGGCAAGTATCTAGCCAGTAGGCTTAAAGTTACTAAACTAAGATGCATGTCTCCACTGGAAAAGTTAATAAGAATTCCTATTGGAAAAGTCAAAGAGTTCATATGCTGAAATCCAGTAACTTGTTTAACTTTGGGTTAGAAAAATTCACTAAGATGAAAAAACCAGTTAAGTAAGTAAAGCCAGCTACAGTGTACCTGTGCTAACAAGTGTGTCTCAATCTTATTTAATTTTCAACAGAATTGAGAGGCCATTAAATCTCTTCTTGAAGAAAAATTGCAAAAAAGTTGCCCCAGAACGGCAACCTTTTTTAGCAACAATACATCGCTGGCGTCCCAAGCCTGAAACCACCTAGGAGAATATGTGCCACTGAACAGTTTTTATCCCCTTTCCCTGGCTGCAGTCTTGCCTGTGTAATGTCTTGACTTTTGTATAGTAGCATTTGCATACTACCATGACCAAAAAGCCTTCCTGGAACAGATTCAGCATTGAAGGTAATTACAGCTGTGCCACAATCACAGTGTAGTTTCCTCAGAGGAAAGCCAGTGACAAGAGGCACCTTGCTGGCTCCTGTCTTGATACAGTGAAGAGCTTCTCTTCAGCTAAAGTACATCTGGCAAAAAATTTGTCAGGAGGCAAGCTGGACCAGCCAACCAAAAATAGCATCACCACAGTGGTGTATTCCAGAATTGGACCCTTTACTGAAAGTTTCTCAATACTCTTTGAAGTTCTTTTGCTGGTGTGGAAGACAATTTAGATGACGATGATGAAAGAAGCGTGGTGACATCTAGACACTTCATGAGTCCTGTAACTTTAAATCTGAGAACAGCTGAGGCTGCTCTTATTTCTTTGATCATTTGGCTATGGTCAGGCAATTTTAATTTCATCACATCATCACGGAGCCTTTGACACAACTGAACACAGAAGAGATGTTTACTTATCTACAGTATCTTTATGGGTGGGATGATGTATTTTTTCCCCACAATGATCCATTGGTTATTTTCAGGGAGGAGCAACTCCATTATGTAATTACTCGTTCTTTAGGGCACTAGCACATAGGTCTCCATCCTACCCATGTCCTTTCAATTTAACTGGTACTCATGCTCTTATGGGAAGATAAGGTGTTCATGTGAGACACCGAGCGCCAGTGCATTGATTACAGAACCTGTTCATCAAACCCGGGCTCTGCTGTCTGCTCGTTCTCTGAACTGCCTGACCACATTAAGGTCTCGCATGAAAACAATTCTGGTCACAACATATGGCGTTAGATGAGGGATAATGATATTCTAGTCCAACTTTTCACCTAGCTGGTTTGGTACACTGGTTTTGTACATACCTGTTTTACTAACACTCACTAACCGTACCAATAACTACGAAAAGGACTGGAGTGAAAAATCAGATTGTGCATCGTAAGAGTTCAGAATTCATGGCTAAAGCCATATTACCAATAAAGCAAATGTTAGCTCTCATGCTATTTTTGCATTACATTGCATAGGATCCATTGTAAATGGAAATGATTTTTTTTTTTTTCATTTTTTCACAGTAAAGGGCTTTATAGTGTGAGCTGTGGTTTTGTGTGGTGTGTCAAGCATACTTCTACTGTTTACAGAGAAGCTGGAAATTAGTCTGATGGTGATGGGCAATACTTGCTCTGCTTGTACAAGTTCCTTTAAAGATGGATCAGGTGTAATTCATACAGGGATGGGGTAATTATGCCTTGATGATGATCAAACCTGCCTGGAGAAAAGAAGCTGCAGGAGATGGCAGCCTGAAAATCATGTGAGGAGCAGGCAATATTCAGGTCAAGCAAAGAGAAGCCAGAAACTAGGCCTTGAAAACAATGGAAATAAACCTTCCAAGAAATAAATTGTGGGAATATTTTTCTGCAGATCTGCCTCTGAGATGGTGAGAATCACAGTTCAGAGCAGAGGATCATCCGCGGACACAGCACGCAACAAAAGACGTAAAGCCTTTTCTTTCTAATCGATTGACTGCAAACTTACCAGTATTTTAGTTGGTATTATAATAGAAGTTGTTTTGTTTGAGTTTTCTGTTTGTTTGGTTGGGGTTTAATGTTATTATTATTATTTTAAATAGCCTTTAGTCTTCTTGGAGGACCATGCTATAGGCAGGTTAATCTCCAAGCTCCAGCTGACTTGTGCTGCTTTTGTGTTGACACAAGGAAGTTCAGTGAACCTTGTCCAGTCATTCAACAGCTATAAAAGAGTGAAGCAGCTTTCTGAAGCTGCCAGGCAACAGGGCTGTCACCACCACAGTGCCCGAGCAGCCGTGGTGATGAATGTCATGGCTGTACAGCATCTTCGCTTCGGCTCACAACGTGCTCTTTTCTGCCCTTCAGGTCACAACACTGAGCGCACTGGCCAAGATTGTTACTTGGGTCTCTGGCAGTGACTCCATCCTAGGCTGCCTAGTTGGTGGCTCATGCAATCTGGCCTTCCCTGCAGCTATTAATTTACAATTCACTCGTTCCCATCTCACTGGCTGGTATTCCTCCTTCTGGATACTCATAACGATCTATTTCCTTCTCTCCCAAATTGACACAAAATGACTAATTTTCAATTGACAGGATGTCATCAACAAATATCTCTCCACCAGTCCACAGATCAACAGCACCAGGTCATGTCAGGACACAGCCCTGAAGCCAGAGATGTTCCGATTTCCAGGTAGTTGCTGACTTTACTAAGGATTTTTCCCTTATTTCTGTGCAGATCCTGTTCACTCAGAGGAGCTAATCCCCTATGCCTGATGCTTAAACTGAGAGCAGTGAGGTGTACGCTGCTACTCTGCTCCAGCTTCAGGGGTGATGGCACTCCTCTGAGCTAGCTCCTGAAGGACATGCAAGAACAACAGCTGTTGGGAAGAGGTGCACAGAACAGCTTTTCTGATGGCTGTTTTTCACACCACCTTTGGATGCTGCAAAAAGCTGACTGGCTGGGACTCTTCCACGTAAAACTATCTGAGTAAGGGATCATTGAGTCTGACTAAGCGAACTGCCCAGGTTTAACAAGATAGGACTGCTGTGCTGGAATTGCTTGCAGGTTGAAGGCGTGTGCCCCACAGCACTATTTCCTTCGTGACCAGGACTATCTGTATGACCAAGAAGTGGTGGAACAGAAACAGCCATCAGCTGATACCGAAATCTGGGGCCGCTGAGTCTGGTAGAGCACAACCTCACCTAGTTAGAACCTGAAGGCATGTAAATGTTATGGTGTGATCAGTGATATAGAAGTTGCTGACAGGTCACAGGTTCTTGATCTAGTCTATTACCTAAAAATGTATCGGTGTATGATTTGAACTATGCCTGGGGTTTAATAGGACAACAGCATTAAATATATATATATATATATATATATATATAAATATAAAAAATCTGATTTTTTTTTGCTTGATCAAATTGTATTCACAGAGCTTTGGCAGTTGCCATGGTCATAGTTAAACTTTCCACAGAACATGAAGTGCAGAACTCAAACTCTTGTTCCTGAACAAGAATCACATAATTTCCAAAGTTTTCAAGTGTTTTTGGAGCCACAATAGCTGTAGTTAGTGGCTATTCAGTGATAGCCTTTGGGATACATTAGGCCACTGGCATTATATGCCCATCCTCGGTCTTGTTTGAAAGTAGACTTTGGAAAAGCTGAGCAGGTCAAGTGCCCTGCACACTGGGAAACTGGCAGAAAGCTTGAAACTGATAGCAGTGCTTTGAAGAATGTGTGGAAGCAAGCAAGAATATGGAATAGGCAGGAAAATAATTATGTCCTCCTCTTCCTCACTGTGAATAAAAGACTGGGAACAGCAGCAGCCTGGAAAGGAGACTAAGAAAATCATTTGGAAGCTGTAACAATGCTATGATCCATGCAGGAATGTAAGCTGGGAAAAATAAGCTCCACAAACCAGCTACCAGCTGAGAACTGAGCCTTGGCTAACTTTTAATATGTGATAAATATGGCACAATTTGGCAGCAGTGGAGTTCATGTGATTCCTGAAATAACATACATCCTATTTAAAAATGAAGTCACCATGAAAAAGGACCTTTTGCAAGCAAAGACACCTGTAGAACTGGTGAAACTACATCTCCCCAGAAAATGTAGGAGCTAAAAAAGAATAAAGTGTGTTTAATTTACAATTCATTCAATAATATAGAGAGACAAAGTCGTATTGAGAAGCCCAGTGTGCAGCATTCTCCAGCACAAATGGCTTGGAACTTAAGTAGTCACATGTACTCATGGAAGTACAACTAGATTATGCAAATACTATTCACATACACAAAAATTGGAAATTTTGGATAAAAGGAAAATTTCAATATAGACCCACAAGCTGGGAGTGAGATAATCACAGCATTAAAGACAAATATTCGATTGCTCAGTATGTTGTATCGTAGGCCTACATAAACTGACACAGAAAATCCATGGGAATAGATATTACATAAATTCATTAAAAAAATCTGGACATGAAATCACGAGGACCTTTTGTGCCTGGGCTAAAAATTCAAGCTTAGAATTCTAATGAACAAACAATTCTAAATTATCAAACAGATGCAAAGATTTAGGTGGGAAAGGATCTTTGGTTCTCCTCTCCAATCCCCTGCTTAGAACAAGGCTGACTTCAAAGCCAGGCTGGAGTGGCTTAGAGCCTTGTCTATTAAAAGCAAAATGCAAGAGAAAAGCATAATTCCTCATCACAATCTGTTCAAAGCTAATGCAGTTATATTTGAAAGCAAATTAGTGATTAATAACTTTTTGTGCTGTTATTTTACAAGCTGCCAAGCAGCAGTGCCACTATGCCTGATAAGTGAATTTGCTCATGATTGGATTTGAGAGGTCCATTTTGAACAGTTTCGGTGGTATCTGAAACCAGTTCGGGTAGCTAGGCTGTTTGTGCAGCTTGAGGAATCTTAAAGAAATGCGAGAGCAAGTAAATTCTGTACTCCTGACACCTTCAAAGTGGCCATCATTGGCTCTCTAATGTATGTTAAAAGGTGGAGATCTACCACTAGTACTGTAATACACCTCTCTGTGCCCACCTGGTGTTGCTGTGGCAAAACTTCAAAGCCAAAAAAGAATTATCAAGGAATACGTTAGATGATGGAGGAGGGGGGTGGTGGGTGGTAAGGTAGATAAAAGGGGATTGTAGCAACTACAGTCTGCCTCTTTAAAGCCTGGTTTCCAATAGTAGCCTGAAGTTAATGAAACCCTTTCCAAATAGCTACTACAAAGCAAGCTATGGCAAAACTTTTAACAAGCAAAACTCTACAGACACTTTGCTTAAAGTGTCTTACAGAGACTTTCACTCAAAGACTCCCCTTAAGCTTATGCAAGATGCTGGTTAATGTGGTGCAGAAGTTCTGAACTATTGAAGGGCTGAGAGGTGTTCTCAGGCTGAGCCCGTGTGTTAACGGGAGCCTTGTCTGCCCTGGATACAGCCACGGTCTGACCACGGAACAACCACACCTGGCAAGCCACTTCATCCTCTGTCATTGGCTACGAGTGAGGAGAAAACAAAGGTGTAGCTCTGCCTCCACAGACTTAGCCAACCTCTTCTGGGCTATGCCTCGGGGGCCTTGTCCATATAAAGCACGAGAATTCCCCACAGCAAATTCCTCCTCTGTGATAAGTATATTGACACAAATCCAGCTCACTGATGGGAGATCTCCAGCATCTGAGGTTAAGAACAAGTAGCAGTGTTACATGAAGTGCACCCTTCAGCTCTGTGTGCAACACAGCTCAGACGTTTCCAGCCTGTTACTAATCAACCTAGTCAGATTATTCAGTACTAATCTTGGCTCTTTTTTGTCCAAAAATGTTCTGAATTAATTTCCGTTCTTTTTTTTTGAGCATATTTAATTCTTCATTTTGAAGGAATGGTTTCAGAAACACTTGTTCAGAGTTCTGATTACAAGACAATCAGCCATTGTTCCCTTTTTTGCTTGTGGCAATTTGTTAGACTTCCACCTAACAGTTATTGGGAAATGATGTAATTAGACAAATCTCCTCAAAAGGCTTGCTCATGAGAAGTCAATGGATCTATTCTTCATCCTCTGTTGTTTTATCAGTCATCCATATCCTGATCTGTTAGTTTTGATTTCTCTCAGGCCATGTTCCCTGTAACTTTCAACAATTCTCAGTTACAATTATGTTTTGAATATACACATTTTAGAAAGCAAATGTAGCACAAGCAGAAGGATTTGATAACTCTTCACACTGCTCTGAACCTACTGTGCAACACTCAGATGTTCTGTAATAAATGTTTCATTTTCTATCAGGTTTGGGGGGTTTTTTTAGAATGCACTTTTCGGTTATTTTTTTCAATCTTTTCAAGAAGCAAACTTCATCCTGAACATGCCTGGAGCCTAGAATTGGGGTAAAATTACCACACAGAGAGTTGATAAGAGAACAAAGGGAATGGTGGGTAAAACATGATCTACATGTATGTCTCACTAGGGCACCTGTTTTGAGCAGGGTATAATAATACTACTAATACTAAAAAAAACCATTTTTCCTAATAAAACAAATGCAGTTATGCAGTACAGAAGAACCTCACTGTCTGTCTCTACTTCACCCAGCAAGGCTACCAGGAGGACGAGGCTGGGGTGGATTTAAACCAGACACAGCACATTACAGAGGAAAGTTATGGAAATGAGTAAGGAACAGGCTGAACCCAGGTCTGCTTTAGAACAGGAAGGGCGAAGACTCTCCATTGGAAAGCTTGGGACTTGCTCCAAACACAAGAGCATGGATGAGGCACTGAAACTAAGTATTGACATCCGTGCTAACTACCGCAGCTAGTCCCTAAATTCCCTTTTCTTTGTGCCTTCCTTCCACCACTCCCACAGTACCGCTGCTACAAAGGAAACCACCTTCACTGATGCAGGTTGTGACACCAGAGGGACTGCTCCACTATGCTTCATACAATTTGTACAAAAATAAGCTGAGAGTTCAGCTGTCTTTTCAGGGTCCGAAGTTGCAGTGCTTTCAGGAGTACATTTTGAAGCACTTCCATCAACTCAGTTTTACAATCAAAGGGAAATTCCTCTCTCATTGTCAGCTGTGTGGACCAAACACCACAGCTTGGTGTGAAGTCCGAGAATCTTGCAGCCCACCCACCAGGGCAGATTGCTGTCCTATGAGTTAACAGTTATTTCTTCAGTCAGCTGCTGAATTTAAAAATGTGTTTCTAATTTCTTGAGAGACTCTGAGACAGAAATACTTTTGCTCTGCCTATTTTACCAGGAAAAAAAAAAAAAACATGAGGTTTATGTGCAGCGTGACAGGATGAAAAACTTGGTGATTCATTGATTTTTTTCATTTTTCTTCATTGCTTTATTACTTCGTGGGAACTATATTTCAAGGATATGTTTAAACAGACTGGAAGTCAACAGGCATCAGTTCTGGCTAGTGGTGAGGCTGCACAGGTGAAGGGAGAGAGACTTATAAAGCCTTCTGAGGGGATAGAGGCTCAGAAGCTCAGTTTCCAGAGGTAGGGTGAATTTTCAACATAGATTATATATTTCCATCATTTAATACTGCCAATGGCTCCGCTTCCTAGAATGTGGCTACTCACCCCTACTTCCGGAGGGTCTGGAAGCCAGCCCAGTTCACCCTGTGCAGTGCTTGTGTCAAGTAGATCCACTGAAAACCAGAGGAGAGGGAAAAAAATAAATCGGTGACCCAACTCATATGGCCCAGGGAATGGTTTCATTCTTGTTTTGTTAAAGAAACTAAAGCTTGCATTTCCTCTCTCGACCACCCCCATCCCTTGAAACCTTTCACGTTCAAAAAGCTTGTCTAGAGAAGGGACGGAAAGATACAAGACAGGGCAGCTAGTCAGGAGTTAAAAGTTTTACATGAGACACCCCCCCCCCTACACATCCAAAAAATGCGACCCTGACAAATTTTATTACTTCCTAAAACTGTCCCAAAAAGGAAGAAGGAGGCTGAAGCCTATTCAAATGGCAACGCGGCATTAGCAGCTGAACACATCTTTCCTTGAAATAAAGGCAGCAAACTAAATGGCTGAAGAGGAAGGCAGTCAAATAAATTACCAACACAAAAGATCAATCAGTGTCGCCTGGAGGGACTATTCAGTACTTGAAACACAGTGGGAAAGTACAGAGGCAGTGTGAAGTTGTAGAAGGGACTTTCCATTGTCACAGTACCCAAAAGCCAGGAGATGCATCAGTCGTGGGAATTGACGAGCCCCCTACTTCTAACTAAGACCGTCCAACAGCTGACGATGGCCGAGAAATCGTTTAACCCTCTCCCAGCCTTCCGACTTCTCCGACCAGGACATCAAGGGAGAGTCATGGCTCTGGCCATAGCATGGCCACCTCCTGCGGAATCGCACGGCTGCTTTATGCCTTGCTGCTGGGAGTCGTGTGACAAAGGAGAAAATCATCGGTATGTTCATTTTTAGCCCTCAGAGGAATTTGAAAATGCGATCGCAGTTTGGCCCAAAGTCTTGGTCTGAAGACACGTTAAAAATGTGTCACTTTGTAGGCAAACATTGAGGAAGCAGAGGAGTTGGAATAAGACACACTGTGGGATGTGCAGCTTCGTGCCTGGCTTTGGGTCTGCCGGTGCTGCCAGAGCAGACTACTGGTTTCTGTGCACCTATCGAAGTCCCAGCTTGGGAACATAGGAAACACGAAAAATTCTTTGGATTCCCTCTTAGATTCCTGTGGGTGTATTCAGAGGGGTCGTTTCTAAACGTCTCAGAAAAGAATTTGGGGGTGAAAGGTAGGAGTGGGGAGATTTTTAAATGGCATTTAAATAACCAGGTTTCCTCCCCCTCATCTGACTGTTTTACAAATACTCCCTGCCAACTATAAGTAATAGTGTAAAGTGCAGATCAGCAAGAGTACTGTGGAATGAGGAAGCAGGCTGTGGGCCCAGAATCAGAGATAAGAGGGATTGCGCTGCTGTTCTCACCTCTGAAACACCCTTTCAGGATTGGGAGAAGGGAAAAGCAGGAATCCAGGTTTTGCAAGTTCTGAAGTGTTCACAGTATGGCCGTATGGCAGCATGGCACGACCTTCCTAGCCACAGACTCCCTGTCCAGACACGGCTCCTCATTCATGTCCCCTCTACTCTCAGACTCTTTATGTGAGATAATATTCTTCTGCGGTTAGCTCCAAAAACTCCAGAGGGTGAGGTAGCCTGCCCTGCCAGAACCATCACCCAGATAACATCTATGCCGTCCCATCCTCTTCAGGACCGAAGCAGCAATGTGGAAGCAAGAGCAAGCTCTAGCAGAGCAAGAGAAAAGGAACTTGGAAGTGGCCAGGAGAGGAACCTGGCAGAGCCCTTGTGCCACCCTCTGCACTGTCAGCTCCTTCGGCTGCTGAGCTGCCCACTGGAGGGACAAAGTCCATTGCCAAGAAGTACTTCTCTAAGTGAAACAGGGATTCTCCACGGGAAGGATGCTTGTGTCAGTAAGACTACAGAAGCAGAGGAATACAAGTGCTCAGGGACTACTAGCTCTCTGGTCCACAGCTTTGCTGCTGGGAATCTCACGTGGCTGTCGAGCCACAGGGGCGGTAGTGTCCCCAAAAAGAAGAAAGGCTTCAGATAAGAGAGGACGCCGGGAAAATGAGCTGTTTCCCTGACAGACAAGTTAAGGAAGAGTGGATCACAGACACAGCCCGAATGAGATGGCTCAGATAGGGGAGAAGCTGGCAGACAGGTTACTGTTACTGCCAACTACTGGAAGTACGCGCTCGCGTGGTGCCACCCGGTATTCCTTCTCACCCAGGCTGGCCTTCTCCACAATGTCTGCCAGCTGCATCCACCACGTAGCTGGATCTTTAATAGAAACGTGCTTGTCAAGGACGCTTTAAAAGATCACTCAGCACTCGCAGAATCAGAGCTGAGCCCGTGGCTGAACTGCCAGTTATGACAAAGGCCCCTCAACCGAGAGCCTGGAGAAGCGAAGGAAGACTATCTTTGGGATGGAAAAGCCCCTCACCTCTTGCTGTACAAAGCAGAAGTTCCTGGCAGGAATTAACTGCAGGAGGAGGTAGGAAACAGAGCAGAGATTTACACTTCCCTCACCTCTCGATTAAAAGTTACCATTCTCCCACGTTTCATAACCACTGTGCAACTACCAAGATGGAAGGGAAAAAAAAAAATCACTACATCTAATGAAAGAGAGTAAGTGGTACAGAGAAGGGAAACATGGAAGCCTAAAGAGGTGGACGAGGAAATTTTAAAACCCAGCTCCATCTTCCAGGAGTAGGGAGGGTAAAAGGCTCCGATAAAATGACTGCTTGCTCACAAGGGTTAACTCCTAAGAGGGCTTCTTGGGGAAACTGCGGGGGTGTTGCCAGAGGAGGGGAGAAACTTTCTGAGTTTGTGTTTAAACTTGTTATCTGCAAGGCCCGCGTTTGAGGGAAACAGGGACAGAATTCTCTAGGATCACTGGCTACGCCGAGGCATTTGTGCTTCTGCTAGGAGGGAGGGGAAGGAGGGGGAGAGCATATTTGGGCTCGTTCACCGGGCCACCGAGGTTCGGATGGGATTTGCCAAGCCGCGGTCCCCCCACACCCGGCTGCCCTTCCCTGACACCCCGGTCCCTCCGAGGTGTCTCTGGAGCCGCAGGGCCCGGTCCCGCTCCCTGCCCCTTAGCGAGGTCGCTGTCCCCGCTCGCCCCAGCCCAGCCCTCCAGGCAGAGGGACCGGCGGCGGGTCCCACGCTTACCTTCTTTCCCGTGCGCCTCGGGAGGAAGGAGAGCCCAGAGGAGAAGGAGCCCGAGGGAGAGCTCCATCCCGCCGCTGCAGGTGCTCAGCCCCGGGCTGGCCGGAGAGGGGGCCCGGCTCGCAGCCCCCGCGGGCTCCGGCCGCTGTGCCCGGGCTGCTGCGGGCAGCGCATGGGCCTCTCCCGCAGCCTCCCGAGCGCGGCGCGCACGTTGCTCAAGCCTGGCCCACGGTGGTGATGAAAGATCAAGGCGAGTGGGTGGAGAAGCCTTACTGCCTTTACCTGTTCTAAGGGGCTGGTCACAGACTTCCCATCTGGCAGGCAAATAAACCCACCTTAAAGGCAGCCACCTCTTTCCTGGGAGCCTCCCTCCACCTTTGCTCCACTCCCTTAAGAGGCTCCCGATTGCCACCTCCTGGGCAGCCCTCGCTTATCCTTCCCGGTCCCGCCGGCTCCGGCAATGGATTTAAACTTTTTAGGAAGAAATTCTTCAGGGTGGTGAAGCGCTGGAACAAGGTCGCCCAGGGAGGTTGTGGCTATTCCATCCCTGGAGGTGTTCAAGGCCGGGTTGGATGGAGCCACGGAGCAAGTGGAAGGTCTAGTTCCAACCCCCGTGGCAGGGCAGTTGGAAATAAATGATCTTCCAGGTCTCTTCCAAGCCAAACCATTCTGTGATTCTGTGAGCTGTGATAATGGGGCTAAAAACCACTGAGCCATCCTCACTGCATATGTTTAGGAAATGCATCTGTACCCAGGGCCGGCGTCCCATTTCATTCCCAAGTATGTCACAGATCAAGAGTGATACCGCTTTGTCCAGCAGAATTACTGTTTTTCGTTTAGTAAGCTCCTCAGCTTTGATGGACCGTGCCTGCTTTTCAGCAAAAAAGAAAGCATGGGAGAGGAAGCAAGCTAGAGGGATTCTTTCTCTGTCTAGGAAGACCTCATGGGACTTTTAGTTTTCTTCCTGAGGGACATAAATAGGAAAGAACTTGCCTTTGTTCTGTCTCTTCTGGCATTCATCAAGGATGTTACTCCGGCCCATACACAGCTATTACACCCCTCCCCGTAAAATACAGATGGTATTATTACACTTACACTTGCTGTGTGGCTGCATTCCTCCTGCTCTCTTCCTCCTCCTCCCCAAGAAAGGCTAAAGAAAGGACCTTGTCAGGTTGCATAGAGAGGCTGGGGGATCTCCACCCTTGGAGATGTTCCAGATTTGCCAGGACACAGCCATCAACAACATAGCCACCTCTGGAGTCAGCCCTGCTCCGAGCAGCATTTGGGGCTGTGGACTCTCTGAGTACCCTTGCATCTAATCTTTCGGTAAATTCTGTGATTCTCAAACCATACATCCTGAGAAAGCAAGATCTATCCCAAGGTGTCTGAACATAGGCAAGAGAAATTTCAGAACAAATGGTTACAATACTAAGCTTTAAATTTAAATGTTACAGTATAATCCTGTTTAAAGTTCTCTTTATCAGTCCACAGTGCTAAGTCTCAAACTTTTATGCCTGTGTTTGCCCCGCATTTGAATTACTTCCATTGCAGGAGTCATACAAGATTCTTTGGTCTACAACCCATGCCTTGAGTTTGTGCTGGGGGAATGTGTCCATTTAGGTCTTCATTGGTACAATTCTGTGCTTTCTTCGGTCTGTGGTGTAACAGTGGGGCAGGCAGACTCACAACTAACTTCTCCATGATTGGATGACACAGGCAAGCCCTACATAGACATGAAATGGGGAAGAACTATTTGCAGCTGGAGGATAAGGCTCTAGGGCAGGCCAGGAGCTCATGTCCTTCCTCAGATTTAAAAAAAAAAAAAAAAAAAAAAAAAAAAAAAAAAAAAAAATCAGTGTTGGGGCCTGACATTTGGTTCCTCAAAGCTAACAGAGTTTACATCTGTAAAATCTCAGAAGTGACAAGTTCTGGAGTGAAGAGCTATCTCCATTTCAGTGGTGTGCAGATACTCAGAATATTTCATTTAAGGAGTAGGCAGGAAGCAATTTACTAGGGCTTACTGGAGAACATGGGCTAAAAAAAATTACTTTCTTTTTCTCCCCCATGTAATGTTGGCAGATGTGGATCAGCAACTGGGGTTTTCCAGATAATGGTGGTTAGAAATCATATGTATTGCTTTGTGGTTTTTCAGATTGGAGATCACCTAGTGTAGCTCACAATCAGAATGTGTGTGCAGTGAGAGTGAAACAAAGTACTATCTAATGTTACAGCAGGATCAGGATCTGAAGAAAATCTATAAACGTGTAGGAGCACACAGAAATAAAAACACCAAATGCCTAGAACTTTGCTGATATCTGTAAAAGCTCTGCTAGATTACTTTCCCATGTATCCTCTGCACCAAAATGCAGATCCAAATGGAAAAAGAGGGAATATACACAGAGGCTGTAGCCTGTAGAGTGAGTATCACAAGTGCATTTTCGTAAAACTCTGTTGAGTATTACATTGGCAGTGTTCTTCTGTTTGTGCATCACAAGTTTGGGGTTTGTCTTTGGAAATTGTTGGGCAAAACTAATTCCCTGACTGTCTAGCAAAAAAACACAAACAAAAGCATGAACAACAAACAGCTAAAACAAACAAATACCAAAAAACAACAAATAAACAAAACCGAAAGAACTTAATTAAAAAAATTCTTTTTATGTTTTGTTTACAATCATATTCTATGATTCTATGATTTACATCTCCACAGCCTCTCACTCTCATGGCTTCCCAGTCAGCATCCTGTCTCTGGCATGCATTTTGGTTTTGAGAAGATAACTACATCTTTTCAGCTCACTCTCAGCATGTCTTTGGGCTGAATTTCATCCTGTCTTTCTTGTCCCTCTGAGTATTTCTGAATTGCAGGGCACGTCTTTTTCCTTCCATTTTCCAGTGTCCTGTTTTGAGTATCACTGTGATTAGGTATCCAGCTGGAAAATATCACCACACAACACACCTGGGCTTTCCTCCTACAGCTATGTGGGCTTGTGGTGAGGAAAGTGAGGAGGAAGGCTGTGCACCAGGTCTTGTTTTGATGTACTGTTGGGAAAGTCAAAGGGCACTCCCAAGGCTGAGTTGGGACGTGTTTCTTTTGAACTGCAGTTCAGACAGAACTGTCTCTCATGATTCTTACAAATTGTTTACTGTGTTTGCTGCTCCTCATGTTTTAGAATGAGTTTCACCATTGTGCTGTTGAATGTCCCTACAGATGATTAATGAAACAGAACCTAGAAATAGTCTCTGGAGTTTGTCACTTGATATTACTTCCCAAATTATCAAAGCATCCCTTTGGTACTGATAACACGAATCTGTGCGTTCCGAACTGGCTTTCAGTATGGTATCATCATAATGTAGATGTATAGGTCTTCCAGAGGCCTCAAATGCATTTTGCAACAAGCCCCACTTCAGTCTAAAGGAGGTTCTTGCCCTTGTTCTGTGGTCTCTGATTCACTCCTTTTATCCACTATCTCTACAACTCTAGGAATAATCTATGACAGCTCTGTAGAGCATCAGATATGCTCTGTTTCAATGTCTTATTCCCTGTAGAGAATTTGTGCTTTCTGTCCCTTATTCTCACCTGCATGACCACAGTTAAATATTCTAGTGTTTTCATTTTTATCTTAGAAGGTTGTCTGGCTCTATTTCACCAGCAATTATCTTAGAATATTTCAAACAGCTGACTTCAGACTGCTTTTTTCTGCAGAAGATAGACTCCTACCATTTAGTGGTTTAAGCTGTTAATTTAGTTTTGTATACAGACATTTTTCATTCAGAAACTCAGATTTTATTTTAAAAAGGTATTTTAAACTCCTATGAAGGATCACAGGTAGCTCCTCCAGATCACAAAGCAGCCACCCCTGTGTCAGAGACCTGAGGACCTGACTGCACAAGTAGTCAAGCTGGTTATCTTTCTCCCTTGAGAAGAATAACAAGGGCAAGGGAATGAATGAAGCTGATAGAGACAAGGCGTAGATCTGAGTTTTCATACACAGAAGAAGCAGGGACACTCCCTTATCCTTCCTCACATATGCAGAGATAAATACCCTTGGAGATGTACAAGCTTTGCTTGAAAGGCCCTGAACAACCTGACACAGTTTTGGTGTTAACCCTGCAGTGAGCAGGTATTTGGGCTAAAGACCTCCAGTCATCCTTCCCCACATTAATCTTTTGCTCATTCAGTTCATCATTGGTAGATAAGCAATCACATCTTCTTCCACCAGGAGTGTAGACAGTTCCTTACTTGGGGTTCCAGTCAAAACGGGAGGGTAGCTTCCCAAATATATCTTCCACGTAACAGAATAGTCATACAGTACATGGACTAGAAGAAGTCCAGTATTCCTGAAAAAAACTCCACCTACTTGATCATCAGCAACACGCTGACAGGTGTTTCTCTACCTTCCAATGCCCTGTCTGGACAGCTGATGAGGCACAGAAGCGTTTTTGCGCTGCTGCCTGCACTGCAGGCTTGCTGGCTTTTGTCTCTGGATAAGCTTATCCTGCTGTGGTCTGCCACGCTCGAATTTGGCTTGCAAAACAGGACTCAGTTAAACTATTACACCATCCTGCAAATGAGGGGGAGGGCTTGCTTTTCCACAGAAATTACCTGAGATAATTCTCTCGCTGTGTTATCCCGGCTCTTCTCCCCTTCGTGGTCCAGTGGCTGTGGAGCCCCCGAGGCCTCCAGGAGAGCAGCCAAACAGGGCTTTGCTTGTGCTGAGGTGTGACATTTTGTGTAGACAAGAGGAAAGCAATGACAACCAAGTCATAATAGAATCTGATTCATTCTCCTAATCATAAAACTTCCCTAAGTGGCACAAATCTGGGTCACAAGAGTTAGTTACTTTCTATTATAGTATTCCAGCACATTATATACTTAGAAATCCTAAAAGTGCAGTTCTACACTTAACATTTCTCCTTGGGAGCACATTCTTCCTGAGCACCTTTAAAGGTAATTATTCATCTTGGTGGCATTAAGATTTCACAAGAGGATTCCATTTCTCCTTGAGGGTTACTAACCGAACAGCATGTGTGTGATAAACATAAAATCTGACACAAATAAATTTGATTTCTAGTAGAGATGCTGAGGACTTATTCCACTACATTATAGAAAAGTAAGATTATAATATTTTTAGCAGTTGAATCAAAATTCAAAATATAGCAGTAGTAACCTCTGCCTGGCAAACACATACCTCTCTGTAATTTGTAATTTGTTCATATTTTCCAGCCGTTCTTCCCCACTCTTGGATTAATTATGTTCAAGCGTGGAAATATCTCACTGACATTGAAAAAGCTTTACTAAAATACCATAAAAAGCCATTCACTGGTCACTTAGGTAGTGTGATTTTAAATTTAATTTTCCACTCTTACAGGTGAATGTGTAACTTAATAAGTCTTTTCTTTTCTGGGGCTTTATAACAGATATTTTGAAGTTTTTATGTCTGTTTCTAATCTGTTTTTTTGAGGTATTTTTATGGTCCTCTTCTTAACAAATTACAGTTGCCTCCACAATCTAAACACAATAATCTTGCCAGCATTTGTTGCTGTTGTAGCTTGATCCTGATGTTGAAGGGTTGTTGTCCAGTGCCAAAATGAAATCGTTTCCACTGGTCACTGTGTTAGCAAGCAGCATTCTCCCTGAGAGATTTCAAGGTAAACATCAGGAGAAGGTTTTTGAAACAGACACCTTGCAGGTGGAAAGAGGGCATTGAACGTGTTAACATCTTCCCAACTCACTGCCAACTCTATTCCCAGTTCAGCCTCCCACTTGATTTTTTGAAACTTGAACTCTTTAATTAAATCAAAACATGAAAACTAAAATGAATGCTGAGAGCAACTGTACACCAAAACCACAATGAAACACAGCACAGATTTTAGGAGACCTGATTTTCAGCAGTGACTAGGCTAGAGGCCATATGCTGCTGAGCCATCAGGTCTTCCCTCAACTTTACATGGCAATTTGTAGAACCAGACGATCTCACATCTTTACATACCAGTTTGTAAAACCAGACTGTCTCATACTCTTGCACTTATGCAGGTGAAGCCAAGGGTACACACTGGGTGGGTATCAACCTTCCCATTCTCACTTTTTCCTGGACTTTCTTGGGAGACAACTGAGCGCAATAGGATCTTTAGAGCCAAGAGCTTTAGGTTAGGGATACAGTGCTGGAATTATTAATAACACCTTCAGTCAGCTTTTTGATGTGGAGGTGCTTGTAGGGCAGGGTGAAACTACTTCTGAAACCAACCAGCTGGCAGGAGCTTCAGCTCATTCTTCAGCTCCACTTTGGTCTCCTGATTAGTTTTTGTCCTATGTTCCTTGTTGCTTCCTGAAACAATCCATTAAACGAAACTTAAAGCCTGTGCAACAACTGAGTTGATAAATAAAAAGCTTGCAGAAATGTTTCATTCTGTGGAGAAGTGGCAGATTATTTAAGTATATTTCTTTCCCATTGGCTTGTTTATGGAGGTGTGAACTGGATTTATTTCATATCTTATAGGAACCTATCAGATTTTATGTGCTAGATACGTATTTTCATATAATAGTAAAAAAAAAAAAAACCTCATGAAGGACTCATCTCTCTTCTTTAGTGTCTTCTATCTATAAAATTTTGCAAGAGAAACTCCTATAGCATTCTAGCCTATATCATAGTAAAGTATGTAAATAGTAAAGCACAGTAAATGTTACTCCTTTGGCATGTTCATAATAAACATGGAAGCAGAGGCCTTTTCTCAATAAAGCAAATCTCTGACAACTTTTCACCCTCATGATATTAACATTTATTTTCTAGGTTTACTACTAAGCCCACATCAATTTCATTTTACAACTCCATTGTTGTAAATAGCTGTATTAATTTCACCTTTCTTCTTCAGCTCAAATGACCAAAAAAAAAAAAAAAAAATCTAATTGGGTAAATAAAGGCTTATTTGCAGTTTTTCTAAGCTTTTAAGGAATTTGAAAGAAATAAAGGCTGATGGACTCATTTTCCATGTAAGCCAAAACAGACAGGATGTGATAACATGACTTTGTCAGGGGGAGATAAACACACTGAAATTTCTTCCAAGCTCTTAAAACTGGACTTTTGCCAATTTTTCAACTTTCCTTACCCATAATAGAAACAAGTTCCCTAAATAAACTTTTTGTATTTATACTCCTAGGAAAAGAAGGCTTTTTAAAAATGCAAGTGCAATCCGTTCTTTTTAGAGATTGATTATTTATAGAAACAACTTTTAGGAAATGTCTTACCGGGGTTGCCAGCAAAACGTAATAGTGTGCAAAAAAAATTTTTTTTTGAAAGAATTTTTTACTGGTTTCTCTCTATACTGAAAGGGAGGTTTCCTTTGCACCCTCCCAGTATCATTGGTACTGGTGGTAGCTCTCAAGGAACCGCCTTGAAGCATCTCCTGGAGTGGAGGAACCTCTTTCAGTGGCATATATCATTCAAGGTGCTGGGCCTTGAGTATCCTGAATGCTGCCCAAAGTCTGTACCATCATCCTCCAAATTCTTTTTATTTTTGAGAATGTGGACAGCACTGATGTGATCTTACATGTTGAACTCTTACAGGCTGGGCTCTGGTGCTCCACCATTGATAAGATCTGTGTTCTCACACAGTGCTTGCTCAGGGCTGCCTTTACGAAATTAATTGCAAGGGTGAACACTCTGTTTTTATGGCTGTGTAAACCATGAAGTGATTCTTAGTGATGTCCTAATTGGTTTCGCTAGAAAACTTCATGACATCTACGTTTTCCAGATCTCAGGTCTCTGCAAATTTGGGAACGCAAGCATTCTTCTTCCAAGAAAGGACAAGACCATTTGTGAAATACAGGTACCCAGCTGTACTCATTCACTGGGGAGTCTTGAGTCCCTACCCAACCCAAAAAACCACAACACCCATGGGAAGATCTTTTCCAAATCCATCTTCAGTTGGAGGTGGAATGCACACTTGTCAAAATCTGCAGTGCCTCACTGGATCCTGCTGTTCCCTATGAAGTTCTGAAAAGAACTTAGAAATTGCCTTTTCTAAATTATTATTCTGTGCTCATGCCTACATCAGGAATGGTGCTGCCTTTCTTCAGCTGAGCATTCTCCAGCTCTCAGCACAGTGTGCTGAGTCAACAGCACTGAAATAGCTGCTTGCTGAGTGGAAAAGGGACCTCATGCAGGTCCAGTCAATTAAAAGATAACATTTTAGAAAGGAAGTGGGTCTGACATCTCTTGTACATTGCCACTGCTCTTACCTCATAACCTACTTCTCTTCCCACTCTTATCCCTGAGTCCTCTCTGCAGATCTATACAGTGCTCAAGACAGCTGGCATGAGGTGTGGGGAAAGGGTGCTGTGGATGGGCGTGGGAGTACTGATGGGGCTAGTCTTGGACTAGTGAGTGTGGGAATACTGGTGAGGATGGTCTTGGGCTCTGGGATATCTCCTCACTCTGTTCATCTGCAAGGACATTGGGTAGAGAGAGTGTCTTCTCAGAAAGCCTCCACAACTCGTTATATTTCTCACATGTATCTCAGAATGAAAGAGCTGGGAGTCTAACCTGGCTGCTGTTTTGGTCATGTGATCCCTTCCAAAAGCAGCATCTGTATCCATGTAGTGAGGAGGGGTCTGCCCAGGTGTATCCGTTCTGCAGTGGTTCACGTGGAATGTCCTAGCTCAGGGGACAGCCCTGCTTTCTTCCCACAGCTGGCAGCAGATAACAGTTATCTCTCTGCTATCCCATGCCCACAGCTGCCAGAAATATATGAGGGCCTCTGCTGAGGCTTTGAACACTATTATGAGCCTCAGTGTCTTGCTGTCCTTCAGTTTTATTGCCAGGCATTTGTATATATCAATACCTCCTAGAAGGTTAGAAAGGTTAGAAACCTCTGATGCAAAGTCCTGTTAATCTCAGGAAGGACCTCTGGCCATCTCAGGTCCAGCCAACTGCTTGCAGCAGGATTAACTTCAAAGCTTGATTTGACTTGACAGGATTTAGAATTGATGCTTCCTATTTTTCCTGTGCTCATTACAGTTACTTAATAGTATTTGATTCAAAGCACTTCTCTAATGTAATTCTGAAGTACTTTTCTATTAGTACGTAGTGTTCTTTCATTGAGACCCTCCCCTTCTCACTTTTGGAAGAGCTGGCAGGTAATTAAAATGTTCACTGTAATTCTGGTAATTTTAAAATAATGCAGCTAAATGTTTGCCCACAGAGTAATTAGGTATTCATTGACTTGAGAGCCAATATTTTGTGCTAATGTTTTAGGCAGGCTAGAACTGTGAACTTGGGGACAGCTTTTAATGTCAGTTTTAAATTCCACATTTCTCTTTTGTCAGAAGGCTCCAAGTTAACTTCCTTAGTTACACTGCCAATTTCTTGCATCTGTCAAATCCACTTGCCACAATTTTTAATGATTGTAGCCCAGAGAAAGCAAATGCCACTCTGCTCTCTCGATCTGCCCAGAGAGAGAGCTAAAGGCAGCTGGGGTGCTGAAATTCCTTCAGATTAGACAGAGGAACAGAAGCAAACATATTAATTTTTTCTCAACAATTTTCTGTGTAAGAGGTGGGTTCTGATTCATAGGGTCTCTATGGCTTTTAAAGAGACACAGGGGAGGGAAGTATTAAATAAAATAATGAAGTTGGTTCTTTCTCCCCCTCTTCCTGGCCAAAATCAGTCTTCCCTAATTCTTCTGAATCGCCCTGTTCCTCCTACACATAGGAAACTCATAAAATAGCACTGTTTTGCACCTTTCAGACTCTTACGTCTGCTGCAGTCCAGCCTGTGCTGTAACTCTCACTGATTTTGCTGAAGAAATTGCAATAACTGTGGCAGCAGTATTATTACTTTTACAATTATAGATCTCAACACTCCCCAGGCATTCATATTTATATGATGCAGTCTTTCCTGGTAAAAGTCACATGATAAGACAAGTATCTTAGCCTTTGTGTTGCCATAGGAACAAACCAAATCTAAAGCATCTCCTTGTAAAAGGAAATATGTTTTGCTTCTTGCAAAACAGTCATAGGAAAGTCATACTCTTGTTAGACTAATGGTATTTTAACTTTCAATATTTAGAATAATTTAAGGTTAGATGAGTTTACAGTAACAATCTTTCAGTTGGTCATGGGATAGCAGAGTGCAGCCTTCTGCTAAATTTGGAGAAAACCACAACTATTTTACCCTTCTTTCTAGCCATGGACTTTACTTTCTTCTTCTAACCTTCCTTTAAGCCCCTACAGATTTGTTGTGCTGCAGAACTTACCAGTCTAAAATTAGTACTACCTAATTTCTACTGTCATCTTGACAGAGGAATAATGAAACCAATCTTTTAATATTGGTTTACTACCTTTAAAATTTTTTGTGTTGCTCTTCTGATTGCGCTGGGATGGCTATGAATGTAAGCCTGAATATGTATGGGATCACAGAAGCAAGACTGGTGATTGTTCATAGCTCTTCATCCTCACAACTCACTTAAGCATTTTCCTCTAGATCAAGCGTTATGTTGGGGATTTTTTTGAACAAATTGAAAATTCTTGAAATTTCAAGAATTGAAATTGAAAATTCTTTGAAATTCTTTTTCTCATAAATGTAGTGATGCATGTAGAATTCTGCCTGGATATCTGTCTTAGCAAAGTCCATGGTGATCTGGTTATGGGGCTGTTTTCCAACAAACATGTGTTTATTCTACTAAAATTTACCACACACACACATCACAACTCTGATAGTATCCCAGTTCACCTGAGCTATTTTCCTCCTCCTCAGCATTTTCCTGAGCATCCCTCTGATCTCCTTGTTCCTCAGGCTATAAATGAGGGGATACATTAAGGGAGTAATGTTGGTGTAGACCAGAGACACCACCTTGTCTCGAGCGGGCCAGTAACTGGACTTAGGCCGAATGTAAACGAAGGTGGCACATCCGTAGTGCAGTAGGGTGATGGCCAGGTGTGAAATGCAGGTGGAGAAGGCCTTGCCCCTTCCCGCGGGGGAGGCGACGCGCGACAGAGCCGCGGCGATGCGGACGTACGAGGCCAGGATTAGGAGGAAGGGGAGCAGCAGGAGGAGCAGGCAGGCGGCCAGCAGAGGCAGCTCGGGGGTGTAGCTCTGCGTGCAGGCCAGGCGCAGCACGGCAGGGACGTCACAGAAGAAGTGGTCGATGCGGCGTGACTGACAGAAGGGCAGGCGGAACACAGCCACCGTCAAGGCCAGGGCAACAGCGAAGGCTCCCAGGCCGCAGGCGAGAGCCAGCCTGAGGCAGAGCCCCTCGCTCATCAGGGCCGCGTAGCGCAGGGGCTGGCAGATGGCCACGTAGCGGTCGTAGGACATCGCTGCCAGCAGGAAGCACTCGGCCCCCCCGAGGGCCACGAAGAGGTGCATCTGTGCAGCACAGCCCAGGAAGGAGATGGTGCTGCCGTCCACCACCACCAGGCTGAGGAGCGCCTTGGGGACGATGACTAAAGTGTAGCAGAGCTCGATGGCGGAGAGTTGGCAGAGGAAGAAGAGCATGGGAGGACGTGAGGGCTCCATAACCACCGCCATGAAGATCATCAAGTTCCCTGCCAAGGTGACCAGATGAACAATGAGGAAGATAAGGAAGAGCAGGACCCGCAGCCGGAGCAGCTCGGAGAAGCCGAGCAGGAGGAACTCCATGGTTGCGCCAGTGCTCACGTTGTCGCTCTCCATGCAGCCTTCACATGGCATCTGCAGGAGAGAAACAGAAGGGAAACAGCTGAGTTCGATGCCTGGCAATCAATTCCATACTGGAAATAATGTTGCATTACTGTAGAACCAGTGTAGTAAACCTTATTGGTAGGGAGGAAGGCGATTTCATTGAAAAAAACAAAACAAAAAAACCCAAACTCCAAACCTGATTTCACTTAGCCACATTCAACACACTCCCAGACCCATATTCTCACTACCACCAAGGTTCTCGTGCCCAAACAATCTCTCTAGGATTCTTTGCTATGGCATTGGTGACAAAGACTGTCAACTGTTGGGTCCTCATCACTTCTTCTGAGTTGTTTTTAGGTGTGTGACCATGTGCAGGTTTTGAACATGCATCAGGTACCATTTAGGAGTGGACACTGATTAGTCTAACTGAGCTGTCCTGCTTTTGAGAGTCATCACTGGACTCTCCCTCCTGCCCTGGGTGTCCTAAGAGGCTGCAGACAGAGGTGTTTGAGTCTTGAAAACCATCAGTTCACAAGTCTCACAGAAGCTGCTGCTGTTCCTTGTGCTTCCGCTCTCAGGCAGACCTGTTAATTCCCTGTTCACGGGACTTCTGCAGTTCCCAACACCTGTGTCAGAGATGTGCAAGGACAACCAGACACTGAGCTGGAGCTTTTGTGCTACAACCTGACTCCAGTTAGTGGGAATTTGAGGTGTTCTCTACCTGGCTTTTACCTTCTCCACAGTGGATCTGCCATAAGGTTCATACAGAAAGAAGGTTTCAGTGATTAGACATGAGGATTCCAAAATTAGGGCTCACATTTTGGCTGCTTACATCTTTATGCCTGACTCAGTCCTATGGCATCAGAGTTAAAGTAAACAAACTTCCATTCTCAAAACCAAATATGTCCATGGCAACAAACATACTCTATAACACAATGCTAATATCCTGGACTTGGAGACCGAGATCTTGCTTTTCACAGGAAGAACAGAAATTTCCTAGGAATGTGGAGTGATACAAAGCTATTTAAGCTGAAAAATCTAGCAAAGATAAAAATGTAGAGAGACATACAAAAATAAATAATATATATACTGGTCATGGTTGAACAGAGTTCATTGATCATGTGTTCATCAATGAAAACAGTATTAACTACAAGGAATAATTCCAAATCTTTCTACACTTTGTTGTAAAACAGAAATAAAATCAGAGATTCCTTGAAGATTTGTGCATATATAAAAATCCCAGCAATATTTAGGTGTGAAACAAACTGGAAAATTACATGTCATCAAATGCTAGTAGAAGGAATGTGAAATTGGTGGAAAAGCTATTAGTGGAGATGGGTACTTTCCTGCAAAAAGATGTTTCAAAAAGACTCCAGGAAAAATAATCAATACCATTGAGAAGGTGAATCTACTTAAAGCCTATAGACCTTTGCATTAAAAATAAATAAATAAACAAACAAACAAACAAATAAATAAATAAAATTTTCCGCCCTCCCCCCCAGGCTTTCCTTGTGATTCAGTAACTCAGCAGTATTCAAAATGTCTGGGGTCTCAGGTGAATATGAAAATATCCACAATTATATTACCTCAGCTGCAAAACTAGGAACTTAATCTCTCTGTCTCAAGGCATAAGTCAGCAAAATTAGCAAGCTGGGAAGAAACTAACATAAACTCCAAGACCAAAAAGTAATGGATAGTCAGTGAAGACCAAGAAGCAGCTCTTTAGAGAGCATAGAGGAAACAGCGATCCTGCAAAAGCATGTAAAATATATTACGGCTAGACACGGTTTCCAGCAGCTATAAAGCCATGGTTAACTCCTACATCCACGTTTTGCTGCTGCAAGACCTCCCCAATAGCAGTTCTAAGCGGTCTGGCTGTAAATCTTCCTTGACACTCTGCAATTAGAAGGTCCTCACTGAAAACAGGAGTAATGGGTTGGTACATGACTGTGAACTGAGTCACTGAGGACCAGCTGGGGCTCCCCTCACTCCAAGTACTGAGACTTTAAGTGGATTCTACTAAACACAACAGAGCTAAGAAGTTGAGAAGAAAAGGGGTTTCCCTTCCTTTCATTTGGAGCTGTTTGCTTCGGTGACAACATACCTTCTCTGGGTTAAAAGGTGAGAAAATAGAGACTTCTTCCTCTTGATGGTGTGTGCTGTTCAGTCTGGGCTGAGATTCTGTTTCTTGCCCAGTCTGGGCTCCCTCTGGCTGTGGGTGTCCCTAGAGCCGACGTTTTCTTTCAGCATCTCACAGCCATCCTCTCTTCTCTTCTGCAGGACCCAGCCCTTTATATGCCATATGACACAGAGGACTGTCTCTTCCCTGCTGCCTCTGCCCTCCCTGCACCAAGGACAGGCAGTTCCATTCCTCCCAAGAAAGGGGGGGTTGCAGCTTTCCTGTAATTCGAGTAATAGGATGGAATATGCATCTTCAGACTCTGCATGGCAGACTTGCAGCACCCTCCTCCCTTGTTCTCTTCGTTGAAGCAATTGAAAGTAGCTGATTATTGATGGGGCTGCATTGTGCCTGGTATGGCAACATTTTAAGTAACAAAATGCATCATTGCTCTTCTTAAATAAAAATAAATCTGTGGGTCTTTAAGTAAGTTTAAACCAAACCAACACTTAGAGGCAAAGCAGAACATAATAAAAGCTTCAAACACATCTGTGTGTGGAGTTTTCACCAGTTCAGGTGACCCATTATTTCTTATTGGCTCAGATGAAATCACTATTCAGCAGGTGATAAAACTGAGATTATTTGAGCCCAAGTTATCTTTACTACCATTTTTACATTTATTCCTGGCCACTTACACTGAACTAATTAAAGAGATCTGTAGCCTTATATGAGTAGAAAAGAGATGCAAAGTCAAGATTTTTGACTGCTAAAACAGATGTTGGCAGAAACATGTAAATATGGTACCTCAAGATTTTTCTTGGTTTAGAAGGAATCCTTCCAAAATGTTCTTCTATCATATTTTTTCTGTGTAGCATAGTCATTTTGGGACAAAACTGCCTCATGCATAGGTCCAGTCTGGGTCTAATTGTGTTGGGAAGAGAACCTGGGCTTCCAGTGGATGGCAAGAAAAGGGAGCCAGGAAGAGGCAGCAAAGACCAACCACTTACTGGGCTGCAATAGTAAGAATGTGTCCAGCATGTGAAGGAAAGTAATTATTCCCCTTTATCTGTCACACATGTAGCCACATCTGGAACACTGCATTTTTACTCTATTTTAAACCTGTCATTTAACTTATTGGAATTACAGCTATGACAGTGGGGTCTATCCTCTTTAGTTTCTCGAGTCACTTCCTTAACTTTGAACTTTTTTTTTTTTTTTTTCCATTTCAACTCTTTTCCTTACACTTATTATTGTCTAAGGTTCTGCAAACAATTTGGGGCACAGATGTTTTTAGAGCATTTACAAAACTGAATTCTGAATCGGTCTTGAATTCCAGGTACTGTTGTATAATATTGAACAAAACATCAACCCTGAAGCCTCTCTTGGTGACGCGTTGTCTCTGCAGCTGCAACAGGAGCAAAATCGAGGTGCTAGTTACTTTCTAATTGCACCTAGCAAATTGGGCAGATTATAAATGGAAGCAAATCTTTGCAGCGAAGTCTGTTTCAGTCAAATGCTTTGTGGAGTAAGAGTGCTCCCTCTAGTAAACGCTGTGAGAATTTCAGGACACCAGCCGATTAACTCAAGTAGAGTTTATCTTTGTGTTACAAAATAAAATTCAAGGGCTCTGCTGCTATTTTTTACTTTATCCTCTTCTCTAACCCAAACTGCAGGAGAAAATCTGCTGCATCAGTAACAATGCAAAAATTTATCAGGAACTACTTTGAAAAGTCTGTTCCAGTTTTCTCATCTTCAGATGGTCCTTTCCTCCTGCTGGACTGGAGGTGAACCGAGGTGAGTCAGCACGTAGCCAGTAACCAATACCACACCGTCAGCAGTTATACGCACTAATTTTTTTTTTTTACCGTTGTGCCCAGCCTTACACTGAAATAAATCAGGCAAATTGCTGTTTCAGTTTGTGTGTGTGCAGATAAGCCATCATTTATTAACATGCAACTTACACCTCCCCGCAAGGTTTCAACACACTCCTACACGCTACCTCCAAAGCACGGCTCTCCGAAGAGGGGAGTGCTAGCTGGAGTGAGCTGTGCAGCCCAGTGCCAGAACACACAGCAACCAGACAAACAACAAGCAGCAGAGGATGAGAATATGCATGTCAAAGCGACTCTGTACTTCCTCCTCTAGCCCACACCTTTCAGGTTCCCAGCACTTCCATTGCATCAGCTTACAGCCAAATTCATAACAGATTATTAAAAGCTGCACGTTGGCATTAGTGTTTGCATGTCTTGAGTCTGCAGCGTGTTATAGAGCTGTACATTCTGCCTTGCTGCAGAGTTCAGCCCTGCTTTCCTCCCCCGCACTCTTAACTGTGCGATTTTTTTTTCAGTACGTGCCTGCAAGGCTTTGGGACTGGCCTGCCTTAGCCCGAATTTGTATAAAGAGTTTCTTGGAATCCAGCTACGGTTAATGAATCACATCATATCAGCTTCTATCAGCAATTGCAACATACTTCAGAAGATATTCCCCTTGGTCTTCAGAAAAAGGGCCAGTGCTGGGCTTGCCTATCCACGCCTGTGAATCGCCAGCCTGCTCCAAAGAAGGGAAGAGAAACTGGGAAGCTCAGCGTAATGTGGAGCAATCTGGGCAAAATGGAAACAAATGAGAGAGAGAGGTACCAGGAAACCCGGTGGAGGGGGTTAGCCAGTCCCAGCAAGGGCCAGGGAAATGGCTCTCTCAGCCCAGATGACACAAAGCTCTTCAGCAGGCTGAAGCAATGTTCAAGCAACATGAACGACCTAGCCAGTGGTAAAAGAGAATAAAGAGGATAAGAAAGATTGCAGATCTTTGCATGCAAAAGCATGCTGGTATTGATCCTCTGGGGCTATCTTACCTCTGTAGAAAGCAAAGGTTTTGGCTGTCGTAGCTGCACTGATGTTCTGCTGCAGGTATGTTCAGTAGCAGAAGCTACTGTGTAATTCAGAAACGTCATGGTGATTTATCTGATTAGAGAACTTGAGGTAGTTTTAAGGTAGATTGCTTGAATTGGTTTTGGTGGTTGATGAAATGTAAGATTCGCTCAAATGAAGATGTTAAGAATGGCAATGTAAAAATAAATGCTAATATCTTTTGAGAAAATTCATTTGTGACTCCAGTACAGCTGATTATGATCATAACACAGCAGGGCCGAGGGCTGAAAATTACAGCATCTTGGTGGAGACTTTTTAACAGGTATGGGATCCCTATTCTGTAATAAACCAGAAATGTTTTCTCCCACAGAGGCAAGACACTCTAACAATTGGGCATAGCCTTTAGGAGGGGCAGTTTATCCTTATTCCCACAATGTTCAGAGCTTTCTGGAAACTGGGACCTGAAACTGGCTGGGGTGGTAACAGCAGGATGGCTGGTATCAATTTGCCTTGGTGAGAAAAATCATCACGCTGTTCTCCTCGAGTTTCTGTTGCTTGGCTTGATAAACCATGCCTGGGAACTCAGTCTGGGAAAGATGCTGAACCATAAACCAACCAAAACAGAGTTTTGCAAAAAAAGGGCAGGCAACCTGGCAGCCAACTACTCCTCATGATTTGTTAAAGGTGGGGCATTTCTTTCACCTCGTTGTACTTACTCATAGTCTAACCCAGCCAAAGGCATTGTCCTGTGTCTCTGCGAAAAAAAAGTTTGGACAGATCAGTTAGTAGTATCATAAATATGCAAGCTTTTCCCATTTGGAAAAAAAATGGTGTTCCTAGAAAAAAAACTCATTCTGAACTCATTAGAGAGAAAGGACAAATCTAAAATAGGAATTCATGAATAAAAGGATGAAAACATTTAACCTGAGAACAGCAAGTGAAAATGAAAAAGATTGACAAACTGAAAATTAGACTACAGGCCCTGGAGAAGATTAACTAGAACTCCAGTAGTTAAGAAAAGAAAGAAGGTGAGGGTAGTAAGGAAGACTGATATTCTGAAGACAGATCTAAGTTTTCTTCTTGTACCTGAAGTTATTTTCAGATTCATTTGGACAACTTTGTGGATGTCTCAGTGGATCCAATTAAAAGTTTGAGGTTTAACTACCTTCAGCCTGAAGGGCTCATCTGGAAAGAAACAGAGAAGCTGCAACTCTCATGGTCTTTGAAGGAGCTCAGCAGTGTTCAGCCCCTCTTGGGGCAGGGATGACAGCACTCTGGGGCCTTGCTGAGAATCACTGGTGTTGACTTTGGAAAATCACGTATTTGTTGTTCCCTGTGCAATGGTAAATGAGGCATTGTCTTACCTGAGCTCTTCCTTGGGGTGGAAGTGACTGAGACACTCTACCTGGGGACATAATTTGTTTTTGCTTAATTTCTTCTGATGCAACTACAGCCGTTGGGAGAAAAGCCAGAAAAACTCATTGTCTTATGAAGTTCTCCACAGGAGACACCATCCCAAGCTGACGCTGCGCACACTTCATCCCCAGTGTACTCAGCTACTACTCATTTCATCCTCCTCCTCCTCCCATCTCTTGTTTGGTCATCTAGATTAACATTTTTCATCTGTGTCACTTAGAAGCCCAAAGCTCATTTTCAGAATAGTGAGGTAAATAATTATTAGACCAACATGCTTTTCCAAAGATGCTTTTTGCAGAAAATAAACTCTGGAAACCAGCATTCCAGACTGAATGTGCAAGCTCCAGATGAACTGGAGCTTGTTTAGACAGAAGAACTGTGGTAGACAGTCAATATGTGCGGTCAGGGACTGCAGATGGGCTGTAGGATCCATTCTAGCACTGAACTCTCGAGGTTGTTCCAAGCTGTGTTTCAAGAAAGTCAGTTGGAGGTGAAATAAAAGAGCAATCTGTCCCTAACTGTGGAAAGAATCTGTGTTTTAGAAAACATATATACAGCGTCTTGCTGGACTGGATGGCAGGGGAGCAGGTGCTCAGTCAGAGAGCCATCCAGCTGTTGCCTTCAGCACTCTTTAGAATCATTTCCACTTATTGTCTCACACAATGATATACATATTTTCTACTTCTATTATTTTGTTTCTTGTGTTCACAACATCTCTAAATTCTTACGTAACGTAAGAGCAAAATGCTGAAACAACTCAGTGAGAATTCAGCAAACTATTCTTGGTACAAAGCCCAGCATTGCAGCACCACTGCAGAATATGGGATGAGATGCAGTAAAATGGTGTCCAGGTGTCCATGAACACAGAATTGCAGGAAATAGTTTCAAGACAAGTGGATGTAAGAGAGAAAGACTTTTAATAGTTTCTCTGCATGAGGACCTGCTAGAGATAGGGGAGAGACTTATTAGCCTGCAGAGATCCTTGTCCATAGATATGTCATATATTTAATTTCTTCACTGTGCTCCTTGGGTGACCAAAGCCATTATCTGGAAGGAGATATCACATGGCAGAACAGAATCATAAGCTGCTTGGAGGAACAGGAGAAAGAAGAGGGCAGTAGGTCACAAAGGACAAAAAGATTAGGCCCTTATCAACTTCTGGGAGTCTCAGTGAGGATGTGGCAGTATCAAAGAACTCATGCTTGGCTGAGCTCTTTGGAAATCCCAGGAGTTGCACTTGATCCTTGTGGAGTCCCTTCTAACTCAGGATTTCCTTTCCTTTCCTTTCCTTTCCTTTCCTTTCCTTTCCTTTCCTTTCCTTTCCTTTCCTTTCCTTTCCTTTCCTTTCCTTTCCTTTCCTTTCCTTTCCTTTCCTTTCCTTTCCTTTCCTTTCCTTTCCTTTCCTTTCCTTTCCTTTCCTTTCCTTTCCTTTCCTTTCCTTTCCTTTCCTTTCCTTTCCTTTCCTTTCCTTTCCTTTCCTTTCCTTTCCTTTCCTTTCCTTTCCTTTCCTCCCTGTCCTGGGCTGGGCTGGGCTGGGCTGGGCTGGGCTGGGCTGGGCTGGGCTGGGCTGGGCTGGGGAACTGTGGGCACACCTGGAGTTATCAAGAGACCACACTCATATTTACATGTTGGTTGACCAGTACAACAGATCTAGGTCTTGAATGGGTGATCTAAAGCCTGATACCTCTGGTGCCCCTAATGATTTCCAACCTCATGGATCTATTTGGTGCAAAGGCTTTTATTCTGAAATAAGCTGCTTGTTAGAGCACATGCTAGCTGATCTGCATATTTATGCTTTTTCCTTTATATTCAGACACTGAGAAGAGCTTCCTCCGTATTCAGTTATAGCAACTTTCTTTTATTAGCAAAACCTAATTTTGCCTGATTAGGGAACATAGGCTGAAGACAGCCTGAACAACAAACCAAGCCGAATACTCAGCAGTTCTTTCAGGCTGATGAATGGGAAATGTGATGAAACTTCATCAAGTGGATGTGATACCATAGCATTCTCCAGTGCCACAAAAGGTCTTCACTGAATCACACAAACATAAGAAACCAGCCTGGAACACCCAGCCTCATGCTCAGAGCCGGAGTATCACTAATGTTGCATCCCATCATGTTGGACTTTTCTTACAGAGTCCTGGGAGCCTCCAAAGCTGGAGACTCCTTCACCACTTTATATGTCAGTTCCAGTGCTGGGCTGCCTATTGGTGAAAAATTTTCCAAATTTCCAACCAGAATCCCCTTAGATGTGATTTACAGCTACAGATCATTACAGTTAGTTTAATGGAGTTGTAATAAACCTCTGGTATTTGGGACTGGAAGTAGGGGGACAAAGGGAAACAGGACAGGAAGGAGGAAAAACAAGATTGGTGCACCAAAACATTGTTGGAAACAGCCACTTATCACAGCATAAAGATGGGGCAGCCTTCTGTACTCTTTTTTTTTTTTTTTTGCACAGAGGCGCAATGTGATAGATGTAAAGGAAGAGAGACACTGAAGACCTTTGCAGTAAGCACCATGTAAATGCAGTGCTTTCCTTTAAGCTGCTGTGCTCATTAGCCAGCAGTCTTTCTGTGCTAGAAAACAGCACTTGAGTTGGTACTGAAATGGAAAGCATGAGATCCACTGTCTTCTGTGGTATGAGGCAAGCCCTCAGCAGGCAGAGCCTGATTGCTATTGCATTGCTGATGGCTTGGGCTGAGCTGATGGTGAGGAGCTGAGCAGTGAAACTGAGTTCAGCCTCCAGTATATCCCTTTCTTCTTGGCTTCCATACAGATGGATGGAGGACCTACTGCAACTGAGTCTGTGCATGACAAATGTCTTGTGTTCCTGGCAGACACATAGCAAAACTTTGTTTGTATTTTTTTTTCTTTTGTGTTTGCCTCCACCCCACTTCATGAACTCATCATATCTCTCTCATCCACAGCTTTTTCTTCACAGAGGTTATATATTCAGAGTACCAGAGCAGACAGTCCAAATGGGCTGCAGATATGAAAATTCATCTATGTTTTAAATACATTAAATACAGCTGGAAATATCCGATGGAACTCTTCAGTATTTGCATGTTCTTAAAAACTGATTTTATTCATTCTAGGCTTTGATGGGAAGAGGAGCCTTTTGCTGCCTAAAATTTGGAACAATATTAATGTTGCATAAGTTAGGTTGCTGAGATACGAATCTTGATATGTGTTTCTCAACACTACCACTGGACATTAAAATCAGAACAACTTAATTAGAATTAAGTAATGTATATTGTTGTGTCTAAGAATTAAACTTTTATTTCAAGATGCTCCAAAGTAAGGCTTTACCCAGCTTTTACCCAAGATGGAGAAAAAACTTCCCTATTTTCTCAAATCACTACTATGGCTTGGAGAAACCACAAAACTCACTTTGGAAGCTCTATGACTATTCCCAGAAGCACAGTTGCTTTCCCAGGCAACAACCTTCCTACAGATTTTTCTTTTCAGGCGTACATATTAGACTTAGTAATATCCATTTTATGCACAAAAATTGAGGACAGTGGAGCAATAGAAATGTCTTCGTGGCAAGTGGAATGCAAGATGGAAAACATAGCTCTGCTTGTCAATTTGTTACACGTGCCAGGAAAGTAAAAACAGGCATAAGGCCACCCAGAAAAGAGTGGTCGCTGGTAATAGAGATTTTTCATTGTCCCACAACATTAGGCCCTAGTCAAAAGTGGGATCAAACCAAGCCTGCTACTTGTCTCATGGAGTATTTCTTTAGAGGAGAAAAACTGTGGAAAATCATGAATTTTGACAACACTGTTTCATTAGAAGTTCAATAGTCAGAACAGTGTACTGACATACAGGCAGATAAATGGGCTAAAGGCGCTTTCCACTACACTAAGGAAGAAAAAAGTCTGGAAATTCAGATAAGACAAAAGCAGAAATATTTCCCTGTGATCACCTATGTCTGCGATGTCTGATGTACGGACAACATTAGGCCAGCATTTACATCTTTGCCCAGAAACAGTCTCCTCTGTTAAGCTGAATTTTTTTGAGATTTACTTCAGTCCAGGAATGGCTTTGAAAGAATATGTTACTTAAAACTGTAAACACCAGCTTTTTCTCCCCAGTAAAACTTAAAGACAAACTGAGGGTGGCAGTAGAGCTGGTAAGTATCTCAGCCACCACTGCAGAATACACGTACATTGTCCTCCGTGTCGCAGCTCTGCTGTGCTGTCATTACATTGCGTTCAGAGGGAGAATTTGGCTGTCTATACTTGTTCTGTGGGAATGCTGGCAGTGTCAGTGTGGGGTGGCTGAGGGCAGCCCCTGGTGTGGGGCAGCCCGTGCAGTTGGCCGTGTCCGTGTCCTTTCCATGCACACGTGCGTGCCTGTCCCTGGGTCACACAGCCAGCCCCAGCACAGGCTGCTCCTGCAACCTGGTCAATGGCACCCTGAAAAGCAGCCCTCGACAGAGACCCTGCAGCCTGGGCTCAGCACCTGAGCAGGAGGAGTTCCTGGGGATGAACTCTGCTCATCCTGAACTATCCCTACACACAGCACTCAAAAAATTACTTGGCGACAACAGAACTCTGGAACTGGTGTTTCCCCACAGAAAAAAAAAAAAAAGCTTGTGTAATTTTACTGTTCTTTCCTCTTTCTATCCTTCTTCTATGATATATTTTTACCCTTTAGTTCCTTGCTGCTGATTAGCTACTTGCAGGAGCTATCATGGGCTTTCTTGGAAGAACATCTTGTGCGTTAAAATCCTACACATCCTATAGATCAGCAGACGTTATCTCAGTTCTCTTTTTCTTGCAGTTTTTGCAGGACCTTATTGTATTTTGCCATGTAAAAAGCAATGAAAAATTCTTTTCACAAAGGAGAAAAAAACCCCCAGATTTACAGAAAAACGTAAGGAGCAACCATTGAAGGCTTCTCGCCCAATGTCCTGCTGACAACAGGGCTAACTCTAGTTAGGTGAAGTTCCTTAAGGCCTCGTCCAGGTGAGTTCTGAACTCTGAATCATAGAGGATAGTTTGGGTTGGAAGGGAGGTTCAAAGGTCATCTAGTTCCAAGCCTCTGCCTTAGGCAGGGACATCTTCCACAAGAGCAGGTTGCTCAAGCTCCATCCAACATGGGCTTGAACACTTCTAGGGACATCCACAGCTTTTCTGGGCAACGAGGTCCCATGCTTCACTACCTCCATTGTAAAAGATACCTTATATCTTCTGTATATCCCATCTAAATGTATTCTCCTTCTTCATAAAACCACTGCCCCTTGTCCTGACACTACAAGTCATGGTAAAAATGTCTCCTCCTATCATTCTTATAAAACCTTTTTATATATTGAAAGGTCCCAATAAGATCTCTTCAGAGTGTTCGCTCCACCAAGCAGAACCACCACAAGTCCCTCAGGTTTTCTTCACAGCAGAAGTATTCCAGACCTCTGACCATTTTTGTGGCCCTCCTCTGGACTTGTTACAACAGATCCATATTTTTCCTGTGCTGGACTCCAGAGCTGGAAACAGCACGCCATGTGGAGTCTCTCAAGAGCCAAGTAGAGGGGCAGAATCACCCCCATGACCTGCTGACCACATTGCTTTGAATGCAGCCCAGGATACAGTTGGCTTTCTGGGCTGCAAGTGCTAATTGTCAGCTCATGAGTGGCTTTTCCTCCACCAGTATTCCCAATTCCTTCTCAGCCATGCCACTCTCAGGTTCCTCAGTTGGTCTTTAACCCTGATCTTTTCTCATAATGGGAGAGACTCTGTTCCCCTAGAGAGCCTGTCTTCAGTTTCAGAGGCTTCAGAGATGTGGGAAGAGGGAACTGAAGCAAAAAAAAAAAAAAAAAAAAAAAAAGTTGAGTACCTCAACCTTCTCCATATCAGTTGTCACCATTTTTTCTGTCTTATTTGTTGGGAGGGTTAAGATATGACATTTTGTTTAATCTTCCTTTTCTGGTCAATGTACCTATAAAAGTCCTTCTTATTATTCTTTCTAAATTAAGTTCCAGCTGTGCATTGGCTTTCCTGATCTCATCCCCTTGTGTTTAGAGCACAGTTATATCTGTTAGGAACATGAAAAAACACAGGGGACTCTTGTCTCCCTGAGCTGCTGAAGGAGATATCTTTTCTACACTTTGTACCTCTCTTAGGAGGAGCCAGAAAGCTGCATCTACCTATCTATTAGTAGTGTAGGAAGTCCTTAACTCCAATAATGCATTTCTGTGATGTGGGCAACCCACACACAAAGTCAGTGTTTACACACAGGCTTCCACCAACTGTGCTCACCATAATCTCAGTAAATTCGTGTCACTCAGCAATCTCACCTTTTTTGGTGTTTGCACATCTTCATCCATCTTCATAACTGTCCTGACACAAGCTGTGATCTGGGAGGTTTGGGCACAGCATTGAGAGGAACTTTTTCACTAGGAGTCAGTGCAGCACTGGACCAGGTGTGAGATAATAACTTCTTCATCAATATTTTCAGCGCTTGACCAGGTGAAATAACAGTGACCTGATGTGGTGTTGAGGATAGTCCCACTTGAAGCAGAATTTCTGACACAGATATCCATGAACAACTGATAAATAATAAATGAACTCTTACTTGTGCTTACAGCTCTGGCTTCTCACGCAGAGGGTATCTTAACATGCTTCCCTTGCCAGCTTGACTGGGAGCTATTTCCATCACCAATCTTTTAT
Source organism: Hirundo rustica (assembly GCF_015227805.2). NCBI lineage: Eukaryota > Metazoa > Chordata > Aves > Passeriformes > Hirundinidae > Hirundo > Hirundo rustica. Next base: position 28,914,852 of record NC_053451.1, on the reverse strand, counting down.
TCCTGTCATATTCATTCACTGTCAGGTGAGAGCCTTATCCAATGGTAGATTGAAGTTCAGACCGTGTCATCTTTGCTTAATTTCAGTCCTTGACATCCTGTTAATTGTAATGACAGTGCAATAGAGAGTTCTGATGAAATTCCAGGCAAGTGTAGCAGTTTTCTTCAAACACTGCAAGGATGCATTTAAAAAAATCCAACCAATAAAGGCCCCTCTCCTTCCCATTCTTTTTAGTCTATCCAGGAACACAGTTAAAAACACCTACCAAAACCATGACATTAGTGATTGTTATAATTTTTTTTTCTAGGAAGCAGATACTCAGGCTATAGTGACCACAATCATCTGGAAATGGCCGCTGTATTCTGCAAGTAATAGTCCAGATAAGGAATAATGACGTCAGCCATGCATATAACTATATTCTTGATGTGTTTGGTTTGCATTTTAACTTCTCTTGCAAGGACTATGAGTAAAAGGAGTTTCTAGTTTTAAAGCCTTTCCTCTTTCTCTGAAACCATCTTGCTGCTGGTACTGCTGCCCCAGGGCCAAGGGCACAAGGCTGTTGCACAATGATGGCAACCAGCTCCTCAGGAACAATGGTCCCAGCTTTGTTGCCCACATCTTTCCAGTCAGAGTCACCATTCTACAGTGTCCCTTTCCCTCCTCATGGCCCAAATTAAGGCCAAGGAGGAAGCCTATTTAGGGTCATCTCACTAGAGCTGCACCCTGTCCCTCTCCAGAGGATGGCAGCAGAGCTCAAGCAACCCTGAAGGACCATTTTCCCCACCCTGGCTTATAGAATCACAGCATGTTTTGAGGTGAAAGGATCTTAGCATCTAGTTCCAACCCACAAAGTTCAGACCTTGCTGGGCTCCCTGCTATTTTCAGGCTTGATCTAGGCAAGTTTTCCAAGGGATCCAGACGTGGCAGGATGAAGTAGTACTAACAAGTACAAAAAATCTGGATGGGAACTCCAGGTAACGTCGGGAGAAATTAAAGCAAGCAGCACTCGAGGAGCAGAGCCACCTCCAGCACTCACAGCCCGGAAAGACAAACATGTCTGGGCTACACTGAAAGCGTCATGGAGAGCAGGGCAAGGGAGGAGATTCTGCCCCTCTATTCCACTCTGGTGAAACCCTTCCTGGAGTGGAGTGCTGCACCCAGCTCTGGGACCCCCAATATAAGAAAAACATTGTTGGAGGGAGTCTAGAGGAGGCCGTGAAGATGGTCAGAGAGTTGGAGAACCTCCACCATGAAAATAGGCCAAGACAATTGGGGCTGTTCAGTCTGCAGAAGAAGCAGCTTTGGAGAGACCTTACAGCACCTTCCAGTATCTAAAGGGACTACGAGAAAGCTGAAGAGGGACTTTCTAAAAGGACATGCAATGATGGCACAATGTGTAACGGCTTTAAACTGAAAGAAGGCAGGTTTAGATTAGATATTAGGAAGAAATTCTTTACTGTGAGGTGGTGACACACTGGAATATGCTGCCCAGAGAAGCTGTGGATGACCTTTGCTTGGAAGAATTCAAGACAGTGTTGGATGGGGCACTGAGCAACATGATTTAGTGAAAGTTATTCCTGCCCGTGGACTAGAGGATCCTTAAAGGAACTTTCCAACCCAAACCATTATGTTAGTCAACAATTCTATTGGTTACATGCTTATTTAGCCAAGGTACCCTTGCCTTGGTCTTCTCCAGTCATCTTGATCTCCTAAGGCAGCAGTTTTACTTCCCATATTCAACAATCAGCACTTCTCTCCAGGCAACAGTGATTTTCAAGCGTATTCCTGTCACTCACACCTCCTGAAGATTTGTATTGGTGATGTTGGCTAGGCTGTGAGTCCATCGGATGTGCCATGGCATTTCCAACAGAAGAGGTCCCAGCAACAGTCCATCACCTGTGGTCTGCTCTGTACACCTGGTGGTCACTAACTCTGTTACTATCTCCTGCCTTTGGTTCCTGAGTGAGCACAGGAAGAGGAGAAGCACAAAGTGACAAGTAGACACCTGCCTTGCTGTCACTGGTCATCTCTTAAACATTCTGGAGATTCTCCCCTGTTATATATTTGCTGTGATTTCCTGTGGGGAAGAGCCTGGCTGGTAGGCCGTGGCTTGACAGATACCAATAGTTTGTTCCCAGCCTTTTCAAAGACATTTTACCAGGTTTCGCTGCCTTGTTTATCACTCTGTCAGATTTGTGAGCTCTGGTGGTGCACATGTACAACAGCCTGTTCCATCTCGTGCTGCTGCTAAGGACACCTCAATCTCTGCTCTCCTTGGGCCCAGGTGTCACTGCACTGAACTGCTCTAGACCAATATTCTGCTTTATTCACCTCTGCTGGTTTTGCACAGCCTGGTTTTTGGTAGTGAGGGGACCACTGAGGTGGCTTCTGTGGGAAGCTGCTGGAAGCTTCCACTGTGTCCAGCAGAGCCAATCCCTGATGGCTCTGAAGATGGACATGCTGCTGGGCAAAGCGGGGCCACTGAGAGAGGCTGGTAACATCTCTGTGATAACATATTTAAGAATAAACCAAAACAAACGTGAGGACACAGTTTTAATTCCAGATAGAGAAGAGGAGCAGCTGAGAACATGTGAGGGAAATAACACAGAGACAGCAAGGTCAGTGGAGAAGGTGGGGCAGGAGGTGCTTCAGGCACCGGACCTGAGATTCCCCTGCAGACTGTGGTGAGGCAATGGTGAGGCAGCTGTGCCCCTGCAGCCCCTGAGCATGCATGGGGGATGCAGAGATACACCTGCAGCCTGTGGGGATCCACGGGGATGTAGAGATCCACCCACAGCCTGTGGGGATCCATGGGGGATGCAGAGATCCGCCCATAGCCCATGGGGATACACAGGGGATGCAGAGATCCACCCTCAGCCCATGGGGAAGGTGCCCATGCCGGAGCAGGTGGATGCCTGAGGGAGGATGTGGTTCTCTGGGAGATCCAGTGGAGAGAGGGGGCCCTTGCTTACAGGCTGGAGCAGCCTGTGCTTGCAGGACTGCACCCTGTGGAAAGAGAGACCCACACCGCAGCAGTTTTGGGAGGACTGCTGCTCGTGAGATTGGAACCACACTGGAGAAGTTCACAGAGAATTTTCTCCTGTGGGAGGGACCCCACAGTCTCACAGGGAAGCAACTTATGTCCCTGCACAGGGGAAGAAGAGCTTGGGTGACGAACTGACCAAAACCCCCACCCCCTGTCTCCCTGCGCTGTCAGTGGGATGGAGGGGCTGGGCAGGGCGGCAGGGAAAGGTGTTCTCGAGGGCTTATTTTACTTCTCATTATCCTGCTCTGATGTTGTTAGTCATAAACTCACTTTGTACCTCTAAGTTGAGCCAGTTTTGCCCTTGGAGTGTTTCCTCCCGGTCCTTATCTCAGCTAATGAACCCTTGGTTAAGCTTTTCTCTCCTCTGTCCAGCTGTAGCAGGGGGGGTTGAGTGAGTGGCTTTCGTGGGTGCCTGGTGTTTGGCCAGTGTCAAACCACGACATCCCCTCAGGTCACATTGCACCGTGAGGGTGTCTCACAGCACCAGGTCTAGTCTGAGTGCACTTGACTCTGGGGCACAGAGATCATAAACACGCCAGGGGCCCGGGGGATCCATGGTGAGTCTCTGCTGACCTCTGAGGCTGATGGTGTTTACCTAGGTGAACTGCGCTTTGCTAATCCTTGGGACTGTGTGAACAGGAACAGGGCTTTGGGACCGCACAAATGACAAAAGCGAATTTGCTCCAAGGAGGGGAATTCCTTATAGGAGTAATCTGCTGCAGCTGCACACATTTGACCTTGTCACAATTATTTTCCTGTTGACCTCTACAGATCTCTGAAGGAAGGTCTCTCATTACTGCTTTTGTCAGCCATATGCTTTGCAGCTTTTGAGATTTGATTTACCAGGAGGGAGAATCTCATTTAAGTTTTGCCATAATATTGCTCTATTGAATCCAAAGGTCAAATAAGGCACTACCAAGAGAACACAGCAGCACAAGGGAGAGAAATACTCTGACAAAGAAAACCAATAAGAAATTAAAGGAAACATCGGTACCTGAATTAAAAGTGAGGCAGTTCTTTTAAAAATCAGACAAGGTTTACCATTGGGATCAAGCATTCAGTCAATTAAAATTTATGAGAACAGTTTGTTTCATTAAGTAATTTGGGCAGTAAAAGGCTGTATCATCAGTATGATCAATGTCTTGAGATGCAATCAAATATGTGATATTTAGGACCAGGCCACAGGTGAGAGTTTGGCCAGGATCACAGCAATAATCAACATGCTCACCAAGACTTTAGCCCTGGCTGAGTCAAACCTGAACTCATTGTTACTGAACAGTGAAACTGGAGGGAGATAAAACCTTACAGGAGACTTCCATGAAAAAGGCCTCAAAAGTGTCTGCACCAAGCATTCCCTGGATACAAAGATATCTCCTCATAAAAGGGCAATATTTCTCTACACTGAACAGCACATAAAACAGACCCACTGTTGCTTGCAAGAGCTTCTTTAATGGCACCAACACAAAATAGATTAGAGACAATAGCAGAAGCCATGGTATCACAAGGGCATTAAAAAAAAAAAAAATCACAAAGAATATGACAAAAGCAGAGGAAGAGATCTAGGTCTTGAATTTCTTCCTGGTGCTGCATCCTTCCTCAGTTTTGGAGGATTTGCATTCTAGTAAGAACGGCCACGGCGAAGGGGACGCAGGAAGGAAAGCTTGTCGTTGAAATTGATTGCCTTGTAATTTGGAAGGTTTTCACGTTCTCGAGCAAGGTATTGAATTCCACTTCCATCACTGTTCTCACACAGCAGCCAAACACCTCTCTGGACTTTGTGAGAAGACATGATGTCATTGTCGTGTCCTGCAGCCAGGTTTGTTGCTTCTGTTATTATTCTGCTCTTCCCTTGATAGTTGGTATGCTCATAGAGAGTGATCTCAGGATTGCTCAGATCTTCAGTGATCATCTGCAGAGAACTGATTGTATTATTCATCCTTGAAGCAAAAAAGCTATGGTCTCCTTCCTCAAGTACCAGAAATCGGCCTCCATAGTTTGAATGCTCATAAGCCACCCAAGGCTGGCCAATTACTTTAGCTGAGGAGGCAAGATCATTCCAATCTGCATCTCTTAGATTGGCAATATCAGAGGTGAATTCTTTGGACAAACCCTGGAAGTTGGCACGCTCATAAAGGATGATTTTTCCCATCTCAGTAGGACTTCTAGAGTTTGAATTTCTTCCTCTAGGAGCTGGACGACAGCTTGCACAAAAGGAAGACAGAAAACAAGCAATGCTGGTAAGAAGCCTTTTGGATCTTGAAACAAAATGATGGACACCCAGGAGGGAAAAATGGGAAAAGGAAAAATAAAACATTTTGAACAAAGAATAAACATAGAAGTAGCTGCAAAATATGAGGTCATGATGTGTGTGTTGGTTTGGGTGTACACCCAAGAGTAAGTTGTAAAATACTCTCACATTCACCCCTCACAGCTGTGTATCACTGGCCCCCTCCACCCTCTCCCCTGCTAAGGCTGGTTTGTCCTGCAGCAGCCATCTCCTCCTCCCCTAAAGATGGGTCCAGTCTCTGCACGTGCACACAGCAGACCCTACCACACCCGTCTGTGCTGCAGCTCTCTCCCCAACACTAAAGCCTCCTTCCCTTGCCCTGCATCTCACAGCAGCTGCCCAAGAAACCCTTCCCATTCTCCTGCACAAAGTGTGCCTCTTACCTGGATGTCAGCTGCCGGGCTGGGGAGAGCTGAGGGCAATCCCTCCAGTGCAGGGCTGCAGTTTGGGAAGGGCTTCTTCTCTGCCTCCATTTATACTTGCACAGAAGTCCTGCAAAGCACCCCAGTCAACGGAACTGAAAGCGTCCAATATTACCCCCAGGGATCAAAACTCATTATCTATTGTATTTTGCTTTCTATGGTTCTACAACCTGACAACTTCTTCCTCTTGTTCAAAAGTCTCTTGAAGCATGAGTGACTTGATGAAATGAGGGAAGTTCAGTTCTTGTTTGTTCTTCACCTCCAGAAGAAAATGGAATCACAGTAATAAAAATATATCAAAGTATTTTGTGACACATGTGCTGTAGATTTTTCCTGCCTGTTGGAGTTTATATTTTTGCTTTTCTGGGAAGCATATCTAATCCACAACCGTAGTTTTTCTGAGAGTTTTTTGGGAGATATATAGGTGGCATAGAGGTCATTTACATAGCTTTTTCTTTTTTCACTTGTTTTTTCTCCTTAGGATCACAGTATCATCAATGATGGAAAGGCCTCCAAGATCCAACCTTTGACTGAATGCCACCATGCCAATTAAACCCTATTGCAAAGGGCCATTTCTACTTGTGTTTTGAATATTTTCAGGGATGGTGACTCCACCACTTCCCTGGGCAGCCCATTCCAAAGCTTAACCATCATTCAGTGAAGAAGTGGTTCCTAATATCCAGCCTAAACTTCTCCATGCACAACTGAAGGCCATTTCCCCTTGTCCCACCACTAATTGTCTGGAGAAGAGACAAACACCTCCCTTGCCACAAGCTCCTTTCAGGTATTACCAAGAGAGAACATATCTGCTCTGAGCCTCCTTTTCTCCAGGATAAACACCCCCTGTTCCCTCAGCTGCTCCTCATCAGACCTGTGCTCCAGACCCTTCACCAGCCTTGTTGCCCTTCTCTGGACTCCCTCCAGCCCCTCAATGTCTTTCCTGCAGTGAGGGGCCCAAAATGAGCGCAGGATTCCAGGTGCAGGCTCAGAAGTGCTGAGTACAAGGGGATGATCCCTGCCCTGGTCCTGCTGGCCACAGCATTGCTGACACAGGCCAGGTGCCATTGGCCTTCTTGGCCACCTGGGAACACTGATGGCTCATGTTCAGCCCTCTGAGGGATGCCCCATCCCTCAAAGGGTCCCTTCCAACCCAAACCACTCTCTGATTCTGTGACATATGTAATCACATATTTATGTATTGTAATTGATGTATGTGGTACTATCATGGAAAACAATCAAAACCATCAATATTGTTGTCTCAAAAGCAGAAAGAAAGTCACAATGTAGAACCCAGAAATGGGATGTAAATAGAGACCTTCTGGCATGGTGTAAAACCAGCTTCAAAGTCAGAACTTTAAAGCAGAACCAAGGCAAAAGAAACATAGATATTTGCAGACATTTATTTTGCATTCAATACTGATTTATTTTAAATTTTGCTTTATACTTTCAGTTTTGAAATTAAGCACTTGGATTTGGTTAGACATGGTGCTCCTTTCATGAACATGACAAGCAGCAATATTATTATGTTAAATATGACCCTAAATGTTTTTTCAATTCAAGCTGGAGTAAGTGCTTCAGATAATGCTTCTTTTTTTTAATATTTTTCCTCTTATCATTTTTTTTCCATTACTGTCCATGGACCACCGATATTGTTCCTCCTCATTTCCCCATCCTCCTTTGTTTTGTTCTCCAGATGGGTACAAATTATTTCCTACATCAAGTTGTTGGTCCTCCCAAATGTCACACTATACTCTCAGTGACTCCTACTGGAACTCTGCTTTGCAAAAGACAGCATCCCATAAACTCTTCTGCCAGGAATTCTGTAGTGCGTGTCCACAGGGCTCAGCCCATCCTGTCTGTGGTCGCTGTCTTTCAAGTGATCTGACTTGTTCTGTTTTGTGGTTCCTGACCTACTTCCAAGCACCAGAAGCATCATCAAATTAGTTACTGAATTGAATTAAGCTAACAATAAATTGTAGAATCAACTCTATTTCTGCATTTTTAAATATCTGCCTTTGGTCACTTATCAGTAGGAACTTACTTTACAGGATCGTGCTGCTGGAGGTTGTGCTTCCTCTCTGCTGGTTTTGAAATTAACTCACAGGCATTCTAGACAATATTACAAAGTCATCACTAGAACACTTCTCAGAGTCAACTCTGAACCCTTGTTGCTTTGTCAGTTGTCTAAAATATTTCTGGTTTATATTTTCACAAAATGTTTTATGTTGTCACTTTAAATTCTCATGAAAATCTACATTTGCATAAAATGATTTTTTAGCACAAAAGTAACAGGATGTGAAGATGGATTCTCTATTTCTTCGATTGGTTTTTAATTTCTGCTTGCATTTGTGTTGAAAGACACTATGATGGCCTCTCAGAGGAAACTGTCTGCAGCAGCCCAACCACTATTACAAACAAAAGACAGGGAAAAGTTAGAGAAAACTCTGAGACCTGGATCTCTGGGTGGTCACCTTGGGTCTGAGTGTCTTCCCCAAGCTTTGAGCACTGCGTGGCACAGAGCAGTGTGTGGTGCTTTCGCAGGGAAGCCATGGCTGGGCTTGCATTAACACCTCAGCTACAACAGAGGCAATGACATGTGACAGAGAGGCCGCTACAGGGCATAGGGTCTGCACGACCAGATTGAAGAGGCATGGTTCCTGCACAGACCCAAACCTTAATCGATTGTTCTGTTGAGCCTTGGTGTCTCTCCTCCTTCATTCACCAGCTCTACAAGTGTCTCCTTCTGACCTGCTAAGACACATCTTGCTCCATAGGCTTCCACCAGTTGTGACATTTAAAGTGTGGGAAGACAAGCTTGTAAGGATATGTGGAACATGACAGCCTCTGTTGCATGAACGTTATCAAATAAAGACATTTTCGGTACAAGAGAAGTTATAATGGTGTGATTTGCCAGCAAAGTTTGAGCTGGTGCAGCCAGCAAGTAGGGCATGGATATAGACAGGGATTTCAGACAGGCAGGAGGCTCGTGCTGGGATTCAAGGCACCCACGACTGCCAGAACACCAATGAGAACAGTGTGTGGTGTGTGTGGGGGCTGGCTGCAAGCACCAAGCTGCACTACCAGGGGGAAGGAGACATCAAAGCGTCCTTTGGTCAGAGAGCCCAGAGCCAGGTATGAGACTGGACAGGCTGAGGGCTCTCCGTCCTGTTGGAAGCACCTGTGAAGGTGCCTGTGGCTGTGGAGATGGAGGGTGTGCAGGTCTTCACTAGAAGGCTTCCATGTGGATGATCTGCAGAGGAGGAAGGAGATGGGGCTGTGTCTCTTCCATTCCATTCTGTGGGAGTGCTGGCAGTGTCAGTGTGGGGTGGCTGAGGGGAGCCCCTGGTGTGGGGCAGCCCCTGGTGTGGGGCAGCCCGTGCAGTTGGCCGTGTCCGTGTCCTTTCCGTGCACACGTGCGTGCCTGTCCCTGGGTCACACAGCCAACCCCAGCACAGGCTGCTCCTGCAACCTGGGCAATGGCACCCTGAAAAGCAGCCCTCGACAGAGACCTGCAGCCTGGGCTCAGCACCTGAGCAGGAGGAGTTCCTGGGGATGAACTCATCCTGAGCTATCCCTACACACAAGACTTGAAGAGTGACTTGGTCAGAAAGAAACCTTGGAACTGGGGCTTTTCCACAAAAACAAAACAAACACCCTGGAGTGACTTTAGTGTTCTTTCCTTTTACTTTCAATCCTGATCAGCTCTTTGTAGGAACCATCATGAGCTTTCTCAGAGGAGCATCTTGTGTGTTGAAATCCCACAGATGCTCTCTCAGTTCTCTTTTTCTTGCACTTGTAGCTGGATGTGATTCTACTTCTACTCTCTTGAAAGCAGGAAGACCACATTCTGAAAAATTCCCCTCCAAAAAAACCTCAAATTGACCAAGAAAACCCCAAACAATAAACTGAGGAGAGACAAATTGCAGGGACACATTAATTGCTGAGTGCAAGGACCACGCAAAGGAGCTCATTAGACCCCCAGCGTCAAAGTCAGTGCACAGAAATCCCCATCAGGAGAACATCAGTCTGACAAGGCTGAATAGAAGGGATGGACAAGGGACACTGATCATCTTTATTTCTAGCAAGATTCCTCTGGAGAATATAACTCAGGAAATACTGGGATGTGCCTGTCTTGGTCCTTATGTGGTGAGCTTGAATGATCCAGGGAGCCAGGAGCAATGTAGGATTGGTGGATGATTGAAGTTGGAAGTGACCTCTGGTTGCCATTGGGTCCAGTCAGCTGCTCAACACAGGGACAACTGTGTGGTGAAATAAGTTTGCTGTTGGCTTTATCCCGTTAGGTCTTGAAAACCCCTGAGTATCCAGACTACACAACACTGGAACACAAGCCCTGTGAGGAACGGTTGAGGGAGCTGGGTTTGTTCAGCCTGGAGAAAAGGAGACTCAGAGGTGACCTTATCACTCTCTACAACTGAAAGCTGGATGTTGCCAGGTGCGGATTGGTATCTTTCTCCAAGCAACAACTGACAGAACGAGAGGACACAGTCCTGAGCTGTACCAAGGGAAATACAGATTGGGTGTTAGGAAAAAGTTTTTTACTGAAAGAGTGATCAAGTATTGGAATCATCTGCCCAGGGAGGTGGTGGAGTCACCATCTCTGAATGTGTTTAAAAAAAAGATGGGATGTAGCGCTCGGTGCTGCGGTTGAGTCGAGGTGTTAGGGCATGGGTTGGACTTGATGATTTTAAAGGTCTCTTCCAACCTAGTGATTCTGTGATTCTGTAATCTCTAGTGGTGTGATTTAAAATTGGCTGACCTCATTGAGAAAATTTTTCATAGCCATGGAATAGACAAGACTAAGAGAGGTGCACAGCAAAAGGACACATGGGAAAGAGCTTTAGCGGGAAACAGGGAAGCTCTGACAAAAAAAAATAAGGAAAAAAATATTACCCTAAGGGGTTTTCAGGACTGGCAGAAGGGCCAGAAATGCTGGGGAATTTCCATCATTGCAGTTGCTCAGAAATCACTTGAAGATGGCCATGCGTAACCTGATCATGTTCGGAGGTAGCTCTGCTGTGAAGAAGGCCTTGGACTAGGGAGGTCCCTTCAAAACTATATTGTTCTGTCAGGAAATCCAAGGAAGATTTAAAAGCCTTTGTCATTCTCTGCCTGATTTCAACCATTTTTCAATTTCAATAAAAACTGTCATCATCAAGGCATGTGTATCATAACTTTGATTATTTCTTGGACCTTTATAGATACCATTTCCCAACATCAGACTTCCCTCCCAATTCCTCCACAGGCTCTAAATCATTACAAATCTTTCTACTACAAAGAAATGACAAAAAATAACTCGAGTGCATGTATGTTACACCTTAAAGTAAGACATTGCAAGAATTTTCAGGTCATAGTGTCAGAAACAAGGAAATTACATGAACAAAGATGTTCTTGCATCTTTATTTCTTTTTTTCCATTGCATGAAACCACTCCATAATCTTGAATTCCTTCCATGTCTGTGGTGTTCTTACACTGCACTTCATGACATTCAGGTGTTATCCACTACATGCCTAAGAAGCAGCTGGAAAGTCACTGTTCTTCTCCCTTTAATGCCACAACCATAAACCATCCAGCCTTAGCTGTAAAAATGCTAAAGCTTTAGCAGAGACTTCTGCCTACACAGCCCTACACAGTAGGACAGGGCAGATTTCCTCCTCAGTCACCCTTGGAAAGCACAGGATCTTGCTGGTACTTGAACCTGTATAGACTCATTGTGCTGATATTCCAAACTGAAAAGTGTTGCAAAAGAGGCACTGTAGATGTAAAAAGAGGAACATGAAATTGAGAGACTGGGACCTGAAACCAGGACAAGGTTCACGGTATTGCTGAATTTGCTCCTCGCAGAATCACCAAATCACAGAATGATTTTGGCTGGGAGAGGACTGAAACACCATCTAGCTGCAACCTGAGCAGGGAGAGCTTCCACTAGACCAGGTTGCTCAAAGCCCCATCCAGCCTGGCCTTTGAGGGACGAGTCAACCACAGCTTCTCTGGGCAACCTCTGCCAGTGCCTCACAGCCCTCATCTTAAAAAAACTCTTCCAAATGTCCAAATGAAACCTCCCCTCTCTGGATTTCAAAGGCCCCAGTAGAAATCTGCAGAGCTGCCTGCAGTACTCCAGGTGGGATCTCACCAGAGTGGATCACAGGGGAAGAACCCCGTCCCTTCACGTACTGCCTACACCTTTGGCAGCCCAGGATAGGGTTGGCTTTCCAGGCTGCAAGCTCACAGGGCTGGGTCACGTCCAGGTTTTCATCCAGCACTGTCCCCAGTTCCTTCTCAGCAGGGCTGCTCCCAGTCCACTCATGCCCTGCTTTGATCTGATCCTGCAGATCAGGAGGTGAAGGCTTTGCTGAAGCTCTGCTGGCTGCCTCCAATCACCCCCCTGTCCTCCATGTGCCTACAAATCCCAGGGCAGAAGCGAAAGATGCAGGAAGTCGTTTGAGATACGGAATTGTGTAGGCACCCGCACGTGAACGGCCTTGTCAGGATCAGTGGGAAGCAGTAACGAGTGGCGTCCCTCACGGGTCCCTGCTGGCACCAGGGGTGCCCCAGGCCTTCACCAGTGGCACAGGCAGTGGGACTGAGTGCAGCCTGGGCAGGTTTGCAGATGGCTCTGAGCTGAGGGGCGCGTTTGATGGGCTGAGGGACGGGACCGTGCAGAGGGACCTTGGCAAGCTCCAGCACCGGCACCGTGCGCACCTCGGGAGGTTCCCAAAGGCCAAGGGCAGCTCCTGTGGGAGCAGCCCAGCCGCCAGTGCAAGGGAATGGTGCCAAACAGGAGGTCAGCCCAGAGGGAGAGGAGCACTGCAGTGCAGAGCTGCCCTGGGACAGCTGTGACCATGCACAGCTCAGGGCGTGCAGCTGTCATTAGGCAGGGATGGAGGAGGGCTGAGACTCTGCTCGTCCAGGTGAACTTGCACATTGCAAAACACATCATGGAATACCTCGTCATCCCTCCTCCCTTATCAAGATACTGCAGGTTTAAACACAAGACTTTTTTTTTTTTTTTTTTTTTCCACAGGGATTGACCAATCAGTCAATTCAGAGTTGTGAGAAGTTACTGTTTGATTGTGTGATTTGGGCAGAGGGAGACTGCATCACCAGCATGATCCATCACTCTGACTGATTGTAGGTGATAGAATCAAGAGTTTGATATTTAAATACGCTGCATGGGAGAGTTTGGCCAGGATCACAACAATAATCAACGTGCTTACCAAGATTTTAGCACTGGTTGAGTCAAGCCTGAACTCATTGTTACTGTACAGTGAAACTGGAAGGAGACACAATTCTCCACGACACATCCAGGAAAAATATTTTCAAGTGATTGCGTGGACCATTCTCTGGATACACAGAGACATCTTACCATGAAAAAGCAATATTTATCTACACTAAAAGTCCATAAAACAGACCCACTGCCAATTGCAAAAGATTCTTTAATAGCTCCAATGCAAAATGGATTGCAGATAGTGGCAAAGCAATGGTATCTTTGTAAAGCAAATTAAAAAGAAAGTGATGCTGGCCCTACACTTGCATTTTCCTTTTCACTTAGCAACAGAGACAACACGCAATGCTTCAGCATTCCATAGCACAGAACTCAGGAATGCCAGCAGAGGGTGCATGAGGTTACACATCCCTGGCATTTCTCTTAGCTTGGACACTCTTTCATATGATCAAGCGTGATAATACCTTCATTTATGGGGTGGAGGAAGAGTGCAAGGCAGGATAGAGAAGTACAGATCTGCAGTGCAGCACAGCAGAGAGCTCCCAGGGAAAAAAGGCTACGCAAGCAGAAGGAGAAATCTAGATCTCAAATTTCTTGCTAGTGATGCATCTTCCTCAGCTTTGGAGGATTTGCATTCTAATAAGAGCAGCCAGGGCGAAGGGGACGCAGGAAGGAAAGCCTGTCATTGAGGTAGATTGCTGAGTAATGGGGAAGGTTATGTTTTTCTCGTGTGATGTATTGAATTCCACTGCTATCACTGTGCTCACACAGCAGCCAGGCACCTCTCTGGACTTTGTGGGAAGACATGATGTCTTTGTCAAATGCCACAGCCAGGTTGGTTTCTTCTCTTGTTACCCTGCTCTTCCCTTGATAGTTGGGATGCTCATAGAGAGTGATCTGGGGATCGTGCATGTCTTCAGAGATCATCTGCAGAGAACTGATCGTGTCATTCATGGTTCTACCAACATCGTCATGTTCGCCCTCCTCACGTACCAGCAACCTGCCTGTGTAATTTATGTGTTCAGAAGCCACCCAAGGCTGGCGCTAAATCTCACTGAGGAGATAATATCATTAAAATCCAAATGTCTCAGACTGGAAATATCAGAATTGATTTCTCTGGACAAGCCCCTGAAGTTGGCATGCTCATAAATGATGATTTTTTCCCATCTTAATAAGACTTCTGAGGATGAGAGTTCTTGCTGTAGACCTTGGATGGCAGCCTAGACAAAAGGAAGACTGAAAACAAGAAAAAGCTTATAAGAAGCCTTTACACAAAACAATGGGAAGCATGGGGAAATAAAGAAAATGTAAAACAATTTGAAGAATTAATAAATGTAACGGCAGCTGGAAAAGAGTGAAACCTTTACAGAGTAGTTTGTATTTGGAGGGGAAAAGTAAAATTATATATGTACCCACAACTGCCCACTTTTAATTAGTTTAATTAGTTGTGTGTGTTGGTTTAGGTGTACACCCAAGAGTAAGTTGTAAAATACTCTCACATTCACCCCTCACAGCTGTGTATCTCTGGCCCCCTCCACCCTCTCCCCTGCTAAGGCTGGTTTGTCCTGCAGCAGCCATCTCCTCCTCCCCTAAAGATGGGTCCAGTCTCTGCACGTGCACACAGCAGACCCTACCACACCCGTCTGTGCTGCAGCTCTCTCCCCAACACTAAAGCCTCCTTCCCTTGCCCTGCATCTCACAGCAGCTGCCCAAGAACCCTTCCCATTCTCCTGCACAAAGTGTGCCTCTTACCTGGATGTCAGCTGCAGGGCTGGGGAGAGCTGAGGGCAATCCCTCCAGTGCAGGGCTGCTGTTTGGGAAGGGCATCATACCAGCCTCCATTTACAGTTTGCACAGAAGTCTTGTGAAACACCCCATTCCACAGAACTGAGAAGTGGTACCATGCCCAGGGATCAAAACTCATTAACTATCCTGTCCTTAGGACAGTAAGATTAGATGTTCCTGCAATCAGACATCTTCTTCTAGTTCAAAAGCTCATTGAAATTCGAGTGACTTGATGAAAACTGGAAAGTTCAATTCTTGTTTGTCCTTCTCCTCCAGAAGAAAATGGAATCACAGTAATAAAAATACATCAAAGTATTTTGTGACACATGTGCTGTAGGTTTTTTTCTGCCTGTTGCAGTTTACATTTTTGCTTTTCTAGGAAGAATGCTGAATACACAACTTTAGTCTTTCTGAGAGTTTTTTGGAAGATTTCCAAGTGACAGTGGTGACATTCACGTAACATTTTTGGTTTTCTTTTCCTTCTTCCCCTTACGATCACAGTATCATTGACATTGGAAAAGGACACCAAGATCATCAAATCCAGCCTTCAACCAAATGCCACCATGCCAATTAAACCCTATTGCAAAGGGCTATTTCTACTTGTGTTTTGAATATTTTCAGGGATGGTGACCCTACCACTTCCCTGGGCAGCCCATTCCGAAGCTTAACCATCTTTCAGTGAAGAAGTGGTTCCTAATATCCAGCCTAAAACTCTCCATGCACAACTGAAGGCCATTTCCCCTTGTCCCACCACTAATTGTCTGGAGAAGAGACAAACACCTCCCTTGCCACAAGCTCCTTTCAGGTATTATCAAGAGAGAACATATCTGCTCTGAGCCTCCTTTTCTCCAGGATAAACACCCCCTGTTCCCTCAGCTGCTCCTCATCAGACCTGTGCTCCAGACCCTTCACCAGCCTTGTTGCCTTCTCTGGACTCCCTCCAGCCCCTCAATGTCTTTCCTGCAGTGAGGGACCCAAAATGAGCGCAGGATTCCGGGTGCAGGCTCAGAAGTGCTGAGTACAAGGGGTTGATCCCTGCCCTGGTCCTGCTGGCCACAGCATTGCTGACACAGGCCAGGTGCCATTGGCCTTCTTGGCCACCTGGGAACACTGATGGCTCATGTTCAGCCCTCTGAGGGTGTGGATGCTCCATCCCTCGAAGGGTCCTTTAGGGGCCCTTGCAGCCCAAACCTTTCCCTGATTCTGTGACATATGTATTCCTGTATATATTTATGAATAATAATAGATGGACATGGTACTATTGTAGACAATAATCAAAAGCACCAATATTGTTGTCTCAAAACCAGAGAGAAAATCACATTTTGAAACCCAGAAAGGGAGTGTAATTAGAGAGGTACTGATATCGTGTAAAACCAGCTTCAGTCAGAACTTTAAAAGCAGAAGCAAGGCAAAAGACCACCATGGATCTTCGCATGTATTTATTTCATACAAAGTACTGAATGTTTTAAATGGTGCTTTATCCTGTCAGTTTTGAATTTAAACACTTGGATCTGGTTAGACATGGTGTTTCTTTCCATATTATTGGGCTAAATATGATGTCAAACATTTTCTTAATTCAGTCTGATGTAAATGCTTCAGATAATACTCCTTCAGCCTGGCTCAGTAGCTGAGCAGGAGGGATTCCTGGGGATGAACACCCTGGAGTGACTTTAGTGTTCTTTCCTTTTACTTTCAATCCTGATCAGCTCTTTGTAGGAGCTATCATGAGCTTTCTCAGAGGAGCATCTTGTGTGTTGAAATCCCACAGATGCTCTCTCAGTTCTCTTTTTCTTGCACATGTAGCTGGATGTGATTCTATTTCTACTCTCTTGAAAGCAGGAAGACCACATTCTGAAAAATTCCCCCCCCCAAAAAACCCCAAATTGACCAAGAAAACCCCAAACACTAAACTGAGGAGAGACAAATTGCAGGGACACATTAATTGCTGAGTGCAAGGACCACGCAAAGGAGCTCATTAGACCCCCGGCGTCAAAGTCAGTGCACAGAAATCCCCATCAGGAGAACATCAGTCTGACAAGGCTGAATAGAAGGGATGGACAAGGGACACTGATCATCTTTATATCTAGCAAGATTCCTCTGGAGCGATATAATTCAGGAAGTACTGGGATTTGCCTGTCTTGGTCCTTATGTGGTGAGCTTGAATGATCCAGGGAGCCAGGAGCAATGTAGGATTGGTGGATGATTGAAGTTGGAAGTTGTTTCTGTCCCATCTGGGGTGCCAGTTGTTTCTGCCCATCCCAGGGACGGCAGTTGTCGGGGGCTCCTTTTCAGGAGCTTAAATTCCCCGGCATTCAGGTGGTTTTAGAGTTCTGGCCCTCTGCAAAGCTCTGTGCCAAATGCAGGAAAAGACGGAGTCTTCAAGGTTACATGCTTCGTTTATTAGTTCTTATCTTACAATTTTCTCAGTGTCCAAAAGATGTTTGCCGCGGCTCGGACATCTGGTGACTCCCCGTCTCTGGGCTGTCCTTATCTTTTATACTAATTGCTACGTATTCTTTATTTACTATTACTTGCCAATGTCTATCACTATTACTAAAAAGGTCATCTTTACTCTGACCCAATCCTCACTAACTACTTTGTGCCAACGTCACTGCAGAAATGGAGTGAGGGAACAAGAAGGAAGAAGAAAGAGACAACGCCCTAAATTCTCCATCTTGCCCCTTTCACTTCAATGCCAAGAATCCCAAACTCACTGTTTTTTCACTCTGTGATATTCTAAACTACTATTTTTACACTCTTGTGGCCTGCAATGCTTCCTGCAGTGCAAGAAGCCTCTCCCATGGACTGAAATCAAATCCAGTGTCTCTCCGAGCTCTGGGCTCTGGGCTGGGGTCCCAGACCCCCCTGCCCAGGTCCCTGACCCTCCAGGGCAACCAAAGGAATGCCTTGGACTCCAACAGGAAGTGACCTCTCGTTGCCATTGGGTCCAGTCAGCTGCTCAACACAGGGACAACTGCGTGGTGAATTAAGTTTGCTGTTGGCTTTATCCCGTTAGGTCTTGAAAACCCCTGAGTATGTAGACTGCACAACTTCTCTAGGTGGTTTGATTTAAAATTTACTGACATCATCATGAAAATATTTCTCACTATGTCAATTGAAAGCTGTCTTGGTTTGGTTTATGTCTCTCATATTTTCATTCTCCCACAGTATGCACTCTGAAAAGTTTAGCTTCATCTTCTCAGTAACTTGCTTATGAGTATTGGAAAGACATTAGGTCCCACCAAAACACTTTTTTTCCAGCTGAACAAGCTCTATTCCCTAGCTTCTCCTCCCTGGGCAAGTGCTGTCGTTCCGTGCCCTCCTCTATGGCCCTCCTTTGAATTCTCCCAGTTTATCAACATCTTTTTATCCTACATTGTCCAAAACGATGCAGTGTTCTAAATGCTGCCAAAGAAGCAATGAGCCCCTTAATCTGCTGATTTAGGCTCCTGTTAGTACAGCCCAGGATGCTGTTGGTCATTTTTGCTGCCAGAGGAGTCTTGGTTCATGTTCAGCTTGGTGCCTACAAAAACCACAGGATCATTTTCAGCAGAGCTGCTCCCCATACAGTCAGTCCCCAGCATGTGTCATTGCAAGGGGTTCTTCCTTCCCAGATGCTGGACTTTGTCCACCTCAGATTTCATCAGGGTACTGGTCAGCCCATTCCACCTGCCTTCAACACCCTTTTGGATGGCAGTTCTGTTGTCAAGGGGTGCCACAGGCAAATTTGTCAAACAAACACCCCCTCATCTCCTGCAGCATGTGTCTCAGTCATAAATATACGGGGACTGCAAGTCTTCATCCTAGGGGCATGAGGAGAAGTGTCTTAGTGAACAAGGAACTAAAAAATTGATTTCCATGGAGCTGGAAAAGAGCAGTCCCAAAAAGGGTAATGATCCTGTATGCCAACAGAGGGAGAGAATCTGCAAGAAATAGTGTCATGCTCTGTTGTTTCAGCTCATGGGTGACCTATGCTTTTTTATGTCAAAGATTGAAAAAAAAACCCTAAAGTGTCTGAAATATTTTAACAGCAAGCGAGATACTGCTGATTTATGGAGTAACAAACATAAAGATCCAGGTGGGAATGCAGTAGCTTGGTGGAAGTGTGTCACTTTTTACTTATACAAACCTGTACTCATCCATAGTTATTAGGGTCATTAGGGAGTTTCTCAACTGACAGAATTATCAGTAATAAGACCCCAGAACAAAGGTACTTCATCCATGAAATTCAGAAAGAGATTTTTTTCCAGATGTCTTCTCTCAACACCTTCTTCTAAGATCAAGCTTCCCTCTCTTACATAGTGGAAGTGCAGAACTTTCAAAGATTTTGACACAAATGCTAATGAAAAATTAGATTTATTAAGATTAGCATTTTAAAAATCCAATTGTTGAAAAGTGAAAGCACTGTATTGATAAAATCCTGTGTGACTTGTGTCTACACCCAAACGGGGTTGAGACCTGTCACAAGCTTTAGGCGCGCTCTGTTGCCTCAGTCCAACCAACAGTTCACACGTCAGTCACCCTGCTCCCCTGCCCACCCAAAGAGGGCACACACAGTCTCTGTGTACACTCCTGTGCTCCTCTGACAAGGGCCCAGCACGAGCTGCTGTGTCCATAGGGCACAGCGCTGCCCTAAAGAGAGGTGTGAGCTGGGGTCCTGGAGTTGTGTGCGCTTGTAAGGAGCAGTCGGTGTGCTCAGAGCAGCTGATTTACAGCAGGATTCATTAACTCAGGTGCAGCCTCACACTGGCACGTCACATCCACTTAGGCTCCAGAGCAGAGCTGTATGCCGTGCTGCCATGTGGAAGCCGACCCATCGGCACTGCTGAGGCCGGATTCCCAAATTGTGTGGGCTCGCCGGGCTGCAGGGCTCCCTTGGGCGAGTTACGAGAGTGCCTGCCTTGGTGCCTTAGCAAGATCAGTCTTGAACGTGTCTGTCCTGTAAAGCCTGAAAAGCACCCTGCAGATAACCTGTCCTCAGAAAGGTGGTAAGAAGAATTACTATTTCACAGGCAGAACCAACCGCAGAACAAGACCGGGCTGGTTTAGCTCCCTGCCAAGTGTACAAATGAGGCTCCAGGTCAGATCTTGTCTGCCGGGAAAGCAGATGACAAGCAGGCATACCTGCTTCCTGTATTCTGTAATATGTGTGCAGGATGCTAACTGTCGACTGCTAAAAGACAAGATGTAGCCAAAGCGGTGCTCCCTTTGTCACCCAGCTGGTTTTCGTGCCAAGGTTCTGCCTGAAGGCGTAATGAAGTCTTCACAAGCCATTTAATGACTAAATCATGGTCAGAACACAGCACTGGAATGCCTGGACACCTATTATTGCTCACTATAATTTAAAATTGCATTTGAGTATTTAGATTATTTCCTTCTTGTTAAGCTGAAAAATTCATTTTGAAGTGCTTGTGCCGCTTTGTTTTGACTCATTTGCTGAACGAATTGTATTTTCAGAAAGCCTCTTCTGAACACGGTTCTTTGCAATAGTTTTTTTCTGAAACTAGTTCCCCAGGCAATATTGGTTCCCAGCTCAACCGGTGAATTGATGCATGATAACTGAACCCTCAGTATATCTTTTGGCAACAAGATCAAATTTGAAAATGCAAGAGATCCCGTCACTGACAAGAGACAGTGTTGTGAATTTGGAATTAAGCTATACTCTTCCTCATCATGTTTGGACAAATACTGATTAACTAGAGGGATCTTGAGACAGAGGAGCTGGTTTTCAGAGGAGCAAAACTCCTACCAAAGTTTTCTGCTTAGCATGAAAAAACCTCAGGTTTCCCAGATATCCCAGTCTTGAAGAAGAGAGGTTGTGGAGGACCAAGTTCATAAAATATGATATGATATATACATTGAGTGTTTCACATTTTATATAACATACTACGCATTACAGAGTGTATACAATGTATCATATATAAATAATCTACCACGTATTTCAGAAATCATATATTATATATTTTATCTGTTATACGTGACATTATTCACACTCTCCACAGTAGGGTGCACTGCCTCTTGTGGACTGTGGCAATGGGGCCTCAGAAACGTTGGTGTCTGGTGTGAACGTCTCAGCAGAACTGATCCGGTGACTTAGGGATGGGTGGAACACGAGCATAAGCTTTGGCTGGCTTCTTCCCCCAGCCTCTCCTAGTAGTGGAATCCTTCTCCACAGGGAGAAATACGCACACCTGTTCACTGATTTCCCCTGAAAAACCCTTCTCTCCCCCACATTGCTTTTCTGGAATATTTCTAATCTCATTCTCTGAGGTGTGATGCCACATGCACCAACACATCAATTGTTCTCTTAATTTTCAGGCAGGTGTTGCTGTCAAGGTCAAACTACAGCAAAAATAAGGAAGAAATGCAAAGCAAATCCTTATTGAGATTAAATTAAATGCTCATAAAACTATCTTCCCTCCAAAGCAAATTATCTGCATTTTCTGAAAACCTGGAAGGCAGAGCATAGGGCTTGAAAAACATTCAATCCTGCTAGCATGCCTATTGGAAATGCAATGGTTTCACATGCCTAATCTCTACAAAGCAGGTTCTCCAGCTAAAGTGGAGCCAGTAGATGACCAAAATATAGCTCTGTTTATGTACCATAGCCTGAAAAGTCTTTGGTGTAATACAGCTGGGCAAGAAGGGTGCCTATAGCTGGGACAAACCAGGTAATCTGAAGTAAGTGGAAACAGATTTCTTTTTTTTTCTTAGAAATGTGCTAAATGTCTCAATAATAACAGTAAGTTTTCATTCGTCATTAAACAACATTGTCAAAACTCAAGGATGATATCTTGACGTGTTTTCTTTGCAACTGCTTTCACAGCTTCACCCAGTTTTTGTTGTTTCAAGGTTTCTTTTCACAATAATTCAGTTCTCATTCTATCCATGAGATATCTATGAAGAGGTGATAGGCATGTGGGGGAATTTGCACAACTTTACTTTCATTTATGGCTTTGTCATTCACCGTGGCAAGATTTAAACTGAATTATATACCACATAGATTACCATTTTCTTGTTGCCTTTGAAGTTTATCTTATTATATTGTCTACCTAATAATGCAAAATCTCCGCAAAGCAAATTGCTCATGTATTAAGACAATTAAGAATTTCCATCCTGAGCTTGATTGATCTTATCCATACTGTACAAATAATTTCTGGATGCCACCACTGGGTACATCTTCTTCATCCTGAGCCTGCATGGATGAAGTGAGATGAGAATTATGAAGGTCACAGGAAACCATAGTAAAGCTCTTCACCATAGTTTAGCAGAGCTCAGATACTTCAGAGCAATCCCTGCATCTTCTCATGAAAACATGCAGAAACAATAAATGAATTTTTACTAACCATTTCTTGAATCCACAGATAGACCCTCAGGATCTTCAGTAGCAGTCCAACAGA
The DNA here is from genome assembly GCF_015227805.2 of Hirundo rustica. Lineage (NCBI taxonomy): Eukaryota > Metazoa > Chordata > Aves > Passeriformes > Hirundinidae > Hirundo > Hirundo rustica. The sequence continues at coordinate 28,892,669 of NC_053451.1, read as the reverse complement.
AGCAGAAATCCTATTTAAATTAGACCACATGTGACTTTTGTGGCATCCACCTGCTACGTAAAGAAATACCATTATGTGAACCTTCATGCTACACTCCATGTGTGATAATTTCTTGGTGTGTCATAATTTCTTAATAGCAAAAATATGATTATTCTGTTAAATATTTCATTTTATTTATGGTTAGACTACATGCCTGTAGTTTTATGTAGTACACAAAGTTACTGAGAGAAATAGATTGGAGAATATTCATACTTTGCTATTAAAGGGTTATTTTACAGAAGTTGTTTATAGATGCTGTTTTCACAGGTATTTTCACCAGGCTGATGAGATATAGGGGCCTTTTGCTAGGGATGAGATATAGGGGCCATACAGCCCCTATGCAATCCTGCAGGATCAATACCTATAGGTCCCCTCTTGTGTGAACATCTGAGCTCTTGACCATCTGGAGGAATAGCAGTCTGGTGTCAGACGCATTTGATCATTGTTGCCATTTCCTGACCCAATAATATTGTAAATATTTCTGTAAATCCACCCTGGGGTGGACTGACATAACAGCACAAGGATCCCAGCTTTGGAATATGCAAGCCTGCCTTTGGAAGTAGTGGGCTAACAAACCTGAGTGCAAACCACAGCTTTGGAGAGCAAACACTTTGATGGAATTAAGAGCGCGAAGTCCAGCATCTTGTAAAAGCCTTGCATCTGACTGCACACCGCAGCCATGGGGGCTTGGTTAATGAACAGCTGGACACTCAAGAAGCTTTCTAAACTTGGGGATTGCTTCAGTTAAGTGGACCTAGGGTGCAGGGTTGTACACAAGGCAGCGCAATTTGTGGAATGCTGCTGGCCTGGGTGAAAGCTTCCTGGATTGCTCTCTGCAGTATTTTTTCCTCAGAGAGGGAGCACCATCTGCAGTTAAAACTATAAAAGCTAAAACACAATCTGCAGACTTTTTTTTTTTCTTCTTCTTTAAATCTTCTCAATGAGGTTTTCAATTCAGAAATCCTGGAGAAGCAGCAAAGGCAGCTGGCTACATGGAAAAGTTGTCAGGTAACAGGTCAGAGGCAAATGTAGGGTGTGCCAATTGCTCTGAGTGACCTCCTCAGACTGATGATTTCAAGTGTGCCCAGGATTTATGAGAGGAGGAGGCTAGGGCAGGAAATAATTGTACACCACACTCTCCAGGAAAACCTTCCCCACTGGAAGCACATGATGCCAAATGCACAGTTCCCTGCACTGCAATGACAGAATATGAACATTTTCTTCACAGTCGTGTATTTGAACCTGACCCAGCCAAAGCAGGGTCTCAGCTGACTATCCCACATGACAGAGGTGCACGCTCACAGCAGATTTATTGGCTAGTCCATTGCAAAAATACATCTCTCTTCCCCTCCCTCTTTCTTTGGAGCTTCTCAGGAAAAACACACACGCACCTGCCTCCCACAACACACATACATGTGCCCCCGGCATCTAATGGATTTCTGACTCATTTAGAGTAAGAATCACATCTAGGACACATCACAGGTGCTATCCACAATTGCATTCCTGTTCCACACCTTCCTTCAGAATTCCTGAAAAATTCTCTCTCAGGGAAAGAAAATGTATCCTGAGCACTGTGAAAGGATCAGGGAAAATAGTGGATGCAGCCTGTCACGACAAATCTGCCTGCTTTCCCCAAACACAAAAGTTACCATACTTCTCTTTGCATACAGCAGCTCTATTACTAACTTAACAGCATTGAATAAATAATTGTTGGAAGCATTTGAGATGCAACAGGTCTACCCCATTTCTTGACTTTCTTTGTCCTGGCTCATCAGTGATTGAACTTCTAAGCAAAATTTCCCTGTAGGTTTGCCAGTGAGGAGAGCAGCTTGCTGCCAAACCAAGAAAAGCATAACAAGATTGCAAATTGATCCTGTTGGGAGGTGAACTTGCAGGAGTGCTCTGGTGTTTCATTAACGATATCTCTCATGCTTCTCTCAACACTGAGGCTGCTTGGCCACCCTTGCTTTGTTAATGATTTCAGCCACTCGCCCTCTCACACTCACAGAGTTGACTCACTTGACTCACACATCTAAACTCCTTGGAGCAAGGTCTGAGGAAGCAGAGAAGCATCCTGGTCACCTAACTCCAGCTTTCATGTAGTCTGTGAGCAAAGGATTCTCCTGTCTTGGTTTTTCCAACCCAGCTTAAGCCTTTCCTTTACTCATTCCAAAGAGTAGCTGTTGCAGTCACTCTTTCTGTCAAGGTTTCACCCTGCCTCAGGCACGACAGTATTTAATATATGCAGCCACTGAGGTATTACTTTTAGTCCCACCAGAATGGCTTCCTTCTCACTCCTTTCTGTTGCTGGATAAGAAGTTGAAGGGCAGTTGCATACTGCACAGCAGGAGAGCTGCAGGAGCAGGGGAGGGAAGAGTTTATCCCCATCTCCTCTGAACAGAGTACACATCTGGAATGCTGCTTCTGTTTAGTTGCCCTATTAAAAGGTAAATGTGAACAAATTGGTGAGAGCCCCGTAGAGGCCACTGGATGCCACTGGAGCATCCCATGAAGCAGGAGAGTCTGAGGAGCCTGGTCCTGCTCAGGCTGGAGAAGACAAGGATAACCCTTATCAGAGAGGGTCAGCAAAAGGACAGCTGGAAAGAGGCTTAAATGGCAACAGGGAAACCCAGACATAAAATAAGGGAGAAAAAACTCACACCCTGGATTGTTCAGCTCTGGCAGAAAGGCCAGAGACCCTGGGGAATCTTCACCCTTGCAGCTGTTCAGAAATCTCCTGAAGATGGCCATGAGTAACCAGGTCATGTTTGGAGGTAGCTCTGCTGTGAAGAAGGCCTTGGACTAGGGAGGTCCCTTCCAGAATAAATCTTTCTGTCAGGAAACCTAAGGAAGATTTAAAAGTCTTTGTCACTTTCTGGCTAATTGCATCCATTGTTCAATTTCAATGAAAAACTGTCACCATCAAGTCATGTGTACAATAACTTTGGGATTACTTATTGGACATTTATAAATTCTGTTTTCCCAGCGTCAGACTTCCCTCCCCATTCCTCCACAGGCTCTCACCTGCTCTGTTGTCAAATGCAATTCCCCATATTGAAAGCTCAAAGTCCTTCTCCACCTTTACTTCATCCTCTTATTACTGAAAAACCTACAAGAATCCTTTGCTTGAGTTTTGGACCTGACACTTCTACAGTTGTTTAAATTCTGTCTTTGATTAGAAAGAAAAAATGCACAGTAGTAAATGCAAAGTTCCTGACACGTTCTCATCCCTCCTTGAACCTTTCCTTTGCTGTTTTGTAGGGCTGCACTCCTCTCTGGGGCAGGGGGAGCTGTGCCTGGGACATTCCAGGCAGAGTGTTTGGACTCCTAGAAGCATTTAGGCTGGAAGGAACCTTGAGGGGTTTCTACTTCAAGCTGCTGCTCACAGCAGGATGGAGAATGGGAAGATATTGTCCCATGCTGGTTCTGAAGCCAGGGCAGAGAAAGCAGTGTGGAAGAGGAAGGTTTGTGACTGTACTGCTGTGAAAATATTTCCTGCAGGGAGCTGAGGGGATGAGAAGCTTCGGGAAACTTCCACAGCCCCTGTGTCACAATGTACCTTGGTGTGTCTGAATTACTGTGGCTGATCTGGCTTTTGGAGAGTTTCGGTCACTTTTCATGCTGTCACCTGGGGTGTTGCACAAGACTTCTGTGCAAGCTATAAATGCATGGAGGTGAGATGCCCTTCAAAACTGCAGCCCTGGTATTTAGAAACTGCGGCAGGAATTGCCCTCAGCTCTCCCCAGCCCTGCAGCTGACATCCAGGTAAGAGGCACACTTTGTGCAGGAGAATGGGAAGGGTTTCTTGGGCAGCTGCTGTGAGATGCAGGGCAAAGGAAGGAGGCTTTAGTGTTGGGGAGAGAGCTGCAGCACAGACGGGTGTGGTAGGGTCTGCTGTGTGCACGTGCAGAGACTGGACCCATCTTTAGGGGAGGAGGAGATGGCTGCTGCAGGACAAACCAGCCTTAGCAGGGGAGAGGGTGGAGGGGGCCAGAGATACACAGCTGTGAGGGGTGAATGTGAGAGTATTTTACAACTTACAGTTGAGAGTATTTTACAACTTACTCTTGGGTATAGACACAAACCAATGCACACAACTAATTCAGACTGGGTAGTTGTGGATACATATCTCATTTTGTTTTCCCTCAAAACTGAAATTTCTATGTCACGCCTTCACTCCTTTCCAGCTGCTGCTGTGTTTATTCTTTGTTAAGAGTGTGTTGATTTTTCCTTCTTTCCTTTTGCTTCCCCCACATTCTCCATCATTTTGTGTCTGGTGTGTACAGGCAGCATTGCTTGTTTTCTGTCTTCCTTTTGTGCAGGCTGTCGTCCAGCTCCTATAGCAAGGAATCCAAACTCCACAAATCCTACTGAGATGGGAAAAATCATCATTTATGAGCATGTCAACTTCCAGGGTTTGTCCAAAGAACTCACCACTGACACTCCCAGCCTAACAGCTCTGGGTTGGAATGATATTGTCTCCTCAGTGAAAGTAATTGGCCAGCCTTGGGTGGCTTATGAGCATGTCAAGTACAAGGGTGAGTTTCTGGTGTTTGAGGAGGGAGAATACGACTCTGTTGGTAAAGATATGAATGACAAGATCAGTTCTCTGCAGCTGATCACGGAAGATCTGCACAATCCCCAGATCACTCTCTATCAGCATGTTGAATATAAAGGGAGGAGCAGAATAGTACGAGAAGCAACCGATCTGGCTGGGGGAGAAGATGATGACATCGTGTCTTCTCACAAAGTCCAGAGAGGTGTCTGGCTGCTCTTTGAAAACAGCGACGGAAGTGGACCTCGATACCTTGCCCGAGAGCATGAAGACGTTCCCAATTACAAGGAAATCGACTTCAATGACAAGCTTTCCTTCCTGCGTCCCCTTCGCCCCGGCCGTGACTCTTAGACTGCAGATCCCGTGACCCTGAGGGAAGATGCAGCCCCAACAAGAAATCTAAGACTATGATCTCTGTGCCCCTTCCTTTGTGATTTGCTTTACAAAGCCTTTGTGGGACTTTGGCCTCTGCCATTGTCTGTAACCTCTTTTGGGGTGGTGTTAATAAACACTCTCTTGCAAGCAACAGTGGGTCTGTTTTATGGACTTTTGCTGCAGATAAATATCGCCTATTCATGGTGAGATGTCTCTGTGTATCCAGAGAATGAGTCGTACAGTCATTTTGAGACTTTTTTCCTGGATCGTTCCTGAAAGGATTTCTCTGCTTCCAGTTTCACTGTACAGTTACAGTGGGTTAAGGCTTGACTCAACCAGTGCTAAAATCTTGGCGAGCATCTTGATTATCGCTGTGATGCTGGCCAAACTCCCCTCTGCAGACTGTTTCTAAATACCAGAGGTTTGATTGTAACTCCTACAATCAGTCAGAGTGATGGATCATGCTGGTGATGCAGTCTCCCTCTGCCCAAATCACACAATCAAACAGTAACTTCTCACAACTTTGAATTGACTAATTGGTCAATCCCTGTGGGAAAAAAAAAAAAAAAGTCTTGTGTTTAAACCTGCAGTATCTTGATAAGGGAGGAGGGATGACGAGGTATTCCATGATGTGTTTTGCAATGTGCGAGTTCACCTGGACGAGCAGAGTCTCAGCCCTCCTCCATCCCTGCCTAATGACAGCTGCACGCCCTGAGCTGTGCATGGTCACAGCTGTCCCAGGGCAGCTCTGCACTGCAGTGCTCCTCTCCCTCTGGGCTGACCTCCTGTTTGGCACCATTCCCTTGCACTGGCGGCTGGGCTGCTCCCACAGGAGCTGCCCTTGGCCTTTGGGAACCTCCCGAGGTGCGCACGGTGCCGGTGCTGGAGCTTGCCAAGGTCCCTCTGCACGGTCCCGTCCCTCAGCCGATCAAACGCGCCCCTCAGCTCAGAGCCATCTGCAAACCTGCCCAGGCTGCACTCAGTCCCACTGCCTGTGCCACTGGTGAAGGCCTGGGGCACCCCTGGTGCCAGCAGGGACCCGTGAGGGACGCCACTCGTTACTGCTTCCCACTGATCCTGACAAGGCCGTTCACGTGCGGGTGCCTACACAATTCCGTATCTCAAACGACTTCCTGCATCTTTCGCTTCTGCCCTGGGATTTGTAGGCACATGGAGGACAGGGGGGTGATTGGAGGCAGCCAGCAGGGCTTCAGCAAAGCCTTCACCTCCTGATCTGCAGGATCAGATCAAAGCAGGGCGTGAGTGGACTGGGAGCAGCCCTGCTGAGAAGGAACTGGGGACAGTGCTGGATGAAAACCTGGACGTGACCCAGCCCTGTGAGCTTGCAGCCTGGAAAGCCAACCCTATCCTGGGCTGCCAAAGGTGTAGGCAGCACGTGAAGGGAGGGGGTTCTTCCCCTGGGATCCACTCTGGTGAGATCCCACCTGGAGTACTGCAGGCAGCTCTGCAGATTTCTACTGGGGCCTTTGAAATCCAGAGAGGGGAGGTTTCATTTGGACATTTGGAAGAGTATTTTTAAGATGAGGGCTGTGAGGCACTGGCAGAGGTTGCCCAGAGAAGCTGTGGTTGACTCGTCCCTCAAAGGCCAGGCTGGATGGGGCTTTGAGCAGCCTGGTCTAGTGGAAGCTCTCCCTGCTCAGGCTGCAGCTAGATGGTGTTTCAGTCCTCTCCCAGCCAAAATCATTCTGTGATTTGGTGATTCTGCGAGGAGCAAATTCAGCAATACCGTGAACCTTGTCCTGGTTTCAGGTCCCAGTCTCTCAATTTCATGTTCCTCTTTTTACATCTACAGTGCCTCTTTTGCAGCACTTTTCAGTTTGGAATATCAGCACAATGAGTCTATAGAGGTTCAAGTACCAGCAAGATCCTGTGCTTTCCAAGGGTGACTGAGGAGGAAATCTGCCCTGTCCTGCTGTGTAGGGCTGTGTAGGCAGAAGTCTCTGCTAAAGCTTTAGCATTTTTACAGCTAAGGCTGGATGGTTTATGGTTGTGGCATTAAAGGGAGAAGAACAGTGACTTTCCAGCTGCTTCTTAGGCATGTAGTGGATAACACCTGAATGTCATGAAGCGCAGTGTAAGAACACCACAGACATGGAAGGAATTCAAGATTATGGAGTGGTTTCATACAATGGAAAAAAAGAAATAATGATGCAAGAACATCTTTGTTCATGTAATTTCCTTGTTTCTGACACTATGACCTGAAGATCCTTGCACTGTCTCTTAGGGTGTAACACATAAGCATTCAATTAATCTTTTTTTCTTTCCTTGATAGAAGAAACTGCCCTGAAATTGGTTCTTTGGGATTATTTCTCCTTCTCATAAGTGGAGTAGTGAGTTTGGATTAACGTGGCAAAACCCAGGTAAAGGGATTTATTTGTCTTCAAGGATATCAAAGCCTGGCTATCTTCAGGAAAGTTTACTTTCCTTAAACGATACCTACTCTTGCTGCAGTGTCTAAGAAAGTGTAGAAAACATTTAATGAAGGAGGGAGGAAGAGAGGGAGGGACGTGGAGATTTCTGTCACTTGCATTTATTCTCTATAATCATTCCTTGTCTTTTTAATTATCTGATAAAAACAGAAGGCAATCACTTGCATTCAAAGTAAAAAAAAAAAAAAACAAACAACCCTACAAATACCTGTTGGATTGACTCGTTATGCATTGCTCCAGATTTCCCAGGTTTTGTTTCCTTTCCATGGCAGTTGTAAACTTAACCCTACTGTCAAGATGAGCAAGGTCCTGGTGAAATCTTGAGGGAGTTGCTACGAGCACAAGACTTACCTGGAAACCTGGAAAAAGTCAAGAAAGCTTTTGGGTAGTCAATTTTTAGTAGCTCAATTCCCATATCAGGAGGCATGAAACACAGGGCTTAGGGAAACCTATTCTTACCAAAGGAGGAAAAGAGAACTCCAGAAAATAAAAAAGGTAGCATGCAAAGCTCAATTCCAAACACCAGTGACTGTCTTACAGTCTGTTCTCTCGGAGAGGGAATTGCTTGGCCAGCTCCTTGTCCTTACTCCGTACAGTAACGTTCCATCAGCTGAGGACAGGGCTGTCTGTCTGTGTGTCTGTGTGTCTGTGTGGCTGTCTGTCTGTGTGTCTGTGTGTCTGTGTGGCTGTGTGTCTGTGGCTGCCATGCCCAGCTGAAGCTGTGTTGCCTGTGGGGAGCCTCGCTGCCTCTATCAGCTCCCAGTGTCTTCCTGCAGCCTCTCCTCTATTCCCACCCACCAACACAGCCGTGGCCACTTTCCCAGCATCTCCTGTCCCCTCAGCTCCCTGCAGGAAAGATTTTCACAGCAGTACAGTCACAAACCTTCCTCTTCCACACTGCTTTCTCTGCCCTGGCTTCAGAACCAGCATGGGACAATATCTTCCCATTCTCCATCCTGCTGTGAGCAGCAGCTTGAAGTAGAAACCCCTCAAGGTTCCTTCCAGCCTAATTGCTTCTAGGAGTCCAAACACTCTGCCTGGAATGTCCCAGGCACAGCTCCCCCTGCCCCAGAGAGGAGTGCAGCCCTACAAAACAGCAAAGGAAAGGTTCAAGGAAGGATACGGATGGGAATCTGTCAGAAACTTTACATTTCCTCTTGCATAGGTTTGTTTTGGGGGTTTTTTGTTTTTTAAATCAAAGACAGAATTTAAACAACTGTAGAAGTGTCAGGTCCAAAACTCAAGCAAAGGATTCTTGTAGGTTTTTCAGTAATAAGAGGATGAAGTAAAGGTGGAGAAGGACTTTGAGCTTTCAATATGGGGAATTGCATTTGACAACAGAGCAGGTGAGAGCCTGTGGAGGAATGGGGAGGGAAGTCTGACGTTGGGAAAACAGAATTTATAAATGTCCAATAAATAATCCCATAGTTATTGTACACATGACTTGATGGTTACATTTTTTCATTGAAGTTGAACAATGGATGCAATTAGCCAGAAAGTGACAATGTCTTTTAAATCTTCCTTAGGTTTCCTGACAGAAAGATTTATTCTGGAAGGGACCTCCCTAGTCCAAGGCCTTCTTCACAGCAGAGCTACCTCCAAACATGACCTGGTTACTCATGGCCATCTTCAGGAGATTTCTGAACAGCTGCAAGGGTGAAGATTCCCCAGGGTCTCTGGCCTTTCTGCCAGAGCTGAACAATCCAGGGTGTGAGTTTTTTCTCCCTTATTTCATGCCTGGGTTTCCCTGTTGCCATTTAAGCCTCTTTCCAGCTGTCCTTTTGCTGACCCCCTCTGATAAGGGTTATCCTTGTCTTCTCCAGCCTGAGCAGGACCAGGCTCCTCAGACTCTCCTGCTTCATGGGATGCTCCAGTGCCATCCAGTGGCCTCTACGGGGCCCTCATCAATTTGTTCACATTTACCTTTTAATAGGGCATCTGAAACAGAAGCAGCATTGCAGATGTGTACTCTGTTCAGAGGAGATGGGGATAAACTCTTCCCTCCCCTGCCCCTGCAGCTCTCCTGCTGTGCAGTATGCAACTGCCCTTCAACTTCTTATCCAGCAACAGAAAGGAGTGAGAAAGAAGCCATTCTGGTGGGACTAAAAGTAATACCTCAGTGGCTGCATATATTAAATACTGTCGTGCCTGAGGCAGGGTGAAACCTTGACAGAAAGAGTGACTGCAACAGCTACTCTTTGGAATGAGTAAAGGAAAGGCTTAAGCTGGGTTGGAAAAACCAAGACAGGAGAATCCTTTGCTCACAGACTACATGAAAGCTGGAGTTAGGTGACCAGGATGCTTCTCTGCTTCCTCAGACCTTGCTCCAAGGAGTTTAGATGTGTGAGTCAAGTGAGTCAACTCTGTGAGTGTGAGAGGGCGAGTGGCTGAAATCATTAACAAAGCAAGGGTGGCCAAGCAGCCTCAGTGTTGAGAGAAGCATGAGAGATATTGTTAATGAAACACCAGAGCACTCCTGCAAGTTCTCCTCCCAACAGGATCAATTTGCAATCTTGTTATGCTTTTCTTGGTTTGGCAGCAAGCTGCTCTCCTCACTGGCAAACCTACAGGGAAATTTTGCTTAGAAGTTCAATCACTGATGAGCCAGGACAAAGAAACTCAAGAAATGGGGTAGACCTGTTGCATCTCAAATGCTTCCAACAATTATTTATTCAATGCTGTTAAGTTAGTAATAGAGCTGTTGTATGCAAAGAGAAATATGGTAACTTTTGTGTTTGAGGAAAGCAGGCAGATTTGTTGTGATAGGCTGAAGCTGCTATTTTCTCTGATCCTTTCACAATACTCAGAAAGAGTTTCTTTTGGAGAAAGATTTTCTTTCCCTGAGAGAGAATTTTTCAGGAATTCTGAAGGAAGGTGTGGAGCAGGAATGCAATTGTGGATAGCACCTGTGATGTGTCCTAGATGTGATTCTTACTCTAAATGAGTCAGAAATCCATTAGATGCCGGGGGCACATGTATGTGTGTTGTGGGAGGCAGGTGCGTGTGTGTTTTTCCTGAGAAGCTCCAAAGAAAGAGGGAGGGGAAGAGAGATGTATTTTTGCAATGGACTCGCCAATAAATCTGCTGTGAGCATGAACATCTGTAATGTGGGATAGTCAGCTGAGACCCTTTATTTAGACCAAGAGTCCTCAGGAACCATATAGCTCTGGTAACACTGGCATTTGCCAGCCTTGATCCTTAAGTCATGAGTTTGAGTGATGTGGCGAGCCAGGAGGGTTGTGGGATCATAAGACAATTCAGGTTGAAAGCGACCTTTGGATGCCATCAAGTCCAGTCTGCTGCTAAATAAGGCCAGAGACCCTGGGGAATCTCCACCCTTGCAGCTGTTCAGAAATCTCCTGAAGATGGCCATGAGTAACCTGGTCATGTTTGGAGGTAGCTCTGCTGTGAAGAAGGCCTTGGACTAGGGAGGTCCCTTCCAGAATAAATCATTCTGTCAGGAAACCTAAGGAAGATTTAAAAGCCTTCGTCACTTTCTGGCTAATTGCATCCATTGTTCAATTTCAATGAAAAACTGTCATCAACAAGTCATGTGTACAATAATTTGGGGGATTACTGGTTGGATATTTATAAATTCCATTTCCCCAACGTCAGACTTCCCTCCCAATTCAGCAGCAGTTCTTCCCTGCTCTGTTGTCAAATGTAATTCCGTCTACTGAAGGGTCAAAATCCCTCTCCACCTTTACTTCATCCTCTTATTACTGATAAAACTTAGAAGAATCATTTGCTATTAAAAAAAAGCTTTGCAGTAGCAAATGCAAAGTTCCTGAAAACATGGTATTCAAATCCTTCCTTGAACCTTTCCTTTGCTGTTTTGTAGGGCTGCACTCCTCTCTGGGGCTGGGGGAGCTGTGCCTGGGACATTCCAGGCAGAGTGTTTGGACTCCTAGAAGCAATTAGGGTGGAAGGAACCTTGAGGGGTTTCTACTTCAAGCTGCTGCTCACAGCAGGATGGGGAATGGGAAGATATTGTCCCATGCTGGTTCTGAAGCCAGGGCAGAGAAAGCAGTGTGGAAGAGGAAGGTTTGCTACTGTACTGCTGTGAAAATGTTTCCTGCAGGGAGCTGAGGGGACAGGAGATGCTGGGAAAGTGGCCACGGCTGTGTTGGTGGGTGGGAATAGAAGAGAGGCTGCAGGAAGACACGGGAAGCTGATAGAGGCAGAGAGGCTCCCCACAGGCAACACAGCTTCAGCTGGGCACGGCAGCCACAGACACACAGACACACAGACACACAGACAGCCACACAGACAGCCACACAGACAGCCACACAGACACACAGACACACAGACACACAGCCACCAGACACACAGACACACAGCCACACAGACACACAGACAGCCCTGTCCTCAGGGACCATGCAGAGGGACCTTGGCAAGCTCCAGCACCGGCACCGTGCGCACCTCGGGAGGTTCCCAAAGGCCAAGGGCAGCTCCTGTGGGAGCAGCCCAGCCGCCGGTGCAAGGGAATGGTGCCAAACAGGAGGTCAGCCCAGAGGGAGAGGAGCACTGCAGTGCAGAGCTGCCCTGGGACAGCTGTGACCATGCACAGCTCAGGGCGTGCAGCTGTCATTAGGCAGGGATGGAGGAGGGCTGAGACTCTGCTCGTCCAGGTGAACTTGCGCATTGCAAAACACATCATGGAATACCTCGTCATCCCTCCTCCCTTATCAAGATACTGCAGGTTTAAAAAGCAAAACTGGTTTTACCTTTAGGATTAAAGAATTCAAATTAGTGAAAACATTCTGTTTATTATGTGATTAAGGGCAGTAGAAGACTACATCATCACTACAACTGCTACCTTGAGATACAGCCGACCATGTGATAGCTAGGTACAATCTGCATGGGAGAGTTTGACCAGGATCAGCAACAATCAAAATGCTCACCAAGACTTTTTGAGTCAAGCCTGAACCCACTGTTACTGAACAGTGAAACCGGAAGGAGACACAATTCTCCAGGACACATCCAGGAAAAATATTTGCAGGTGACTGCATGGAGCATTCTCTGGATACACAAAGACATCTAACCGCGAAAGAGCAATATTTATCTACACTAAAGATGCATGAAACAGACTCACTGCTGATTGCAAAAGATTCTTTAATGGCACCAATGCAAAATGGACTACAGACAATGGCAGGGGCCACAGTAGCACAAGGGCATTGCAAAGCAAATTACAAAGGAAGCAGTGCTGGTTCTGTACTAGCATCTTTTGTTTCACTTAGCAACAGAAGCAACATGGAATGCTTCTACATTCCGTAGCCCAGGACTCTGGAATGCCACCTGAAGGTACAAAATGTTTCAAACACCTGGTATTTCTCTTAGCTTGGACAGTCTTTCATATGGTACAGCATGATTATCCTTGCTTTTGAGGGGTGGGGGAATAGCGCAAGGCAGGATAGAGAAGCACAGATTTGCAATGCAGCCCAGCAGAGAGCTCTCACATTCCCCCCTATGCCACTGGGGCAGAAGGCAACACAAGCAGAGGTGGAGATCTAGGTCCCAAAATTCTTGCTGGGGCTTCATTTTTTCTCAGCGCTGCAGGATTTGCATTCTAACAGCCACAGCCAGGGCGAAGGGGACGCAGGAAAGAAAGCTTGTCATTGAACTTGATTGCATTGTAATCTGGAAGGTGCTCGTGCTCTCGGGCAAGGTATTGAATTCCACTTCCATCTCTGCACTCACACAGCAGCCAGACACCTCTCTGGACTTTGTGAGAAGACATGATGTTATTGTCGTGTCCTGCAGCCAGGTTGGTTGCTTCTGTTATTATTCTGCTCTTCCCTTGATAGTTGGGATGCTCATAGAGAGTGATCTCAGGATTGCTCAGATCTTCAGTGATCATCTGCAGAGAACTGATCGTATTATTCATATCTTTACCAACAAAGTTATGTTCTCCCTCCTCAAGTACCAGAAATCGACCTCCATAGTTCTCACGCTCATAAGCCACCCAAGGCTGACCAATTACTTTAGCTGAGGAGGCAAGATCATTCCAATCTGCATCTTTGAGACTGGCAATATCAGAGGTGAATTCTTTGGACAAACCCTGGAAGTCGGCATACTCATAAATGATGATTTTTCCCATCTCAGTAGGATTTGTGGAGTTTGGATTCCTTGCTATAGGAGCTGGACAACAGCCTGCACAAAGGGACACAGAAAATAAACAATGCTTGTAAGAACACCTTATCCTCCAGCCACAAAATTATAAGAAGCATGATGGAAAAAAGTAAAAGTAGAACATTTTTAGCAGAGAGTAAAGATAGCAGCAGCTGGAAAGGAGTGAGGGTATGGCATAGAAACTTCAGTTTTGAGGGAAAACAAAACCTGATATGTTTCCACAACTACCCAGTTCAAGTTAGAGGTGTGTGTTGGTTCGGGTCTATACCCAAGAGTAAGTTGTAAAATACTCTCAACTGTAAGTTGTAAAATACTCTCACATTCACCCCTCACAGCTGTGTATCTCTGGCCCCCTCCACCCTCTCCCCTGCTAAGGCTGGTTTGTCCTGCAGCAGCCATCTCCTCCTCCCCTAAAGATGGGTCCAGTCTCTGCACGTGCACACAGCAGACCCTACCACACCCGTCTGTGCTGCAGCTCTCTCCCCAACACTAAAGCCTCCTTCCCTTGCCCTGCATCTCACAGCAGCTGCCCAAGAACCCTTCCCATTCTCCTGCACAAAGTGTGCCTCTTACCTGGATGTCAGCTGCAGGGCTGGGGAGAGCTGAGGGCAATCCCTCCAGTGCAGGGCTGCTGTTTGTGAGGGGCTTCTTATCTGCTTCCATTTATACTTGCACAGAAGTGAAAGTGTGAAATACCAAATTCCAAGGAACAGGGAGTGGTTGATATCATGCTCAGGGATCAAAACTCATTAAATATTCTATCTTGGTTTCGATGTCTTAGAACCAGACATCTCATTGCTTTAAAGTGTGAGTGACTCGATAGCCTTAGAGCTTGGCTTCATGTTTGTCCTTCTTCAGTAGCCATCTGAACCACAGAAATTGGAACACATTAATTGGAACACCCCCTGCTCCTTTGGCTGTTCCTCATCAGACCTGTGCTCCAGACCCTTCACCAGCTCACTTCCTTCTCTGGACTCACTCCAGCCCCTCCATGTCTTTCTTGCAGTGAGTACCCCGAACTGGACACAGCACTCCAGCTGTGGCATCAGCAGTGCCAAGCACAGTGTTGGGGACAATCTCTGCCCTGGTCCTGCTGGCCACACCATTGTTGACACAGGCCAGGTGCCATTGGCCTTCTTGGCCACCTGGGCACAGCTGGCTCATGTTCAGCTGCTGCCTACCATGCATGGGGGTTTTGGGACCACAGGGCAGGACTTGGCCCTCAGCCTTGTTGAACCTCAGCCCATTGATCCCTCTGCAGAGCCTTCTTACCCTCCAGCACACAGCACTCACAGCCAAGCTGGTGGTGCCCACAAACTGACTAAGGGGGAAGATCCAAGGGTGGGGCACCCACATCTTCTCTAGACAACCTTTTCCAGTGTCTCACCACCCTCACAGCGAAGAATTTCTTCCTAATGTCTAGCCTGAACCTACGCTCTTTTAGCTTGAAAGGCCATAGTAAAAAGTCTCTGTGCCTTTCTTATAAGCCCCATTACATTTTGAAACACCGCAATAAGGTCTCCCAGAAGCATTGTCTTCTCTAGGCTGAACAACTCCAACAATCTCTGCTCTTCTTGGTTAGATGTCCTCCAGCCCTCTGACCATTTTAATGGCCCAGCTCTAGACCTGCTGTAACATGTCTGTGTCTCTCTTGTTCAGGAAACCCCAAAGCTGCATGCAGTACTCCAGGCAGAGTCTCACCACAGCAGATTAGAAGGGAAGAATCCTCTCCCTCACACTGCAAACTACACTTTATGCAGCCCAGGATACAGCTGGCTTTCCAGGTGGCATCAGGTCATGTCCAGTTTTTCATCCACCAGTGTTCTCTGTTCCTTCTCCACAGGGCTGGCCCCCAGCCCATTCATTCCTCAGCCTACACTGCTCCTGGTGATTGCTCTGACATCCAGTCGCAGGGTCTTGCGCTCAGCCTCACTGAAATTTATGGGGCTCACATTGGGCCATTTCTCAAGCTTCTCGAGGTCCTTCTTAACAGTCCCTTCCTTCTGGCACAGCAGTGCACCACTCAGCTTGGTGTCACCTGCAAACTTGCTGAGAGTGCACCTGAACCCATGTCTCTGACATCAAGGAATATATCTAACAGCAGGGGCTGCAGTAAGGACCCTTGGGGGTCACCATTTGTTCATGGTTTCCACTGATCCTGATAAGGTTTATCATGTACTCACTGTATGCATGACAGCTCAGGCATCTAGGTGCCAGCAGCAGAGTACTACTGCTCCAAGGGATGGTACTTTCTCAAGGGACAAGAGATCTATAAAGATTTCTTGTCTTTTATCAGAGTATTCACCTACTCACTTAACCATTGGCTTGCTCACTTAGGATGATTCAGCAAGGAGGTGTGCTAACAATTAAGTAACTCAAACAGCTTCCTGCTTGTTATCTCTTTCTGTATTTGTAGGCACATGAAAGACAGGCAAGTCATTTGAGACAGCCAGCACAGCTTCGGCGAAGGCAAGTCCAGCCCAAATAACCTATTGGCCTTGTGCAATGGAGTGACCATTTCAGTGGAGAAGGGCTACAGGTGTCATCTACCTGGATTTCTGCAAGGCCTTTGACATGGTTCCCCACAACTTCCTTCCTTCTGAACTGGAAACATGTCGATTTGCTGGGGAGACTGTTCAGTGGACTGGGTTTTGGGACTGTGTAAATAGCAAAAACAACTTTGCTCCCAGGAGGGGAATTCCTTATAGGAGAAACCAGCTGCACACATTTCACCGTGTCACATTTCTTTTCCTGATGGCATCTATTCATCTCTGAAGGAAGGTCTCTCATTGCTGCTTTTGTCAGCAACATGCTTTGCATTTTTTGAGGTTTGATTTACAAGGACGGAGAATCTCATTTAAACTTTGCTGTAGTATTGCTCTGATTAACAGAGTCAATAAGGCACTACCAAGAGAACACAGCAGTGTAAGGGGGAGGAATATTCTGACAAAGAAAACCAAGAAAAAGCTAAAGGAAGCATCAGCAGCTGAATTGAAAGTGGGGAAGCTCTGTTGTTGGGTAAAGAGAAGATGTGTTTGAAGATGCATATGGGAAAAAAAAAATAAGTTGCTTCAGCACTGCTTCCCACAGTGGCTTTTCAGTGTTGGATACATTAAAAGATGCTGTAAATTCATGCTGTGGGAATCCCAGTACCAGATGAGATATGTCGGGAAGAAAGCCACAGTTAAAACTTGCTAGCTTGCAAACAGCAAGTTTGAGAATTCTGTACTTGGAAAAGAGCTTGCGTTTCCCCGAGTGAATGTTAAATCATCTAGCCAAAAAAAACATAGATTAAGGCATGTGCAGCAGAATATCCTGTCTGCTGGTTTCCTTCCGCTCCTCTGATGGTGGGCTGCTTGGGTGATGGAGCTGCACTGCAGGTGAAGAGTCACAGTGGCTCACTCACAAGGCTGATCCCAAGGAGCTGCACCAGAGCCCTGACACAAGGAAACAAAGACATCATAAAAAAATAATATAAATGGTTAATGTGTAACATCGCCCTTTCCTGGGCATACAAGATCTGACTTTAAGCCCACATTTTATATTCTGTGTTTACCCAAACAGGCCTGAACCTGCTCTGAGGATGTTTCTGATCAAGCCGAGAAAAGTTGACTCTGTGTATGTGTCACCTCTCTGTTACAGCCAGAGTGCCTAAGCTTTCTGCGCTAGACTCCTCCTTTCGGAACACCACTGGTTACAAGCCTTCCTTACGCTGCATTCCCTTCAAATGTCCATTTGCACTGTGGATTAATAATTCTCTCTGTAAAGGGTTTTTTTTTTTTTTCCTGACTGTTGATTTCACAAGCAGTCATTTTACTCTTTTTAATACCATGTGTAGTTCAGCAGGGTTTGGGGCCTCCAGACACACTTTATTCCTGGGTTGGCAGGCAGACTGAGGTGCCAATGCTTTAGTCTTTACTGGGCAAGAATATTGCACTGAGCGGTTTTATAGGGATAAAAACATTGTGTGAGAAGTACAGTAAGGAAAGCCATGGTTGGTGATGTATCCTTCTGAGAGGCCTCCTAAAATTTGCCGTGAGGGTAAGGGGTGAGGATGACCGGAGATCATGATTCCAAGGGTACTGCCATCTGAGCAGTGTGGAAAATGCCAGCTGGTCTGCACTGCACTGCACTACACTGCACCCCCAGGGCAGCTAGATCACCTCCTCACAACCCTCAAAGTAAAGAAAATCCCCTCTCTGGCAACCAGGAGAGACAGAGCCTGACAGGAATGTCAACTGATTAAAATCAGAGTGACAGCAGCTTTGGGAGGTAATGTACTATTTTCTTTGCCCAGGAGAAGCAGAGGGGAAAGCTCAGAGCTATCTGCTTCAGAGACCTCCTGGCTGTAAGAAACTTCTCAGTTACATCTGCCAAGAAAATAAGAGAATACCTTCTTTCCTCTCTAAGAAATGGTGAATTTCAAAAAGGAAATATCATTAAGTGTATTTCCAAGGAAATATAGTTAAAGACATCCAAAATAACCTCCCTGCTGTTAACAGTGCCTATGTAACATCATTATCATGCTGAGACTCTCAAAGGGATCTCTCAGGCATGACCAAGGCACTTCAGTAAGGCTTCCAAAATCATTTCTTCCACAGTCTGTTTTGGGCAGAAGGTGACATTTGCCAGTTGACTCGCCACTATAAAACATGCGTTCTAGAGTAGGGAGAATGCCAGATGCTCTTGGAATTGAATTTGGAAATCCCACTTTGATGAACAGAGCAAGGAAACCCGAAACTGGCTGCAAAGCAGTAAGCAGTGACCCAGAACACATGGATTCTGAGCTATCCCCATTGCATCTGCCCACCTGAGCCAAGCAGAGGAACACGAGTGCCTGACACATCAGGACAGCCTGCAGTCTTTATTTCACAGTGGGACAAAGCCCCAGCATTTGATAGCACAGCATGTTCTGGGTTTCATGTGTGGCTTGTGCAGATTTTCAGCAGAGAGCTGATCCTATCCTTCATCTTTCATCAACAAAGCTGTGTTGTCCCTCCTCAAGCACCAGAGTAACTGGCCTGTATAGTCTGGGTGTTCATAAGCCAATGGAAATGGAAATAATTTTACTCTTTGCGTTCTAGTCACAAGCTTGTAGTTGTCCCAGTTGCCTGCCTGTGTGGACTGACATATCAGGGCTTCTGCAAGAACACTGGGCAGAAAATAAAGACCAAGTGGAGTGTAACCCCCACTCTCTGCCAATAAACAAGAGGGAAGAACAGGTGGTGATGGATGTGAAGATGGCCGAGGTACTCAGTGCGTTCCTTGCTTCAGTCTTCACTGGAAGTCAGGTTTCCCATGTCTCTGGAGTGGCTGAAGTTATGGCTAGTGACTGGGGGAACGAAATTCCTCCCACTGTAAGTGAAGAGCAGGTTTGAGACCACTTGATGAAGCTGAATAGACGCAAGTCTATGGGACTGGATGACGTGCATCCCAGGATCCCGAGGGCTGCTGTGTCCAAGACACCCTCCGTCATATTTGAAAAGTCATGGCCTTCAGGTGAAATCCTTGGTGAACAGAAGAAAGGAAAAATCACTCTTTTTTTTAAAAAGGGGAGAAAGGAAGATCTGGGGAAGTACAGACCAGTGAGTCTCACCTCTATGCCAGTGAAGATCATGGAGCAGATCCCCATGGAAGCAATTCTTAGGCACATGCAAGACAAGAAGATGATCCAAGACAGCCAGCATGGCTTTACTAAGGGCAGATTATGCCTGACCAATCTGGTGGCCATCTGTGATGGAGGGATTGTGGCCGTCAACAAAGGGAAACCGAACAATGTCACTCACATACATTGACTTCCTTGAGAACCCTGACAGGGTCCCATGTGCCATCCTTGTCTCCAAACTGAGATACATGGGTTTGAAGGGTGGACTCTTTGGGAAATAGCCAGAGAGCCAGAGAGTTGTGGTCAGTGGTTCTATGTCCAGAAGGAGACCGGTGAAAACTGGTATCCATCAGGGCTCTGTTCTAGGATCAGTGCTTTTTAAGATCTTTATCAATGACATCCCAGCAAGTTTGCAGATGTCACAAAGCTGACACAACAAAATTATGGGATTCCATCTAGAGGGACCTGGACAAACTTGGGAAGTGATTCCATACTTATCTCATGAAGTTCAACAAGCCCGAGTGCGAGGTGCTGCATCTGGGTCAGAGCAATCCCAGACATGAGCACAGACTGGGAGATGGTCATGGAATGGGAGCACCTCTCCTATGAAGGCAGGCTAAGAAATCTGGGGTTGTTCATCCCAGAGAAGAGAAGGCTCCAGGAAGGCCTCATTGCAGCCTTCCACTTCTTGAAGGGGGCTTGTAAGAAAGAGCAGGAGCAGCTTTTTAAGTGGGCAGCTAATAATAGGAGGAGGATGGAATGTTTTTGAACATTCCATCCATTAAAAGAGCAGAGACTTAGATTAGGTGTTATGAAAAAGTTCTTTACTGTGAAGGTAAAACAGGTTGTTTAGAGGGGTTGTGGATTTCTTGTCCCTGGAAGTATTCAAGGCCAGGTTCGATGGGACTTTGAGCAACCTGGTCTAGTGGAAGATGTCACTGCCCATGGCAGGAGGGTTGGAATGAGATGATCTTTAAGGCACCCCCCAACCACAGACTTCATAGGATTCTATGAACAATGCCTTGAGATACAATAATTCATGGGGTAGTTAAATACAGGCTACAGGTGAGAGTTGGCCCAACATCACAGCAATAATCAAAATGCTTACCAAGCTCTTTAGCCTGGTTGCAATGTTTCTGTCCAGTGAAACTGGAAGGAGATAAAATTCTGCAGAAGAGAAAAATGTTTGGAAGTGACTGCACGAAACATTCTCTGCATACACACAAAAATGAAATGTTTACCTACACTAAATATAAGTGCATAAAATAAACCCACTGCTGATTGCAAAAGATTCTTTATTGGCACCAACACAAGATGGATTACAGACAATGGCAGAGGCCATTTGTGGGGCAGGAGAGCTCTCATGTTCGGTGGTCCTGTGACACTGGGGAGAAAGTGACACAAGCAGAGGCAGAGAACAAGGTCTCAGGTTTCTTGCTGGTGCTGCATCTTTTCTCTGCGCTGCAGGATTTGCATTCTAACAGCCACAGCCAGGGCGAAGTGGACGCAGGAAAGAAAGCTTGTCGTTGAACTTGATTGCCTTATAATTTGGAAGGTGCTCGTGTTCTCGTGCAATGTACTGAAATCCACTTCCATCGCTGTTTTCACACAGCAGCCAGACACCTCTCTGGACTTTGTGGGAAGATGTGCTGTCATTGTCATGTCCCCTAGCCAGATTGGTTGCTTCTCTTATTATTCTGCTCTTCCCTTGGTAATCAGCATGTTCATAGAGAGTGATCTCGGGGTTGTGCAGATTTTCAGTGATCACTTGCAGAGAACTGATCCTGTCGTTCATCTTTTTGCCAACAAAGTCATGATCTCCCTCCTCAAGGACCAGTAACTGTCCTTTATAGTTTGCATGCTGATAAGCCACCCAAGGATGGCCGATTACTCTCACTGAGGAGATACAATCATTCCAATCTGCATCTTTGAGGTTGGCAATGTTGGTGTGGAATTCCTTGGACATGCCCTGGAAGTTAGCATGCTCGTAAACAATGATTTTTCCCATCTCAGCAGAGCCACTGGGATTTGGATTTTCTGCTGTAGGAGTTGGATGGCAGCCTATAGAAAACAAAAACAGAAAACAAACAATGCTTGTAAGAGGCCTTTACACACCAGACGTGAAATGCTGGAAACCAGAGGGTTCAAAAGGTAAAAAGGAAATGTAAAACAATTTTAGCAGAAGATAAAAACAGCAGCAGCTGTGAAAGAGTGAGGACATGACATAGAAATTCCAGTTTGGAGGAAAAAAGAAAAATTAGATTTATACATCGCAACAGTCCCGTTTCATTTAATATGTATATGTGCAAGGGACACCTGAGCATTTTGTTTAAGATCTTATTGGTATACCCTAAAGTATAACAAAATAAAATATACAACTAGTGAAAAATCTTTCTATTGATAATTGATGCTGCAGTTGAAAAATATTTTAGAAACTGGAACTCATTGTTTGGAGTAGGTTTCACAAGCCACACAGAATGCAATATAAAAGCAGTGAGACATGAATTTGATTTCTGAAAAAAAGTGATTTTTTAAACTTAAAATAGGTGGAAAAAACCTATCTTTTTAAGGGCAGAAATGAACTTTAAATTAACTAGAACTAGAACTTATTTCTCTTTTTACGTGGAATTTTACTGAAATCAAGAGATTCCTTCTCATGACATACACTGAGAAACAATCAAGTTGTAAGCATCAGCTCTTTAACTCAGACTAAATTTCAGGTTTTAAATGTCTTTTCCTAACACTACTACCAATACACATATCTAATTCCCCAGTCATCTGAGTTCAGTTAAAAAACCACAAGTGTTTATTAGTAACAGCTGCAGGAATATTAATGAGTGGTCAGTTATGGTAACAGCTCCCTCTCTAAATCATGTAACAGTTACTGAAACAAAGATTTAGATTTCAGGGCAAATAAGTGGGACAAAAAAAGCCATTCCTCTACCTGATTCTGAGAAGAGATGGGGAAAGACAGGTAAGCCCAGTAAGATTAAAAGCCATAGTAATACTTCAATATATGTGCATCATTTAAAAATCTGAATCACTTAAACCTCGCTTTCTTAGAAAAAAAACCTCTACGTGATTAAAACCACATATTTTTTCACAGATTTAAAAGCATATACGGAAGCTGAGAGGACCTGAACTCGGACTCACTGACTGATTAAGCACTGCTACAATTACTTCCTACCTGTAGAAAAAGTATGAATAAAGACCCATTTAATTTTGCTGATAGAACATAAAGATGCCCCGTCCAAGATAAATTTGTAGAATATTTTCATTTTTACCTCTGACAATGGTGTAACACTGGCCCCCTCCACCCTCTCCCCTGCTAAGGCTGGTTTGTCCTGCAGCAGCCATCTCCTCCTCCCCTAAAGATGGGTCCAGTCTCTGCACGTGCACACAGCAGACCCTACCACACCCGTCTGTGCTGCAGCTCTCTCCCCAACACTAAAGCCTCCTTCCCTTGCCCTGCATCTCACAGCAGCTGCCCAAGAAACCCTTCCCATTCTCCTGCACAAAGTGTGCCTCTTACCTGGATGTCAGCTGCAGGGCTGGGGAGAGCTGAGGGCAATTCCTCCAGTGCACGGCTGCCGTTTGGGAAGGGCGTCTCACCTGCTTTCTTTTATAGCTTGCACGGAAGTCTTGTGAAACACCCCAGTCAACAAAACTGAGAAATGGTCAATGAGTGAACAAAAATCATTAACTAATTTATTTAAATTTTGATCTTTCTACAACCAGTCATGTTATTGCTTTGGGTCAAAAGTCTGTTGAAGCATAATCCCTTGATAAAACCTTAGAACTTTGGTTCTCGTTTGTCCTTCTCCTCCAGGTAGATGAATCAGAGTAATAAAAATATCAAAGTACTTTGTGACATGCAAGCTGTAGAATTTTTCTACCTGCTGCAATATACATTATCTTTACCTGTGAAGCAAATATAATAAACAATGTTAATATTCCAAAGGGCTTTGTTGGGTGATATCCACTTGACAGAGGTGGCATTTAGGTAGGGTTTTATTAAATTCTCTTCCTGCTTCTCACCTATGTAGTCATTAGAGCAGCTACAGGGAGGCAGAGCTGCTAAAGCAGGGACAGGAGGCTCTGGCAGATCTGCAGTGGCAATTTTTTTTTCCTCTTTGCAGGTTCACTCTAATATATTTTCAGACATTCATTGGCCAGTGCACCAGAAAGCTGTTTTGCAGCAGGAGAAAGCAATAGGATCCATTAGATCACTTGAGGCACCCCTGCTCTGTCAGCTAGGAAGTGACTGGAGAAGATGGGGAACTGGGAAGGGAGATAGTCCATACCTGCAAAACCAGCAGCCTGTACACCAGATCCAGCCAAATCCTCATGTTTTATCTCTTTCACTGGTGCACTGGTTGAACCTATGGTGCGCCAGATCACAAAACTAAGCCAGCATAAAATATTTGAGGCTTTGCTAGTTTTTCCATGTGGCCCGTTGTTTTGCTGCTCTGCAGAAGCTAGAAGAAGAGCAATTGAAATTTGTAAATTGAAATTTTGGGGTTTTAAAGAGAAAGAGGCCCTCACTTTACAGCAGTAGCTAAATGATGAGTTCCTTTTCTGAACAGGCAAATCACACCTTTAGGACATGTTTTTATGTGTTGCAGTGACAGCCTACAGTTCGGTGGTGCTGGAAAAGGGAAAACCCCTTTCCACTCCTGAACCACTGTGTCCACTGCCCGGTAAAGAGGAGGGAGGAAGAATGAGCACACCAATGTAAGGAATGCTTGAAAGAGGGACTAAAAAAGCCTAGAGTAGAATGGATTTGCACTGCCATTGAACAACATTCATCCCTCTTAGCTTGCTAATAAGTTTCACTAATTAAATTATTTAGTTGTGTTTCTGGAAAAAAAAAAATTATGTGCAATGACAAAATGAATCATGAACTAAACATTCCCATTTTTCTCAGCACCTGCAGACTCGGAAAGCACCTTTGACCAAATGTGTGAGCCACGAAGGCATCACAAAGACCAAGTCTGAGTGTACCTCAACTATGTACAGAGCGATGCAGCCAACTGTGAGCACCTAAGTGACCCCTGCAGGGCACCAAAGCTGGCAGAGGGGCTTTTCGTGGCTTCGAGGAAAAGCAAAAGGCAACGTAGGATGGAATGATGCATGATGGAATCCTTTACCATGCTTTTTGTGCTACTACAAAAACATGGTAAAGGATCTCTGAACAAATACTCCCAGTATTGACAGAAAGAAATTAGTTCCTGGTTCTCACTGACAATCTGTCCTAGTGTTATTGGATTGAGAACTAAATGGATTTTAATGCCGTTAATCTCACTTTATATGGTGCTTTATGCACAAGGAAGTAAGTCACTAAACAAAGCAGAACACCACAGGGTGGGGTTGGGGGGTTGTTATTGGAAATATTTATGGCGTTTTCTTTGTGGGTTGGGTTTGTTTGCTTTTATTCCTTATGGATCATAGAATTATTTGGGTTGAAAGGGACATTAGATATCATTCCATTCCCCCATGGCATGGACAGGGACATCTTCCACTAGACCAGGTGCTCAAAGTCCCACCCAATCTGGCCTTGAACTATTCAAGGGATGGGGAACTCCCAACTCCTCTGTGCAATCTGTTCTGGTGCCTTACCACCCTCACAGTAAAGAATTGTTCCTAATATCTAAATTAAACCTGACCTCTTTCAGCTTGAAGTCATTTCCCCTTGTCCTCCCACTGCGTGCCCTTGTCAAAAAGTCCCCCTCCAGCGCTCTTTTAGCCCATTTGGGTACTAGAATGCCACAATAAGGTCACCCCAATGCCTTCTCCAGGCTGAACAACCACAACTCTCTCAATCTTGGCTCACAGGACAGGTGCTCTAGCCCTCTGATTGTCTTCATGTCTCTCCTCTGAACTTATCCCAACTGGTCCATGGCCTGAGACTTGTGCTGAGGCATCCAGAGCTGGACACAACACTTCAGGTAGAGAAAATTTATGGGGAACGACGTTTCCCAAAATTCCTCTTACACCCCTCCTGCAGAAACAGCGGTAACTCAAAATCTGAAAAAGAAAGTGTGTGACAAAAGTGAAAAAATAAGACAAGGAGGATAAACACCTCTCCCTCTATTGCCCTCAGCAGATGAACAGCAACAGAAGGAGCAAGATGAACGCTGACAACACAGATGCTTTGAAAATGTGTAGTCATGCAAAAAACACTCCAGCAAGGGAAGAATAAAGACTAAAATATTTTCATCTTTCTCATAAAACTGGTTTTCTGGGGACTTTTTCTTTATTTATTTAGAGAATATTTACTACTAGATTGCAAGGTGATAAAACAATTTCACTTAAAGCTGTGGATGTCACGCATGCACCCACTTCACAGTGCTGGAAAAGGTAAAATGGCAGAAAAATCTAATTAACAACAAATTCCTTCACCCACCAGATCCTGTTGTGCTCCTATCCTGCTCTATCACTGTGGATGCCTTAGTTTCTATCTCAGTACTCATCTGGTTTTACTCCTTACTTTAAAACAAGAGGATTAAAAAAACAATAAAATCACACCCTCAATTTCTGTTTGCTATTTTTTTCTGGTAATTTTGGACTCAAGGCAGCAGAACACTGGTTCCTTTATTTGCAGGGGGTTTTGTGGTTGGAGAGGGTGGGATTTGGGGTTTTACTCATTTAGCAATTGTTAGTGCTAGTAAGGTAATTCTTCATTACAAAAATAAAGATTGTTTCCCACTTTTCACTCTCCAACTTCTGCTTCTCAAGCAAAACAGCCCCCAAAAATGCAAGATAGGAACATGCAACGAGACCACAGAACCCAAAACTATGAACAATCTACAGGCTAATAAATGCATTCACTACCAAACACTTCAGGGAAAAAAAATAAAATAAAATAAAATAAAATAAAATAAAATAAAATAAAATAAAATAGCCTTTTTTTGTCTAGTATGTATCTCACACAAACTCCCCTTTTTTTTTTTTTTTTGCTTTCCTCTATTTGCTGCACTTCTCAATTGCTACTCTTCAGTACAGCAAACTGAACACCATTTTTTCATCAAAGAGATGATAGAATCCTGTTGGATGAGTGCTGCATATTCAGTCACAACACTGTAAGTAAGCTCCAAAGAATTTATGCTGGAAAGAGAGGCACAGCAAATACAGACTGACAAAAGCCTTGTAAGTCCCACTGGACAACATACAGACATCAGAAAGCAAAGTGAAGATCTTTTCTAACTACTGTTTTCTTTCCCAAGTCTCCTCTTCCCAGATGAAGGAAAAAGCAACAGGTTGTCCGTGAATAATTGCCAGTTCAAAATGTCAGAAACCCAGCTGGGTTGCGTTTTGGGTTTTTTAATAAATGTACAATGCAGTTTTCCATGGAAGAGTTGCTAAGCTGGACTCCACAAACGTGAAGACTCATATTCAGCAGTGGGGAGAAGCCAGGGGAAGGCATCACAGACCCTCAAGAGGTTTTAGCTTCCCAGCACCACATTTTGCATCTACTGCTGCACGTTTAGAAAATTTATTGAGCGTTTTGTTCCTTTCGTGTTTAATTAACAAGCTGTGCTCCTAAATCCTTTAGTGCCCCCACTCAAGCGCGTGTGACAGACACGGACCTGCCCTCGACTCAACACTAGATGTCACTTCTGCCTCAGAAATGCGACAGAGCAATGGAAACACTTCAGGAAAAAACCCAGCCCACCTGGCATCAGATTTTTCAGGGGATCTCTGCACCTACAGCTCTTGCTGAAGTCGAGGACAGGTACAGAGTTTTAAAATTGTACATTTCTCAAGCTACGCATCTAAAAAACATCAGAAAACATTAGACAATGCTTTGCCATGCTCAAGATAGCAGTGACAGAAAAGTTTCTCTTCTCCCTTGTGGGTGCAAAAGAACACTTTCCTATATGAGCAAGGGACAACAACTCGGAGAAGCCGCCAGAGTCTGCTGGATTAGGGCCATGCAAACACCCCTCACTGCCTTTACATGAATCTAAAATGTTTGGTACCTGCTACCCACCCCTGCTGTACAACTGGGCTTGGTACCCGAGAACGCGGACGTGGCTGGAAATGCAAACTAAGATCACAATGCACATGCAGAGCACGAGCACAAGCTGGGTTTGGACACCAGAGACAGGGCTGCAGAGCACAGCCAAAAACTGTGCACTGGAAGCAGAATGCAGATCCAGTCAGGCAGCTGGGGTTCACTGCATCAACACCCCACTTCCAAAGGCAGCTCTAACAGGACAGTCACACAGGACTGGACAGAGGCAGCTCAATCTTCATTCAGCCCTGGGAGACTAAACAGGGACTAGTGCTTAGGTGAAGATTCAGCCT
The DNA here is from genome assembly GCF_015227805.2 of Hirundo rustica. Taxonomy (NCBI): domain Eukaryota; kingdom Metazoa; phylum Chordata; class Aves; order Passeriformes; family Hirundinidae; genus Hirundo; species Hirundo rustica. The sequence goes on along the minus strand of NC_053451.1, from coordinate 28,865,203 downwards.
CAGCAAAAGGTATAGCAGAGATGCTGTGAGATGATTTAACTGGGACAGAGGGAAGAAAGGGAGAACAATTTCCAGGGAAAGTTAACAAATGGTTACAGCCAACCTACCTGCAGGGACAGGGGGAAACGTGGGATAGGGAAGGACGGCAACACAAAATCAAGAGGCTAAGCGACATTGCTAGGGAAACTGGGGCAACTAGGAAACCTAGGCGAGGAGAAGAACTAATGAAATCTGAGGATGAGAAAAAGGGAAGGCCAAGCAATGGTAATGGGAATATGAACAGAGAGAAATGTGGTGCACCAAAGAGGCAAAGGAAATCAGTGGTGAGAACAAGAGCAGAGAACTGGGGAAGGGAGAACAACTAGACAGCAAGGCACAGCATAGGCATCAATGTTTTCTTTCCCCAAGCAAAGAATCTGACAGAGGACTGAGATAAGTAAAAACCAAAAGACATCTCTGACCTGCAGTGTGGGTGAGCAGGACACAGAAGTAGCATTTCCCTTCCTTTCAAACAGCAAAAGCAGCAAGTTGTTTTGCATGCACTACAGCAGTCTCAGAACTGTGCACGTTAGGTCTCAGTGCCACAGGGAAGGATGGGAGACACAGGGGACAATAAAGCTCAGAAAACATACAGCAAATACTATTCTCTGCACACTTCCTGCTCCAGCAGCAAGAGAAGAACAAGTCTGTGAGGTTGAGGTATGAAAAACAGGTGCTCGATGGAACAGGAAGGGGCAGCACTTCCTGCTTAAACCCTCAGCCCGGACAACTGCAGCAGTCAGATTCCTTAAACGAGTGATAAAATGTACCACAACTTCCCTCACTGCAGAGGGCCAGAAGATGAAAAAAAAAGTGCTTCACCGACCTCTAAACCTGAGCAAGAAAAAAAGAGCTTTTGGCACAGAGAGACTCTTCTGCTGGCTCACTGAAGTGAAGCCTGGGGCTACAGCAAAAGTGAGGTCCTTTAGGCTTCATCTGCACACAAGCTATCAAAAAAGCAAAACCTGAGTCAAAAGGGGAGACAGAAACAGAGTCTAATCTATCCTTTGAAAAGCAGTGGGCTTATACCTTTATTATACAAAATACTTTACAATTAAAAAACATTTTCCCCAAAAGAATCATATACAGATATTTATAATTAACAAGATTTAGTTACACACAAGATGGGGACTTTTGCACAAAGGAAAACAATGACAGATGAGCAAGAGAAAATTAAGACTTGACCCCTTTCCCCACCGTATTTTGGGAGAGGTTACATTTTAGACTTTTATTCCTATCACCTTCTCTCAAGCCTGAACTCTGAGATCTCCCCTTACCCTGACAGGGTAAGGGCCTCCACCCATGTCCCCAGCACCAGTACAATACTCCTGTCTTAAAAGGTTCATGAAGAGACACTGAGAAAGTAGCATCTGGCTGTACCATGAAGTTACCAGTGGCCGGGAAAGGGGACAACTGCCCCAGTTTTCCCTAGCAACCCACATATACACACATGCAAGCACATACATGGGGAAGCATGCTCAAACCCCACCGTTTTTCACCCTTTTGGGTGAACCAGCAATCCCACCCCTCCAAAGCAGCCTTAATTCGAGACATGCCCTTGTAGGCAGCCTGCTGAATGGCTCTCATAGCCAAGGTCTCACAGCCAAGCTGGGCACTACAGCAAATGCAGTCTGGCAAGAAGGCAGGGTGCTGCTGTCTTCCCCACTTTGATCATCTGTGAACCAGCAGTGTCAGTCGTCATGGAGGTGATAACGTGAACCGTTCAGAAACGCTCAGGCCACAACAGACAGGTTGGGAAAGTCGCACACTTCACCGGGGGGTACTTAAAAATGAACAGTTGCCAATGATCTGCCCTTCCAGGGCAAAGATGTGTGTGAATCTTTGTGAACATTTTCTGCCTACGAGAGGTCATTCATTGCTGGGTTAGGCAACCGCTGCACTCGCAGGGAAGCCTATCCCAGAGTCACTGCTGGAGGCCAAACGCCTGCAGCAGCGTGGGCAGGTCACGGGCATCAGCTGCCCCATAGAGGTCACTCTGCCCCAGCATGGAGAGTGCCATGCGCAGGGTGCTCCAGATGTTGTCAGACATTGCTCCTTGCTGCCCCCGCGGACCTCGGCTCTTCTGCTGCATGTGCAAAGCCTCCAGGAAGTGCTCCACGGCCTCACTGTCAACACCAGAACATACATGTGCTTAGGGGAAAGATGGTACATCTCACACTCCCTTCCCCATTTGCTTCTAAAGTATTTCCCCTCCAAACCAGTTTCCTCCTCTTCACCAGATCCTACCCCGCTCCAGAACCAGAGGTCCCCTTTTCCCTCTAGAAGAATCAGGAGTCCAGATGGCCTCTACTCAACCTGTAACTGCATGACTTTTGGATCTCTGAGCAGAGTCCAGAGACTCGCTCTGCTCTCCCACGCCAAGGGAAGGCTGCAGGCAGTGTGGCCCTGCCCTCGTAAGCTGTGGCAGTCTGTCTCCCACAGACACACACAGACTCGCGGGTCACAGCGGAGCTGCCCAGCCTGTGCTCACCGGTGGGCACCCAAGTTGATACAGCTGATGCCCAGGTTGTAGCGAGAGCGGATATATCCCGGCTGGAGCTCCAGCGCCCGACGATACGCGGCCACAGCTTCTTCGCTCCGATTCCCATTGGCCAGGGTGGCACCCAGCTTGTTCCACAGAAGGTGGTCCTGGAGGAAGGGGCACGCAGAAAGGGCTGAGATGAACTGCATCTCTTCAAGCTCCAAGCCAACCCCTCCTTCCCCATGCCTGTCTTACTCCTTCCGCTCCAAATATGCGCCTCTCGTACATGCAGCACCTCCCCCCAAACACCCGCAAGTGCCTCCAGCACCGCCAGTCTGCCCCTTTCTTACATTGGGGCGCACGCTGAGTGCAGCACTGAAGCAATCCACAGCCTTCTCGTACTCGCCACTGAGGTTGAAGAGGACACCCAGGCCACACTGGACATCAGGATCCACAGCTGAGGGGTTGCTGCGCACAGCTGCTAAGAACAGCTCTTTCACCTCCATGAACAGCGAGCTGGAAAAGCACAGAACACGATAATGATGTACCTTGGAGAGGGTCGGCCTCAGGTTCCTCTCTCTGCTCCTGTCTGGACCGGTCTGAGCCTTCCAAGAAGCCTTTCAGCCAAATTTGTAACCACAACTCACTCAGAGAGCAGGGAACTTAGGACACGCTTGGAAGGCCCCAGGTTTGTCCCCGGCACACTCTCCTCTGGCTCCTTGTTCAGCAGGTGGGCGTAGTCCGGTTTATGGCGCAGCCAGTCCCGCAGCGTCTCACACGCCTGCTTCTGCAGGGACTCATTGGTGAAGCTGACTGCTAAAGCCATAAGTGCTGTGAGGTTCCCAGGCTGCAGCTCCAGGCACCTGCAGGGTAAAGAAAGAGAAGTGAATGCAGCGTTAAATCAGTGTAGGAGACACATAAGAGGTAACACAATCGAGACAGAGCACCCCGTGACAGCCACATGGTCCTCATGGCACCACACGCCCAACAAGGAGCCATGCTCAGCAGCTCTGCTGCAACACTCACTGTCTGAGGGCGCTGATCGCCAAAAGCTCCTGTTCATTCTCTGCTTGGGTGGTTCCCAGATACTGCCAGGCCTGGGGAAGACATAGATGTACAAAGTCGGACTTACAGAGGAAAAAATCAGCCAATAAGTCACAAACACAGAGATTAACTCCAGCATATTATCCTGCAGAGTTTTAGAACGCAATCAAATAGCCCAAAGTATACACATTAGCCACAGGTGTAAGTTCCTCTCAAAAGATAAACAGACGTCATGGCACTTAGGTCTTCAAAGACAATAAAATTGGCATTGTTATAGTGAACAGAAGTGAATGTCTACCTGGAAATTTATCATAAAGCAACTGTTGGTAGTTTTACACTTTTAAATCACAGAATCTCCACTTTTAACTTCTAACTGTGGTGAAACTGCAGAAGGAGGAAAATGCAGATCTCCTATCTCCCAAGAACAAAACGGCATAGCAGCAGTGCTAATAATAAGGAGACCCCCGAAGCAGGCAGCTGTATGTACTTGTGCAGTGGTCCACTAGCAAGTAGTAACCTTGGAGAGTTGACTTTCAGACCTGAAAGTAGAAGCACTGTTAATTTTACTGAATTTCCAATCATCATGACACCAGTACATAAAAATGACTTCCACCTCCAAGCAGCTGATATAAGGAATATTTAACTAGGCACTAAATCCAAAGTATCTCTTCACTTTATGTTGATAGCCACGCCCCCGGCTCCAAAATAGGCTAGACAGTTGGTGGGATTGTCAGTGTGATGTACCTGCTTTTTGACTGTAAGTCACAAAATGAGGAATCCAGGGCCTCAAGGAAGGAAACTGTTTCACTAGCAAAAGACACAGAAACCCTGCAGAAGGCAATCTACTGCCTTGAATCTCTCATGCTTCACCATACACAGCTAGCTACAATTCAAGCAGAGCTGACCACTGATAACTGCGGTGTTCTGCCAGCAGAAGAGCTGATGAGATTCAAGGTAAAGCTGTGACTTGGACCAAAGCAAACATGACATTTCCTTCAGAGCAATTGTTCATGTCTATTTGATCACTGTACCATTTGTGAAGTCTTGACTTCTCCTGTACTTTTTGCAGTCACAATAGAAGAATTCAGAATGTTTCCAATACAGGTAGTCAGAAATGCCCCAAGATTTCTTCCCCTAAGGTTTCAACTACCTCTCCATCATACTGAGCCTGCAGCCCACACTGCCTATGAGAAAAAAGCAACAGTTCCAGAAGGGCATTAAAACCTTTTGACCACTTTAAAGCAAAAGCAGATCTTCAAACCTTCTGCTTAATTTTCACCCATTACCCGTACTCTAGAAAGTTAGATGGCTATTTCCAGAAGCCAAGAATCTCTGTTCTAAAATGTCACTCTCATTTAAGTCTCGGGGTAATCAAATTATGTATGTCCAGTCATATATAATTAGCAGGGCTTGAACAAGACAAGCTGAAAAATTCAGCAGCCCTGGATCCTTGAGGCAGGCACTCCAGAACGGCACCACATGAGTGCATTTGCATTCTTCACAAGAATATCCACATCCTCTACCCCTGGAAAAGACACACAGGCTATTCCATTTCTCAATTCATCCTGCAGAAGCTGAAGTGATATATGGAAAAAAGTATTCACACAAGGAGCTGGAACTCTGTCTTCAGTGTAAAAATCTTTCTTTGGCCCACAACTTCAATTAAGACTGTGAAAACACCCAACCCTTCTAGGTCACATCTTTTCCTAGCACTTAGATAAAAGACTTGGTCAGAACCTCAGTCTAATGAGCTTCTCAGAATTAGATTTTAATACAGACACAGAAAGCAGTGATCCGCCATAAGCGCCTCCAAACTTACAGTGCCAATAAAGACTTTCACAGAAGTAACTTGCGAGATGAGAACTCCTTGCCTTGGCTTCATGCACAGTGTCATGTGCTCCAAAGATTTTACACAGCTCTGGGCCAGAAAACTTTGTGCTTCCTGTAACTGACCTTAACTCAGAAACTTCCTCCCTCCAAAGATCCCTGAGGATTCACACAAACCAGCTACAAACTCAGAGCTGCAAAAAAACAAGGCATTTTCATACACCCTGCACAGGTCCTACCACTGAAGGGAGTTTTCTAGAGCTGCCCTGACAGCTCAGCCCTTTATCTCTGCTGCCACTCACCTCCATGTGATCTGGCTTCTGCTGCACTGCAGCCTCAAAAAGCAGGACAGCATTGGGGAGGTCGCCTTCCTTCAAACGCTTCCGCCCCTCCTCAAATGCATCCGGGTGATCTCTCATGGGATTGTCTTCCTCAAACTGGTAGCCCTGGCAGGACAGACACACAGGGGCTAAAACCAGGAGAGACAGGCTTAGGGAGAAGAGCGCTCTCTGCAACACTCAAGCTACAGACTAGCAAGCACCTCATCCTCATTGATACTTTGTTGTCGGGGGCCCATTCACTTCAATGCTAGGAACCTAAAACTACTATTTTATCATTCTGTGATAAGCTAAACTACTATTTCTCACATTCTTGTGGCCTGTAAACCTTCTCTCAGTGTAGGAAGTTTTCCTCATGGACTGAAATCAAAGCCAGTGTCTCTCTGAGCTCTGGGCTGGGGTCCCAGACCCCCCTGCCCAGGTCCCTGACCCTCCAGGGCAACCAAAGGAATGCCCTGGACTCCAACACTTTGTAGCAGATTAGAGAACTGGGGTGGCTCTTCCCGCCTGCTCTGTGCTGGAAAAATCCCCCAAACCAGACCTGGAATAAGTTGCTAGAGAGACAAAATATTTAATATGGATCTTATTAGCTTGGAGGGGAATCGGGGAGAGGGGCAGGGATGGGGCCCGGGGACACAACACTCCAGCTCATCGCAAAGAATCCCTGTATTCGCTGGTATTTGGTGCTGGACAAGAACCAGAAAGCATTGGCAGACAAGCCCAAGTGAAAACAGTATTTAACCCCCAGCTGATCTGGGACAAGGGCGTAAGCGACAGCAAAGCATCAGCATGAGAAGGAATCCCAGCAGCATTTAGGGTCTGTGGAGCTCAGAGCGAGGCAGACACACTGCCAGTCTCCCCAGGGCAGCCCACTGCAGTGCTAGGGCTGCTCTCCCCTACCTTGTCATATGATGAAGAGGTGAGGTCTTCATATTCAGAGAGCCAAGGATGAGCCTCTGCATCTCTCTTGGCCATCTCCTCACATTCTGCCTGGAGTTTGTCCCAGAACTCCACATCTGACTGAAGGGAGAACAAAGTGTGACTGGAGTACCTCAGCCATAAACTCAGGTCTATAGACATGCCAGAGAACTCCCTCCTGAATGTTTCCAGCCCTCCTCGAAGCATGCAAAGGAGAGAGGTAACCCTACCACGGGCTCTCAGTCAGCACCCCAGCCCTCCTTCTCAGCCAGCTTTACCTCCACAGCAGCCTTTGCCTGCTCAAATTCCGTATCAAGAGTTGACATGTCCCCAGATCGCGCAAATTGATCCACCCAGGCATCGGATGCCCCCTGGGAGTTTGGAAACAGAAACACACCTTTCTTTTTAGAATTTGGCAACCTCAGGGCGCATCCCAAAACAGCAGGAGGGTCTGTAATGACCCTTCCTCCCCATCAGTAAGAACCGATGGCCTATGAAGTGGAAACGAATTCATCTGAATCTCCTCTTCCTCACAGATGCTGTGGGAGATGAGAAAACTCAAACTGTCCAAATACATTCCCAGCTTCTGGCTAGACTCTGCTAAGAGCCCAACAGCCCCTCCCTCGTCTCCCTCAGCACCTGCTGAGAGCTGGACTTGCCACTTTCCTTTGCTCCCAGACTGTGCACTGTGGCAAAATGCTTTCTTCCTTCAGAGCATACAGGCCTGGGGCTCCTACCTGCTGCTGTATAAACTCAGCTGCCCATTGCTCTGCCTGATCTTGGTCTCTGTGGGTCACCTGATTAGCTTCGATCGATACCCTCCCATCTCCGATCTGGCGGACAAACTTTAGGAACTGCAGCAGAGAAATGAAACAAGGGTGGAGCTGGGCAGATGCTGTGCCCACAAGCCCTCAGCCCATGCCCCCCTCCTTCACTAAGAGGGATTCTCTCTGCAGAGCAAGCACAAAAGGCCCAGAAAGGTGGGAAGGACCGGACTTGTGTGAAGATGGATAGTTATCTAAAGTGGGTTGCAGGGTTCAATTCCCAGGAATCAGGGAAGAAATGGAAGCATGGGTCAACAGGAGGCTTCATTCCTCTACTATCTTCACCCTTCTCAATTCCCCACACCCTTTATTCACAGTAATATAATTACTACTAATTATGTAATTACTAATCTACAGTAATAATTAATCTCAGCCCCAGCCAGATTTCTCACCTCAGTATTCTTGAGTTTTGGATCATCCACTTTGGAAAGGAAATCAGTAACAGTCTTCTTAAGATCATCCTCAGGTTGGTATTCCTCATACCTGTATTCCAAGGCAATATAAGGGAAAGAGATAGTCTGATACCAAGCAACAGCGAACTCTTTCACTAACAGGAGTCTACACAATGGGGCAGACAACAGTATTGAGGGATATAACCCCTCCTCAAAGATTCTGGGCTTCTCCTGTGAGATTCAGTACCATCATCCATCTGTAAAAATTCAAAATTACTACTGTGTTAGCTGTGCAAGTGACTAACACATACAGCAGCAGAATGAAACAATTACAGAGTCAGCATAGTTCTGCAGAGCAGTCTGGATTCCTCTCCAAGCTCACATGCCATCGGACATCGCGAGTTTTAGCACTACCAGAAACAAGGTCATGTATCCAGGAACAAAGAAAGTAGGTCATGCCCACTGAAGAGGAAAACAGAGCCTTGGAAAAGCACCAGCTCTGCAGAGGATTGAGGGATTACAGCAAAGACACAGCTCAATATGTCTTGTCTGGCTTACAGCAGGGTAGGACCACTTCTAGGTGTTACCACTACATTCAGTCTCCGGGAAGTCTTTGGAACTGGTGGCAATAACTCGGGAATGTCCATTATTTGCAGAAAGCTATCAGAGAAGGCAAGAGCCAGGTGCAATGAGAATCCATATACAAATTTTTTTGTAAGGAAAGATCTTAGAAGCCCAAATTACTTTTGTGTGTGTTTTGCTTCTTTAACTGAGAAGCTTGATTGTACTCAACAAGTGCCTACAGAGAGACGATCCAGCTTTAATCTACCACAAAAAACCACATTAAAATAATATGTAGAAAGCTGAACCCAGAAATACATCAAGGAAAGGCTGAAAGTGGTTTGTCAGATAGGAAGAATTACATGAAAGTTTACAACTAGCAGAGTCTAGCAAAAAATATCTGTTACAGAAAAGAAAAGTTCCTGAACTCACTCCTAAAGTTACTTTAAGGAGCTTTGCATCAGGCATGAGATTAAGTTTGCCTACATGACCAACATATCTTCCTGGAACTTGAGAACAGAAAAGCTACACTCTCTTAAAAACTTCAGTTTGCAAGCATCGCTTCTTCCTTTCTCTGAAACCAAAGGCCTGAGAACACCAGTCTAAGTTAAAGGACTCAAAAGCATTCAGGCCATAGCAGATTTCTGTCACCATTCCAAACTTCACCCACCCAGGTGCCTAGTATCAACAGCTAGCCTTGAGAAGTCAGACTTACCATTTGTCTGCCAAGGACTGATCTTCCGATTCCCCAAGCCACAGTTTCTCCTCTGACTGCTCTAGGTATTCTTCTGCCCACTTGGCAGGAGACACAGACAGCGGATCTGCAAAGGAAAAATGGAGCAAAAAGTGAGACAGGGAGACCGCCACTCCTTTGTTAATGCTTGCTTCTTCTGCCTTTGTTCATTCTGATCTAAAAATCAAGCCTTTGAATCAGACAGTGAATTAAATACAGATGCCACTGTGGTGATGATAAACTTACGTTTTTATGCTTTAATATCACAACTTATTCATCTGCTCCCTGTAGAATACTATGTAGGTCAAGAAAATTAGCAATGTATTACAAGTCTCTGTCAAAAGCACAGCCTACAAGCACTAGGTTTTCACCAGACCTTTCTCAAAGTCTTTGTAACTTCTAATTTATACTCCCAGAAATGGAAAGAGTGAAGGTCAGAGAGTGGGACTACCCAGCTTTCTACAGTGGCCACCACTCCTGGAGAAGAAGATAGCATCTACTTTATTCTTTTCCATAATTTCCAGATTCGGGAATAGATGGTAACAGGACGTCATTCCAGACCCAGTTCTACACCCAACACAAGATGGCTTTTCAAATAAAGCTTAACCTTTGGGCCAGAAACACTCACTTTGCACATTTCCAGGCTGTAACCTCCCTCTCCCTTCACACAATTGACACAAAAAAATTGACCAAAGCACACTAAAGGGTATTTACCCTTGTAAATTTGTAAAGGAAAATTTAGCCTTATGAGAGAGAATTAGAAAACATGTAAGCAAAAAGCGGTACAAGGCCGTCTCTCGCTTGTATCAGCTGAATCACAGTTTTTGTTAAAGCAGTTTAAATAGCATGCTTCTGCTAAATTCCCTAAGTAACCTAAGCTCCAGCTTCACATTCAGTAGCCCTTCACTACACACAGGTATGTGACTGGACATCATCTTGACAGTAATTCCAAAAAAGGGCACTTCACCTGTCACTTCAGCAATGAACTCCTGTGACCAGTCAGCCTCATTGTAATCTGAAGAGACATCACCAGCATTATCTGCTGCAGCCAAGAATTCCTGGGTCCAGTTTTCAGACAGTGCCAGGGCTGCCACACCTGGAGCTACACAAGGAAAAAAAAAAAAAGCAGAAGTGAGGACTGGAACACTCAAAGGCACCGTTAATGTGTTCCAGGCTAGCCCGAATCAGCTCTGGTCTTTCTCTTTGTTAGAACAAAGTCACAGAAATATTTCACTTGGAAGGGGCCTCTGGAGGTTGCTAGAGTTCTCACAGCAGATTAACCTGAAAGTTAGAGATGAGGTTGTTCAGGGCATTCATCAGGTAGCTTCAGAATTTGTCCATGGCTGACAATTCCCCATCCTCCCTAGACACCTGTTCCGGTAGTGAACTGCCTCCTCCAAGGGAAGAAATCTTTCCACATACCTAGTCAGCTCCCTTTTCCACAAATTGTGTCCATCACTCCTTGTCCTTCTCCTGATTATTGCTGTGAAGATCCTGACCATGGCTGCTGAAGACAGCAACAAAACACTCCACCCCCTGCCCCTCAGACTCCTCTTCCCTAATCTCTGATGAACTTGTTCCAGATCAGTGCACCGGGAAGCCCAAATCCAGAAACAATATTCCAGATACAATTTCAGAAGAGCTCAATAGAGAGGAACCACCCTGCTAGGAGCTTAACCATAACATCAAGATCTTTTCCAGCTCTCCACCTACTTCAGCTCCCCTCACCTCGCTGAGGGGCCTGTCGGAAGCTTGACTGTTCAATCTCTTGCATCTCAGCCAACAGGTCATCCATCTTAAAGGTCTGGGGTGCACGGGACAGCAAAGGAGCATTCTGAGCTTGAAGAAACTCTCCAACCAGCTGCCAAAGACAGAGATGGATTACAAACATTGCCCAGAAGATGAACAGGCAGAGCCATGGAGTGCGAAAAAAGGGCTTGTCAGAAGAAAAATCAGCATCGTGTAAGGGGTAAAATAACTAAACAGCATTTATGAGAAAATCTTTAAAAAGCCTAATCAAAAGCCATAAGGAGAGGAATCAATCTATTCTTACCTCATCTTCGGTGGCTACTCCCAGTGGTTTGGATACCTGCAAGGAATAGTGGGCAGTTGTGTCAACAGTTTTGATCCCGTGCCCCTCTCTACACACACACAGAGCGACCCAGTTAGATTGTATCTGCCTCTTCCTTGAGCTTAGGCTGTCAGTATTTTCTTGCCCCAACTGCACGCTAAAGGAGCGGAAACACTTCGAGGGATCCGGTCCAACCCGCTCCCACTAGTGTCTGGCTTAAGGCCTGGGACACCATGGCACACAGCTCATCACAGCCACCAACATCCCTTGAGCGCCCACAAACACGCCCTCACCCCACAGCCCGGCTTCGGGTGACCCCTGCGCCTTTTTCCGCAAACAAACAACGCGACACCAGCGGCACCGAGAGCCCCGCGCCCTGCTCACGCCCAGCCCCCGGCAGGACCCAGAGCCCCCGGCAGGCACAGCAATACTCACGGCCGCGGCTTCGGGCGTCCCGGGGGGCCAGGCCAGAGGGCCCTGCAGCCCTTCCTGCCGCAGGGCCTTGTCCTGGGTGAAGTGCCCCGCCAGCTTCATCAGGGGGTTGGAGCCCCCGCACTCCGGCTCCACCAGCTCCCTCATGGCCATGGCGCCGGGCACGGAGGGAGAGAGGGTCGGCGCCGAACCCCGCCGCGCCTGCACCTGGCGCCGGGGCGGCACGGACAGCGGGTGAGCGCCGGGCGGAGCGACCGCCTGACCCCGACCCGCCGCCAGCGCCGCCTCCCCCGCGGGCCCGGCCCGGGAGAGGACGGACACCCACCCGCCGGCCCGCCGGGACAGCAAGGCCGCGGCACCCGGCCCGAGCCCCGCGCCCCCGCCCGTCTGTCTGTCTGTCTGTCTGTCTGTCCGTCCGTCCCCTCGGCCCGGCCCGGCCAGCGCCCGCAGGGGCCGCGGGGCTCCCCCGCCCGCTCCGTACCTGGGGCCGCCGCGGCGCGCTGGGCTGGCGCGGCGGGGCGGGGCCAGCCTTAAAGGGACAGGAGCCGCAGCCCTTAAAGGGGCTGAGTGCCGGGGCCGCGCGGAACGCCGCCGGAATGCCTCCCTGCCGGTGGCTGCGCGGCCGGCGGCATCGCCGCGCACTGCTCCCGCAGCTCCCGAGCCGGCCCCGGGGGGTGTGCCCCTCTGCTGTGTGTGTATCTATAGGGAACGTACTATACACCTCCCCTTCTATTTGCAAATATATAAAAATATATATAAATAATTTTTATATATATATATATATATATATATATATTCTACGAGACGTGTGTGCTATGTGTGTATATATATGTGTAGGTACATACAAGAGATATATACATGTATGCACCATACACATCTTGTCATATTTGTGAATGTAGATAAAAATATATGTTCATGTATATACGTATTCAGCGAGATGTGTATGGTACATGTGCATATATATGCGCAGGTGAGCGTCTGCTGTATCAGTACACATTTGCCCAGCTGATGGACTGATATTTTACTCTTTGCTCTGGGATCACTAAAATATCGCAGCTGGCCGCCACAGGTTGAGAGCGCACACATTTAGCTGAAAAGTATGTGATACCTTCTGATAAGCCATAGAAATGTCAGCTCCTTCCCAGCCTTGATCCTTCTACATCTGTGGTTCCAAAGGACAAATTACCTGCAAAATCAGAGGTCATTTGTGTGTAGTATCTAAAAGAATGGGAAAAGCACCAAGAGGGAGTTGCACAATATGTGCTGCCTCCCATGACATTAGGGTGCTAGAAATAAATTGTTTTCAGAATCAATTCCCAATTCCTTCTTTTCAAAGGCATATGCTCCTCTGCAGGGTCCTCTTCAGATTTGTCAGGTTCACTTCATCTGTCCAAAATTTGACATCTGGTGCGGTTTTAGACACAATTCTTTGACAGTAGGTCTTCCTGCTTGCCCTCCTTACAGCTTTGAAATGCATGTAGCATCTACAGTCCGTTCTGTGCTAGCAAGTAGTATGTGTAACTCAACAGGAGTAAGCCTTTAAAGTTATAAGAATTGGGGCTGAAAATACAGCATCCACACCAAACGTGCTTGGGAAGCTTTACTTTGGACTCTGTCCTCCTTGGTCCACACCAATTGGTAGCTGACGTGCATGAGGTGTGCCCTATGTGTGGCTTAGCACCACCAAAAAGGAATCTCGTTTGGAACCTCCCACCGGGGCTGTCCTGCAGGACAAACCCCAGCCCAGGGATTACTGGAAGATTCATTTTGAAAAGACACTTCAGGCATCCTGGAAGGGTAAAATAAGACTCACTTGCTATTACCACTTGCTATTACCAGTCCTATGTATGTTCAGTGTGATCAAGGGTTAGCAAGAGCACTTGAAGGGAGAGGGATGGAGAATGCTGTGGGGCAGAATCCCAAACTACTTTCAAGAGGAAGAGATGGGCAATGCTGCTCCTAAGTAAAGCCAATAGACCGCACAAAGACATGGAGAAGGGGAGTGTAGGCATTGAGATAAGGCACGGACAGAAATCCAAAAGCCATCACAGACTGAGCAGGGAGGAAGATATGAAGCAGTTTTGATTTGTAAATATTTGCAGCAAGGTTTTGGGGTTTGACACCAGCTTGTCCTTCTGGTTCACGACAAGGACAGGGAAACACTGCTCTATAAAAAAGCCCCCACAGCCTTCCTTCTGAAGGGCTGGATGGCCCTTTATCCCTTAGAGTCCCAAAAGATTTTGATGCAACTGGAAGGACCAGAAGTGACAGTGGTGGCAGAGCATTCAGGACAACCACAGCTATAGTTGTTGGTAGATAAGTAACCTGCTGAAGCCACAACTATTTCTGCTTGCAGGAAGAAAGCAAAGGGTCCGATCTAAAGTCAACAGGAAAAGAAGCAGAATCAATGCACCACTGCAAGTGAAGTGTAAATAATTTGGCAGCAATAACTAAAATATCAGGGGGCCCCAATCACTCTTGGAAAGATGAGAAAAGCAAACAGTACAGCTCCTGAAAAGGCTATTCCAAGCTTGGCATCTTTCAGCTGTTCTGAATACCAGTACTCTGATGAAGGCCCTGGGCCAGATGGAAACAAAAATGGAGGTCTCTGTCTAACTATTCCCCATCCTAACTTTGTGAAAATCATTATTTCTTTCCAGGTGCAAAACATGCTTTTAATAAATGGTGTTCTACACTTTCAGGCCATTTCTCCCATTGATCACAATCATTTGTATACGATTTTTCTCTACCAAATCCTTTGCAACCCGTCTCAGGTTAATGCTGTCTGCAAATTTTAATAGACTCAATTTTCTAGTCCACTGTATAAATTACTGGAAAAAAACCAACACCAATAGCACACTGAAAACAGATCTCTGCAGGATTCCTTGATACTCCTTTCCAGATAGACAGCATAGCATCAAAAACTAATCTTAGAATTTTCCAATCAGCATCAGACTCTCCCAACAGTGATTTCAGTAGATCCGGTTTCCCATGTTTCCTAATGTGCTTGTTAGACTGTCAGATAAAACAGAGTAAAAATCCTACTGAAATCAAAAATATAACATCTGCTGTTACTTCCTTGACCACAAGGACAAGCCTACCATGAAAGATTGGTTTAACTTGATCGCTTCTTTTTGCAAATGGAAAATATGGGTTGTCTATGTAATACGTACTTGTTCCAGTATCACAGGGGAAGGCAGTAAAATTATGCTGGTTGGCCAGTAATCAATCAGATTTTCTTTTTTAAAATAGCCACTATATTTGTCCTTTTCCAGTCTTCTGAACCTCTCAATTGTCTAGATATCTCAAAGATAATGGCCAGCGGGCCATTCTCCAGTTCTCCAGCCATCACAGAATGAAGTTCATCATCCCTAATTGGTCAGAAAACCTTGATTTTGCCCAAGTGCTTAGAAATCTAGAATGACCTTTTCCCCACTTGCACTTGGTGCTATTTAAGATATTCACCTAGCCACCACAAACACAGTGAAGACAAGTGAAAAATTCTTGGAGCTTCTAGGTATCTTTGACCAGTTTCCAGTTTCACCGACCAGAAAGCCAGTCTTTTTACTCGTCTTCCCCTCATTGCCCAGGTAGTGACAGGCACTATTTATGAGCTGATTGTTCTGTTCTTTTCCACCGCAGGTAAGGTACTCATTTCCTTTTCAAAGCATCTTTGTACTTAATTGGACTCAGTTGTCATGTCTCCCTTAATTCCTTCTCCTCCAGACTAAAGGTTGCCATTTTTTCAATCCTTCTGCTTGAGCGGCCAAGGTAATTATTCCTCCCTGTGGATTCACTTCCCACATTTGTCTCGGTTGTAGGAGCATGGCAAGCCAAACTGGACACTCAGTGCTGTGAGTGAAGTCACAGCAGTACAGAGCTGTTCTGACAGCCTGTTTCATCTGACCTACAGGCTATCCTCCTAAACATGTAAACTGATCTGATGTGCGCCTTTTTGGCAACAGCATCATGTTGATGTACAGTCTGCTTTTTTCAAGGGAGATGATATTCAACGAACTCTGTTGCGCTCTGAAACTGTGCATTTAAAAAAGCAACAGAGGATATTTTGCCCCTGAATATTCCCTGTCTTTCTCACACTTATCCCCTGAACTTCAAATCATGGGTCTAATTTATTCGGAGGGTTGGGGGGTTTTTGTGGAGAGCATTGTCCCATCTTCGTATGAACCCAAAGTTCCGAAGAAGCGTCTGCGTTCCCATGAGCGAGGACGAGCCTCGGGAACGACTTGGCTCCGCTCTTGGACCCATCGCTTTCCCGCGGTCAAAAAACCCCACCGTTTTCCTTGGCTCCCCTACTCGCAAAACAAAGACGAGTTTGTTTAAGTTTGGGGGTCGTTTCGGAGGCTTGCGGGGGTGGGGGGGTTGTTGGTTTGTTTTTGATGGAAGAGCCTTGAGCGGCGGGGCCAAAGGAGCCGTGCGAGCTGTCACCCGTCCATCGGCACGGAGGAGCCCTCGCTCCCCTCGCAGGGCCCCGCCCGCCCCTTCCGCTGCCGCTCCTCCGGGAGCGGGGCCGGGAGCGGCGGGGCCATGTCGCAGCCCGGCACGCTGCTGCACCTGCTCGCCGGAGGGTGAGTGTCCCGGGAGGGCGCCCTGGGGCGGGACTGGGGCCGCGGGTCGGGCAGCAGCCGCCGCCGGGGAGCCGGGGCGGAGCGGCCCCGCCGGAGCGCCGCCGGCCCCGCCAGCGCCGGGCTGGGATCGGGGTGGGCGCTGCGGAGCAGCCCCGCAGCGCCGGGGGGGAACGTCTGGCTCCGCGGTTTGGGAAGACGGAGAGCCTCCCTGTGGGACACGGGGTTTCATCCATCCGGAGCTTGCCGGGGATGCGGGGCAAGGGGAGCGGGGCGCCTGAACCAGGGGAACCAGGAGGCCTCTTCAGCGGGGCTAATGGCGGGGCATCCGCGTGTTCGGGAGGGCGGCCAGCTCTCTCTATCAGCGCGTGGCTGAGATTCCTGTGGGACTTTTCTGGCTTTAAATAGTGCGGCTGATCCTGGTGAGTCAGGCGTTTGGATCCCAGCGGTGCCCCTCTGCTTTAGAAGCGTGCCCTTGAGCGAGTGATTTGTCCCGGGGCTTTTCCCCCTTTCCTCTCTTAAAAAGTCTCAAAACAGTGAGCTTCAAGTTGATGGTGCCTTAAAACAGAAGATAATGTGGTTCTCCGGACTTTGCTGTGTACCCTGCAGAAGTCCTCTGTTTAGGCAGCCACCTAATCCCTTTCCAAATCCCACCAACCTGCTGGAGTCCGTGTGATTGTGGAGCCTGTGGTACAACATGTACAATAAGGCGCATCATTTAATTGCTTTTAATTAGTAGATTTCCAGTTTTCTGCAGCTAATGGAGTTCTTGTGCTGTGTTAATCTTTGCATGTGTGTACTTGTCCTCTCTGTTTCCATTGTTATTTTGGATATGTTATTGTCTTTTTTTTTTTAATTTATCCTTTGAACTATATAATCATTGCATCTTGGACACTCTTAAAACTTTTTTTTTTCCTTAGCTTTCTTCTTAGGCATTTCTTTGTCTTTTCCACCACGGTTCCTGAAAACCTGAGAGTTTGGCTAGTGAAAAGAATGTCACTAGTGGGAACTTTGTCAGTATCTTGTCCTCGTCCATTAAGCAATAGTCCTGAATTACAGCTATTTAAAACTCTGGAGATAATAACGTGAATAAGAGATGAATGAGAAGTTCAGTTTATTGCTGCACTATATTTAATATTGCTGGTTTATGCAATGAAACAAAACAGGGTCTCATTGATGAAGGAACAGTTCTCCACTTTATCTTCCAGTATAAGAACTGGGGACCAGCCAAAGAAACTTGTGAGAGTTTTGTTCAGAACTATTGCAAGAACGTAGTTCTTCCCACAGCGTGCAGTTAAACTGTGGGACTCCTGGCCACAGGATAGTAGAGGGTAAAAGCTTCTTATGTGTCCAGGGAGCATTTTAAAAAGATGAATGAAAATTAATCTGTTGGAGGCTACTAAAAGCACGACAACATTTCTGTCTGAGGAGGTCCCTGAACTGAAAATTGTGGGAAGCTGGGAGAGTGTTCTGGAGGCATTTCTCCTACCCTTCCGTAGGTGACCTTTATTTGTCTGTGCCCTAGGCAGAAACCTGGTTTAACTGCAGGTTTGTCTGGTCCAGCATTGCTACTCTTAAATGAAGACCTTCAACCCATCTTAATTTTTGACAAGCCTAAATAAGAGCTAACATGAATTACCAGTAAACCTTGTAAACTCTGTGCATGTGCTTATACCCCTTTTAGGTAATTTAAAACATGTTAACAGTGTCTTTAGTATTCCTCAACTAAACTTCTTATTCTGTCACCTCAAACTTGTCGGTTTTCCCTTTAAAACATGAAAGCAAGATCTAGAGGCAAGCACCATTTTCCAAGGTAGAGTTACCCAGCTTCTTCAATTAGCGCTTTTTGCCACAGCTTTGTTCTGAGAGTACCTGTACTCATTTTCAGCCGCTGCTCTTCATTCTATTTTGCAGAAACTGCTTTAGTTCCTGCTTCTACAGTAATGACACATTATTTTCCATTTCTCAGAATGGAAACAGAAGAATTTTGCAGACCTATGTCTTTCATAGAATGTAAGCAGCTGTATAATACATCACAGTTGCGATTTCTTCTAGTTTTAACAACTGGTACCCCTCATTTCCTTAGTTTTAATTAATAGGTGTTCTTTTGTCCTCGTTAGTCTTGCCATTGGGGCATAGTGGCTCATAGTGGCCCTTCACCTCACACTCTCTTTCTGCTGATTAAATGGCCACTATGCTAAGGAGTAATAATTTCCTTAATTGCTATTAGTGCTTTTATAATACTTTTTTATTATGTGTATCTATCAGTAACTTCAGGAACTTGATCTCAGGAAACTTTTATATATGCTGGAAGCATGTGTTCAAACTCAGATCCTGACCATTGCAGGTGGGGACTTCTTGAAGAAATTAGATATTAAGAGAACATTACAGAAACTTTTGCTTCCTTATGCACTATTAGAGAGAAGAATTTGTAGTATACCAAGCAACTGCTTCTCTCAATGTTTCCCTGATGTATTGTTCGCTCAGTTTTGAGATAAGGGGTTGAAACGGCCCTGTTCAGACCTTTAAGACCTTGATCTGTCACCTTTGTACTCAATCTTCTCCTGGACTGGAGATTGTACTTCTGGTCAAAGAAACAGCAGGCATGTAAGTCTGGAGCCTGCATAAGACAAATTAATAGAATCTATGGTAAAGAACAGGACTGTTGGACCCCTAAGTGAATATGGTCTCTATGGGAAGAATCAACATGGCCTTTGTAAAAGGAGACCCTGCCTCGTGCAACTCTGGATTGCTGCGTAGGCTGTGTCTTGGTGTCTGTGCTTGATCAGCTCGTTCACCCAGAGAACCTGAGCCAGGGTGTTCACTGCTTTGCTTTGTGTTGCCTCCTGAGCTGGAGCTAAATTCAGGAGTCACAATGCCAGGCTCCCACCACTCATCATAGACCTCCTGAGGGAGATGGCTGCTGATGCACTGCTCTTCAAGTTGTCACCACATCTGCCAGATGTGTATATCTGCCAAGGGCTTGACAAAGCAACATGAGCGTTATGGGATAGCTTAGCTGATAGCTGGCATCATTAGCTGCATAATCTCCTAGCTGCCATACCTTCAATTCTTGGATGTCAGTGCAATAGGCATCCAATCCTCTTTTTTTTCTTTTTTATTTTCCGCCATTCCTGTTGGCAATGATAGTGAAGGAGCAAAGGCTGTGAGGATACTGTGTATGTTCACTGAGCTGTATAGATTTTTTCAAAATAATTCTTCAGAACTCTCACTATATGTTGTCCTGCACTGTCACATGTAATTCTGATGATATACCTGACTGTTCCCTGATACCTTGTAGCTCTTTGGTTGGCTTTTCTTTCTTTGGAGCAGAGTGAGCTTTTTATTAAGCCTCCATCTCCTGTGAAAAAAAGCAACTTTGGCTGTAGGGGATGTGAACAATTGTCCATTTGTCAAAGCCTCTTGCATGGCTTAGGTGCAAATTTACCTCAAAATGGTCTTTCAGGTACTGAGTGAGTATCTTCTAGAAGAGCAGAATTATCAGTTGAAGGATTTAGAGGGGCAGAAGCTGAGACCCAAATGTATCAGTTCTGACTTGTCCCTGGGTGGTGGAAAGGGAAAAAGGGGGTATGTGTCCTTGCAGCATTCCCGCAGTGCGACGAGACCCGTCGATGGAGATGGTTCATGAGCTCCAAAAATAGGTTCTGCCTGCTGAAAGTCAGGGTCCTCTTTCATTAAGCAAGCCAGGCTTGGAGAGAGCCTGGTTATTGGCAGAAAATACAGATCTTGCTTACAGGGCCTTGCAAATGTGGGTCTGATGTAATTATGGATTAAAGAGGTGGGAGGAGTTCTGTGCTGCCCCTCTGTGAGCCGGTGCGGCTGTGGCAGGGTGTGGGCCACGGTACCTGGTGAGCTCAGCAGAAGGCTTTGCAGTGAGGGTGGGCAGCAGAAATGTTTGCTCTGGGGGACTGCTGGGTCCCCATGGACTTGGGACTCTTTGTCTCAGATACTGAGTAAAGTTGCAGAGGGAGGCTGCCAGATGATGTCCCAAGCTGAGCTGTTGCGTTAATCAGTGTCAGAGCAGGAGGTAATCTGTGACACAGGCTGGAGTACCTAACCTCCTCTCCCAGAGGGGAGAAGTTGTGGACAAGCAGGGTCAGAATTATTGCCCTACTGTGGCACGGAGGCCATTCTTAAATGTGCTGCTGTGCCCTAGATGTGGTGGCACAGCTGGAGCCATCCTGACCTGTCCCCTGGAAGTGGTGAAGACACGTCTGCAGTCCTCCCAGCTGGCACTGCGGCCTCTGTGCCTCCCAGAGATGCAGCTGCCGGGGATGAGTGTGAGGCTGATGAATCCCACCCCACCATCTCCTGGAGTGCTCACGTTGCTGAGGTGAGTAGGACAAGGCAGCGTGCCTGTTAGCACCAGGGAGGTGAGGGTTTGGCCATCAGGGGGAGGGTGTGAGGGGAGAGAGAAAGAGAATTGAGCTGAGGCTCTGGAAGCCACAAGTGCAACAGAAGGTTTGATCAGAGCACAGGTACATCCGCTTCTCACCAGTGATCCGTGCTCCGCAAGGCTGCTCAGGGGACAGTGAGAAATTTCTCAGCTAGTGATTTGATCAGACCCAGAGGGATGGCATTGTCAAGAATAGGGTGCAAGGACTAGTGAAAAGTGTCCCTGCCCATGGCAGGGTAGTTGGAATTAGATGATCCTTATGGTCATTTCCAACCCAAGCGGTTCCATGAGTCTATGACTGAAGGAGAGAAAAGTGATTGGAGAGAAATTGAGAGCAGGGCAGAAAAAAGGATAACGTGGGAGGTGAGGAGAGGGTGCTACAAGAAATACTGAAGAACAAAGAGGGAGGAGGAACAGGAGAGCCCTCAGCTCTAGTTATTCTGCTGATTTCTCTGCTCATTTCCTTCTGTAGGGCCATCCTTGAGAAGGAAGGCAAACGGTCCCTGTTCCGAGGTCTGGGTCCAAACCTCGCTGGGGTTGCTCCCTCCCGGTGAGTACTGCTCCATGACGGTGCCTCATGTTGTACACTTTTCCAGGGGCCTGTGCCATAATTGTTGCTCCACTTTCTGAAAGCAGTCTGGGCCTTGTGCTCATGTGCCACAGGACCCCTTCACACAGACGTCTTCTGGAGCTTCTGCTCGTAGTGTTAAGATGATTGCTGTGGGCCAGGTATAAGTGGTTAGGCAAAACTCTGCTGGGAGTAAGAAAAGTTGGAGTGAGACGGCTCAGTAGTGTCTCTGCTCCTCATAGGGGAGCTGTAACCTCTTCTGTATTTTTTTCCAACCAGGGCTATATATTTTGCTGCCTATTCTGCTACTAAGGAGAGGCTTAATACTGTCCTGGTACCAGAGTCCAAGAAAGTACACATATTAGCAGCAGCCTGTGCAGGTGAGCCTTTTGTCTCAAATCAAAGCCAAGAGGTCCTTCTGTCTGGAAATGCTAATGTGTTTCTTTCCTTCTCCATTGCTGCTCTGAAGTTTTCTCCCTCCACACGTGGAGAAGTGAGTTCCTCTGGTAGCCAAAATGTTTTCTCACTCTTCATCCTTCTTAAGCTCATCTCTTGAAGTCTAGTTTTTACCCCTTCAGCTGCTATCATGAGCTCTGTTCTGCTGTGAGAGGGAGAAGGCAGTGTGTAATTCAGACCACTCACAGAACCATTCCTCTTGATACATCCCAGTTCTCTAACAAAATCCTCCACTCTTGCAAAATTAGCATGCTGTTTCCTGCCTCTTTGTAACACCCGGGCCTGTAGTAGGGTTTTGTTGGAGGCAGAAGAGCTAATTAACGCTAGACAAAGGCTGGAATAGGGGAGAAGGAGAATCAAATAGTCTGCCCTAAATATCTCTTCTCAAGGTCATTCTCAAATTGCAAATGCCTGCAGCTTGCCAAGCACAGCTCAGAGAGCTGATAGATCAGCACCTCTTCACGAACTGCCAGCGTGATCCTGGCGCTCACAGCTGTCTTCCTCTTCTGTTCCCCAGGCATCAGCTCAGCCACACTCACCAACCCCATCTGGTTAGTGAAAACCAGGATGCAGCTGGAAGCCAGGTAAGGCAGGCCAGCAGTGCAGAGCCACTCCGTGTCACATGAGGATTGTTTTGGGGGCTGGCGGGCAGAGAGAGGTCTGTGATTTCTCATCGGAACATGGCAAGTCGTGGGCTAGGCAAGAGGCGTATGGCTGTCTTCACAACAGCACTGCAGGTCGGGGTGCAGTATGCTGTCCTAACCCTCTCCCTTCTTTCCAGGGTGAAGGGGGAGACGGCCAGCACTGCTCTCCAGTGTGCCATGCACGTGTACCACACTGAAGGCCTGCGTGGATTTTACCGTGGGATCACTGCCTCCTATGCTGGAGTGTCAGAGACCATCATACACTTCGTCATCTACGAAGCGCTGAAAAAGGAGCTGCAAAACAGCCAGCATTCCCGTTCCCCATCGCTCACACTTCCGCCGGACAACGATTTCTTTGGCCTTATGGGCGCCGCTGCTGTCTCCAAAACATGTGCTACGTGCATTGCGTATCCACACGGTGAGTGAGACCGCTCTCCTTGCTTCTGTTCTCCTGGAGGGGAGATGCCACACCTGTAGGGTCCACCTGCTGATGTGTGGCTTCCCTTCTTGTCTCTCCAGAGGTCATTCGGACGCGGTTGCGAGAGGAAGGGTCGCGGTACCGTTCCTTGACACAGACTCTGCAGCTCGTGGTGCGTGAGGAGGGACCCTTGGCTTTATACCGGGGGCTGCTGGCACACCTGATCCGCCAGATCCCAAACGCAGCCATCATGATGGCTACCTATGAACTCATCATACATCTGGCCTCTTCCACCTAAGCTGTAACACCTGGCTGAGGCTGCTGTGGAGGTACAGGGACATTGTGGTCCTGAGACCTGGTCTTTTCACAGGCCTCTGAGGGGTGGTGCTTTTTGTCACAGATCAGATCTGGGCCAGGCATTCTCGGGACACAACAACTATTTTGTGCCAAGCTTTTTGCTCCAATGTGCACAACGCAGGGGTTTTTTTGCTTTCTGGAGACCTGAATTATTCCAGTGCTTCAAGATGTCTGGGCGCTGGTTTGACAGTGCCTGTTGTAAACTCCCTTGATGAAAGGCATGGGACTTAGAGGGAAGGAGACAAAGCAGAAAAGCGTAAGAGTGTTTTAGCTCCAGCATGTTCACTTCTTTCGGACCCAGTAACAACCATACGTGGGCACGAAGCTGGGCATGAAGACAGGCTAGAGCTGAAACATCTGAGAGAACTGCAGCAAGCAGAGATCTTGTGCTGCAACCTTTGCCCTCAGAGGGGCTCTTCCACTCTCACCTACTGTACTGCCTTCTTGCCCTAAGGAGGATTTCTCAACCTTGGCTGCCAGCAAATAGCAGAATTTCTCTTTGGGTCCTTCGCTTGTTGCAGCCATTGCCCCAAGACATGTCAGGCAGCTGACAGCCCCTTTTTGTCATGCATGGTCTGAAAAACCAGACCAAGTAGATCCAGGGAAGAAACACAACCTGCTCTGAAGCACTATCCTAACAACTCATGCTCTGCTGGGCTCAGAGCTGTGCTGTGCTAGTATCTGTTGTGTTTCCATCCCCTCCTTGCTCAGCAGAAAGAGAAAGATGCTTCCTTCTCCCAGAAGTGCTGGGGCTGTTCTACAGGCTGGAACCCCTGGTATTAAAAACACTCCATCACACTGATAAAGAAAGCAGATCATGTGAGAAAACGGATGAAGCTAAGGAGATTTGCTCTGTTTCTGTTAATACACTAAATGTATGGAAAGAGCCTTATTTATTTTATTTTCCTGTGCTCAAGAATTTCATTTGCTGCATGTGCTACGTTTGCCTGGAACAGGCGTGAGCGCCTTCTGTTCCTCTGGGGGTCCCCAGCGCTGAGCCGTGGGGAAGGCTACATGTGTTTACAAACTATTTTGACTCTCAGAAAGGCAGGGGGTAGGGTCCTGAGTGATGTGTTTTTCTTATTTCATCACATATGCTAAAAAATGTAACCCTTCCCCGAGATATGGTAATTTCAGTAAACACTCTGGACAAGCTCCAGTTTCACATTAGAGGCTACACTATTTCTTTCCCTGGTTGTAGTGAAAAACTGCAGAAGTCCTGAATGTTTTATTTGAAATCCATTTATTTTAAAATCCACTTTGTTTCCTTGTCTTTCTTACCTTCATTCATTTAGTATTAGGAGTATTGACAATTTTACAAAGCGACACGAAGCTGCAGTGGTTTGTTGGTTGTTGGTGGTTTTTTTTGGTTTTTTTTTTTTTCTTTTTTTTTTTTTTTCTTTTTGCATGAAACGAGAATAAACCTCAAATGACAACATTGAAAAAATATACAATATATATATATAATATCTGGGTAGGGGTTGTGAGAAACCCCACTCTGAGCCCTATGGCTGGCTCCGCCTTTCAGATTTCCATTCTTTCCAACACCTGCATCACAGTTTGAACTGCGCCACCATCATGTGTAAGTGCCCTGACACATGTTTCTGGAGAGCCAGATGGGGGGTCAATAATGTGGGGAATGTCCACAATGGGAATGGCAGAAGATGAAGGAACATGGGAGGCAGAACTGATCAGTGAGGGAGGAGCACGTGTGTACACAGTGGGGCTGGAAAGAAGTCGAAAGTAAGACACCTCCTCCTTCCTGCCATATGTTTTTGGGGGATCCACTGGGCGGGTGTTTTAAAGCTCCTAGTAGCGGTGAGAGACGTCGCTTTTGCCGATGATGTGCCGGTCATTCATGTCACTGCTGTCCGGGGAGTCGGGTGTCTCCGAGTCGGTGCTGTCATCGTCGTCATCCTCCATGCCCTCGCCGGCTCTGCCCTCCACACTCCCTGCTGCCCTCTCCTGACAGCTCTGGTAGGACTGGGGAGGTGAGACACGGGGTAAGGGGAAGGGCCTAACAACCCAGCTGCCCGCCCAGCCCCGCCGCAGTGGCTGCTCCTCACCTCCATGGGGTTGACGATGATGGTGAGGGCTGAGTCATCCCAGAACATGTCGCTCTCTTTGCCTCCAGTGCTGGTGTGCCCCGACACAGCAGCCCCGGGGACCTCTTGCCCCACTCCCCGCCGGTGCAGGGAGTGGATGCGCAGGATGCCGAGGATCACCATAAGTGCCAGGAAGCCCACGCACACCACGATGATGACAGTGGCAGCACTGGGGACCACTTCGAAGAGAGAAAGTGAAAAGTTGCGTCTAGAGTCTGTCACAGAGATACGAATTTCCAGCCTGACATCCAGGAACTGAGATCGCTGAGCAGAGCCTGGGTTTTTAGTCCATGCAGGAAACGTAGCCTGACTTATCTGTGCCCCTGGGCACAGGCAGTTCCTGTGATGTCAGCCTGGCCTGTAGACTCTGCACATCTTTATCTGCAGAATGCACCAGAATATGTTGTACCACATATCTCTGTATCCTGCTATTGGCAGGGAGAAATGCGTGCTGGGGACAGCCTCTAAGGGCTCGAGGATGATTTTCAGAGTGTGATTTCTGTGCAAGCAGTAGAGAAAGCAAGAAGCCAAAAGACGCCTTTGTTGCACACGGAGTAGATGTGAATGCTATGATGGACTTCTAATTAGTGCTGTGGCAAAAGCCTGGCTTCTCCACAGGAGAAAACCTGCAATTCATCTAGGACCCTTAGCCTGACTCCCAAGTGTTTGTTTTAGGACTATAGACTGAGCCTTAACTCCCCATATAACCACCTTCCCTGCAAAATCTATCTCAGCCCTCCATGGATTTGTTTATGGTTCTGTTCAGCAGGGACAAGTTTGCTGCTGCCATCAGGCAGAGCTGGGGAAGGGAGAGGCAAAGGCTGGCACACACACAGGCTGCCCCTGCAGTGCCAGCTGCAGGACTGGACCAGCCTGGGATCAGGAAGCTGCAGCAAAAGCTAGCTCAAAGGTGCCTTGCTTGTTCCCCTATGACAGGGGACCAAAATGACTGTAGCGAGTCCCAGAGCTTTTACAGCCCCAGGAGGAATAGATTGGAGTGTGGTCATGCCTGAGGCACAGGGGTACCAGCACAAACAAACATTTAGTCTAGCTTTGAGGTTTCTCCTCTGTTTTGGGGGCAAGAATTCTCCTCTTGTCTGCGTGGTGCCATCTCCCATATTTTCCTGCCTTGCTGACCAGCACCTACTCCCATTTCTTTCTTCAGAGCAGTGGCAGTCTTGACTCACTTTTCTCTCCTGCTGTTGAAGCTTCTTTCTGAAATTACTTTACACAAGCCCACACAGCACCTTTGCAAGGTGCATGAATGAAGTCAGCTTACAGTTACTCTTTTTAGACCCTCTGAGGTATAGATTTCAGTCTGCTTCTACATCAAGAAAATAATATCCCACAAGAGGATGATTGTTGCAGCATGCTCTAAAATACAATTTGACAAAGACTGTGGTCCACTGGTTAACGAAGAGTGGAACAGGACAGTATAATGAGAACCAGATAATGGGTGCAGGGAGCCTGAGAGGAATCCTCCACTATAGGTTCTGCCAGGATATCAGAATATCAGCACCCTGATCTAAAGGAATAAACCCAAAAGACAGTGTTACGTACTTGGGTTGCTGTGGGTGCTTGCCAAACTGTGCCCAGACAGCTCTGCGGGTAAGTGATGGCCTCGGTGCACAAACTGCTGGGAGTTCAGAATATGGTTAGGATGAGCAGCTCGGTTCATGTTGTGAAGAACATTCACCTGCAGAAAGACCAGAGTGAGGTCTGTGAGAGGACTCAGCCCTGTATCCATGGCACATTCCATGCATTCCCATGCACCCCCCCCGCTCGCAGAAGAATCTCTGTGTGCATGTATCAGCCTTGTACCTCGACAGTAAATTCATTGCTGGAGTAGCGTCCATTCATCTCCGTGCAGGACAGGTGGAACTTCCTTTCATAGAGGGCAGCACCGTGGTTGATGTGGTAGGAGACCTGGCGCAGGATCTCCTCGTAAACCGCAATGCTCTCCACGCCTGAGACAAGAAGAGAGGGGTGGGGTGAGGAAGCTCCTGCTCCAAAGTCACCTGACATCCTAATCCTGCAGCAACTAGAAGCTACAGAGGGATCCAAGGCAATGCTGGGTTCATTGATTTTGGGAAGAGCTCAGAGATGGAGGTGGCTGCAAAGGACCTGATGGAACCCCTGCTTGCATTGCTAAAACGAGTGGAAGGGAAGGGAGGATTGAGAGCAACAGCCCTGTTACATCCTGGAGAGCACAAAAGTGTGGTACCAGTCCACAAGTTGTGGGATATGTCGTCCCTGTCATGTCATGCAAAATGCTACTGACACCCGAGAACACCAAACCCCAAGGAGTAAGTCAGGAGGAGTGACACAAGCCTGGGTGAGAGCTGACACCATGTCCCAGTACTTTGTGCTGAAGGAAGAGCTACCTCTCCAAGGAAGGTCTGAGACTTCCAAAAGCCAGGAGTTCAAGAAATGGTTGCAACTCAGTGTCACAAAGTACACCAGCACAAGCTAATGTCAAGTGCTTCTCCCAGCGATGCCTGACAGTCGGTGACAGAGGCCCAGCTAGATAGCTGTGACCGTGGAGAGGACGTACCCGTGATGGTCAGGTAGGCAGAGGTGTTAGCGAGCTCCAGGCCCCGCTGCTGCAGCAGTGCCCCATCCAGGAGCAGGTATTCCCTCTCTGGGTCCAAGTCATCTCCTACCAATGAGATCTCGCAGCCGTCCAGGTTGTGCACGATCTCATCTGACATTCGTGTGTCTGTCACTGAGACGCAAACAGAAGGAAGATACAGCCAGAAAGCCAGACAGCCATCAGAGAAGGAAGGAGGTACTCAGAGGGGTACCTGCTAACCTAAGAGTGCTCACATCATATGTAATTACTTCTCCTTCTCCACCTGGCACTGACCTCAAGTAAAAATCACTTTCAGTCTAATTATTTGTTGCAGGATGGTTCTAATGACATTATCTATTCACACAATAAAGTCACTTTATTTTGGAAAAACATACTATTATCAGTCTGGTTCATGATAACACATCTTGGCTGTAAGGACTTTGTTATGACAGTGTGCAAATTAGGAACAACGCTCACACATTCCCAGGCCCTGCATGCTTTTGAAAGCTTTTCCCTGTCTCACACTGTTGGTTACTATGGCTGAGATCTTATCTTCTTTAAAATGGCAACCACACTGAATAACTAGCTGCTTTCAGCAGGATTGAGAACAATCTGCTCTTAAGTCAAGGAACTCATCAATGTGTGAGGAAAGACAAAGCTTCTAAACAGAAAAGCAGGAGCAAAACATCCCATTACTGGAACAGATATTAAAGAAGGGAATAGACACACAAAGCACAGACTGCAGAGAAATAATCTGAGCATGATGGAAAGAAATTGAAGAACAGGATACTGTAGGGTGTGAGGAAATTGACTGGGGAATTCACAGGAATAAGTGAGGCAGGAAGAGAAATAACAGAACAAGAAGTAAGAAAAGAAAGCGGGAGAGAGGGATGAGACTCAGTAAGCAGGAGTAGAGAGAGTAACAGGCAGGACATCCATCCAGCACTGGATTCAATAAAGGCAAATGTAGGTAAAATGTGAAAGGGATTAGGAACGAGCAGCCTGGGAAAGAATTAGGAGAGAGTGAGGCAAAGGAACTGAGTGCATAGAAAAAGTACAGGGAGGAGCAGAAAGGGATAAGAGCCGATTAGCCTACATATTGACAGACAATGTGCCTTGCTTCTAAATTTGTAAACTCTCGCTTTCGAGTGTAATTATAGGGGCTCTACTTCCTCTGCAGGACCACAACTCTCGTAGGCCTTTCCAGTTTGTCCCTTACACCTTGCCCTGTACTCCACTCACCGGTACCATGCCAGCTCTCATCCTTCTTGGCCTCCACCTGGTGAGAAATAGAGCAGGTGATCTGGAGGTTGGGGAACAGGGGAATTCCTTCCGGAGCCTCAAAGTCTGACGCAGGATGAGCAAAGTGGGCATTGCCACTCAGCAGGATCTGGGGGGCATCAGGCTGTAGCACCACAACATAGCCTTCCACATCAGGAATGGAGACACAGGACTCCTCACTGAAACACCTGCAGGAGAGCAGTAGAAAGCATCAGTTGCCCCAAGCTTCCAACAACGATGTTGTAAAAGACGGCCTCCTGCCCATTACTTCCAGGGAAGGGAATATCCTTTTTCCACCAGTCTTCCTAAAGCCTGCTGCAAAAGGCAGAGACCTGTGGTAGGAGTGACACCAAGGGGATCTGGTGACTTGGTCACATTGACAAATACGAGAAAACTAAAACCAGTCCACATGCGTGGAACACTGTGAGTGGAGGCAGAAGTTCTGCATAGGCACCAGGAACCAGTACCACAGCATCCATTTGGATATTGGATAACTTAACATTTATTTTCGGGAAGATTTTTACCCATTTTGAGACCATCCTAAAATACAACTATTTTAAAATACAAAGTGAGTCAGTGTAACTTTAGTCAAAAGAGAGGCGACCCGCTTGCTGAACTGAGCCAGAGGCGCTGGTTTGCCCACTCACTTGACGGCAGTGGTGAGCCTGAGTGGCCGGACCCCAGGGGTAGCAAAGCGCAGTGAATTCATGTAAGCCACGTGCTGGATTGCGTGGTTGAAGGTTTCCACATCGTCACCCTCCAAGGTGAGCAGGGACTGAGAGGGGTTCACATGAACCTAGAGGTGCAAGAAAAGAAAACACTCATGGTTCTTCAGCAAATGACAGGAACCCAGGCTGAGAGAGACACACAGGAGAAAGGCGGGGAGCTGTCTGAGGTGGGGGAGCAGGCAAAGTCCTGGGAAGCAAGGCTGGGGAGAAGAGTGGAGGAGACCCATGCAAGCTGGGCAGATGGGCATACCTTCATCCCTTTGCCCAGACTGTCGAAGTCACTGTAATCAAGCCCCTCACGGCAGGCATACAGGCATTCAATAACCTCCCGGCTCTCCAAGCTACCAGGGCGCACAGTGAAGCCAGCCAAGTAACCATGGAAGTAGTGGTGTATCGACAGAGGATCTCCTGAGGGAAACATGGGAGGTGGAGGGTGTGAGAGACACGGCGAGGAAGAGAGCAAAACCACAGAAGCAACAGTGTGAGGGCCATGCAGAGGTAAGGGAGGTAGAGAGATACAGAGGGGGCCGTGGGGCATGGAAAAGTCCAGAGAGCAAAAGCAACAATGTGAGGGACATACACATGTTAAGGGAGGTAGAGAGGGACAGAGGGTTGCACAGGATATGGAAAAGCAAAGACAACAAGAAGACGGGGGATGCTGAAGAAAGGAGAAGAAAATGTTTGAAATTGCAGATGGTGGAAAGCGAGAAAAACAGACCAACAAAAAGACGAGGGCAGTGAACGGTGGGTAGCACAGAGAAGTTTCTGTCAAACTGCTGAATGCCAGATGGGAACAATTTCTTGTCCCCTTCTCACTCTGCTTCCTGTGAGGGCTTGTAAAAGAAACTACACATTCCACAGATAGTTAGGGATGAGGTGACATCTCCTGATGTCTCTAATGGCTACTGTGTTCTTCAGAGACCAGCTTTAATGATCAGGCACGAGTACCCTTCCTCCACACAAAAAGCATACTCCAACTCTCAAAGCAGGCTGCAGTCCTTCCATCAGCCTTGTCATGCTCCACAGGTACCAAGGTATCAATCTGCCAAATAAGGGGTTTCCTCCCAGGATGGCAGGAGAGGACTGGGGAAGCTGTACAAGGAAGGCACCATGCAAGAAGTGATAGTCATGCACAGTCAAGAGGGGAAGAGACCCATCTTCTTTCTTTTCCCTACCTTGCACAGCATCAGTGGCGTTCTCGCTTCCTCCGGTTTTCTCTTTGTTTCTTTCCTCTGCAGAAGAAGAACATCGGGATGAGCAATAAGGCATTGGAAGGCGGTAGCCACAGGGTCAGGCAAGTATCTATACAAGGGCCAGTATTGGCCAGTCCACAAGAACAGTGTCAAGCAGTGCACCCTTCAGCAGCACAACACCGATGACAGAGGGCAGAGCTCCTCTCATTAACTGGATGGTGAGAGTGTGGGATGAGCAACTGACTTAAGGAAGAAACTATAGTGTTCGCAGTTTTTCAGTCCTTTCCCAATGTTATCTATTTTGGGAATCAGCCATGTTCACAATAAGCTATATTCTCAACATCCCTTAGAGACCTAGATAGCTCTAGGAGAGGCTCCCAAGCTGATCAGTATTGGTTCTCTGCAAAACACCAATCAAGAGAGCGTGGAGCTGTGGGAAGATCTCTGACCCCAGAGAAGCAGCAGTACAGTGAAAGATTTGATCTTGTTAGAAATTTCCAAAGGAGTGAAGGCAAGCAGTAGGCAAATTCCTTTAGATCTGTCCTGCTTCAGTCTATTGGGAGAACTGAAGGATCTGAGAAATGCAGACTTGCATCTCCACAGAACAGGCTAGTAGTGGTCTAACTTTGTTCCTAACCTGATTTTTGTCTTTCAACCCAACCCCTGTACAGAATGATTTAAGAATTTTTCATATAGACCCTCAAGACAGAGAAACTCCCATCAACACAATCAGCAGCATAAACAGTACTGACTGCTTTCTGGTGAAAAGCTTTGATAGAAATGCCAGTGTCTGAACAAGGTACAGAGTTTCAACTCTCCTCTGCCTGAACTTTGGTTATCCGTTGCATATTCTACGGTGGTTGTCCAGGAAGCTGCCAGAGACGCTTTTCCCCGAGCTGTTTTTACCTCGGTCCGTGAGGAAGGAGGGAGCCACGCTAGCTTTGGTGCCAAGGAGGCAAGATGGCTGCAGCGTGGTTTGCATCATTCAGCACGGGGTGGTGTTTCTTTCACCTCCTCTGGCTCTCCCCCCGCCCCGTTTTTCCCCGCGTGGGGAGAGCGCGGTTTGCGGAGCGGGCACTCACCGGCCCAGCAGGCCCCGATCAGGAGGGAAGGCTCGGGCCGCGGCGGGTGGATGAGGCCGTTGTCGTGGATCAGGGCGGGGTCGTAAGAGACGCCGTCCACGTACAGCGTGACCGTGGGGAACTCCAGGTTGAGGGCGTAATGGTGCCACTCGTCGTCGCAGACCTGCGGCAGGCAGCAGAGCACGGCATCGGCAAAGGGCAGAAGGAGAAGGGACACGGGGAGGGCGCCAACCCTCCCTCGCCCTTCCTCACCTGCTCGAGCTTCCAGAGGAATTTCACAGGCCTTGCGCTTTCCAGCAACGGCCAGTAGAGGAAAGAAATCCGGCAGCCGTGCACGGCCAGAGAGTAGTGGGAGTAGCCGTCCTCTGCCAGGGGCAAGCACAGGGAGTTACGTGTCACGCTCCAAGCAGTGCCGCTGGCCAGAACCCAGAAGCCCAGCATGACTGCACCACGTGCTCAAAGGAGGCTTGAGCGCCCCGAGGAAAAGGGGCCCCTAAAGAAGCCGTGCTCCTAAGGAGGAACCCCTGCCCAAGTCCTGCCTTGGGACCTCAGAGATTTACCCCTGCAGGGACAATCCCTGCTAAGGAGCTAAGAGGCAGTGGGCAGAAGCGTCACCACCCCAGGAGAAGTCTCACCGCTCTGCACTGTACTGCAGATCACCGTCTCCTCTTCCCGCCTGCCTTTGCCGGGCACCACGGCATGCTTCATCCACACGGACAGGGTGAAGTGGTCACTCAGCCCCTCGTGGCCGTTCGGTCCCTTCACCACGGGCACCTGGGCAGCCTGGCTGCCATTGAACCAGTAGATGAGGCTGCTGTCCTGGCTGTAGTGCACCGAGAGCCGCGCCGTCCAGTTTGCAGTGGGGCTAGGCACGGGCAGCAGGTCAATCTCTCCTGAGGCAGCTCCTACCGAGAAGGGAGGGAGTCAGGAATGTTGGCATGGGAGAATAAGGAGCCTGAGAACTGGGGATCAGGTGAAGTGGGCGCTGGAAGCCTCACTGTAGTGTCTCAGTGCACAGGGAGATGAAGAGTTGCCTAAAGGCCTTCTCCTATCTGGAGAAGAATGGTGACTTTTTGTTCAGTGATGAGGGAAGTCCCACAGACTCTGCATACTGGGACAATGCACAGAAACCTCTGGCTTCCCAGCACGGAAAGCACAGGTAGTCCCTTATAAAACCAGAAAGTTCTGGAAGTGCTCAGTGCCAGGCTGGATGAGACTCTGAGCAGCCTGGCCTAGTGCACTGTGTCCCTGTCTCTGGCAGGGGTGCTGGAACTAGAGGATCTTTAAGGTTCCTTCCAGTCCAAACCATTCCACGATTCCATAAGCTATGGGCAGGAGCACCCATTGCCCCTCAATGCAACACACAAGCTCGGTGTCCCCCCGCCCCAGTGACCACAGCAGACGTGAGGAACGTGTCCCCCGGCACCTCTGCTGTGTGAGGCTCAGCTACGGCAGGGAGCCCCTCCAGAGGGAGGGAGGGGCAGGTTGCCATGCCACAGCCGCCCTCAGCCCAGGAAAGAACCAATTCACCACAGAGTTTGCGCAGCGACTTCTCGGAGTAGTTATCCCGGTCACAGCCCTTGGCCACGTGGTTTGTCTGCAGCTCCACCGTGGCCTGGATGTTCCACAGCGGCTCATCACAGGTCTCCAGGTGGATGGTGGGGAAGAGCGCGAGGCTGCCTGCACCGGGGGTGTACTCAATCCTCTTGTTCCAGCCTAATGGAAAGGAGTGAGAGGGATTAGGAACTGCCAAGGACACAGGGCCAGGACACCTGGCATACACACAAGTGGCATCTATGGACAAGCCCAAATTTTTGGCCCTTTCCACATTGGAAACACAGCTTTATGCAGCTGGCATCGATGCACAGATAGATTTCCTAGAAGCACAGAGTCCAAGGTCCCAGCTTCTACAGCTAATACTGGTGTGTCATCACTCTGTGGTTGGTCAGTCTCTCTTATCAGGCAGAGCAGGTATTTAGCTGTGTTGCTTTCCCCTCAATTCTAATTGATTAAGGCAAACCCGCAGGAACACGACACCACAGGAAAAGCCAAATATCTTCCAGAAGAGCAACCCCCAAAACAACCTTTGCTGAATACAATCTACGAGTCTCATCAAACACATGGCAGTTCACGGTAATCCAAGGAATGATTTTCCAGTGTTAGAATTTACCTTTCAGTGGCTTTGCAACAGACTTAGACATCTGCTGCATCCCCTGATGGAGATGGGCTGGTGCCAGAACTGAACCGTATATATGGGCAGACAGATTTATATGTGTACACACAAACATTTATGACGAGCAGGACCGAGTAGTAGCTGAGCAAAGGGGAAGAGAAGAGATAAATGTGTTTGGAGGTTTCATACCCTGCCAGCTGGGCTTGCAGGTGGGTTTCACCTGGATTTCCACTTCAGCATCATCAGAAGCCCTCTTCTTTCCACAGTCATAGGCTGTCACTCTGAATTTGTAGACACGATCCGCACTGTACTGCAGCTTCTCCGTGTTCTCGATGTTCCCTGGTTTGCAAAACAAAGAGATCAAGGTAGAGGACAGGCAGTCTCCTCAAAGACCTTCCTTCTAAAAATCACTTGTATCTTTGATCAATGACAAAAACAACCAAAAAAGAGTTGAGTCACTCTGCCCAGTGTCACTTTGGAACAAGTTACAGCATCCCACAAAATGGATGCTGCCGCTCTCACCGGGATGGATCAGCAGGGCTGGAAAATTTATATAGCACAGCACCGCCTTCAAATGGGGCTGGCAGAGAAGGAGCAGAGCAAGAAAACAGGAGTGATGTGCACACGGTGGGTGAGGATTCTTACCGTCATTGTCAATGAGGAAGGGAATATTCGGGGTCAGGATCTCGTAGTAGCAGATCTGGCTGTACTGCGGTGAGCAGTCCCCGTCGATGGCCTCCACACGCAAGATGCGGTCGTACAGCTTTCCCTCCGTCACCGCCACGCGGTACAGCTTCTCCACAAAGACCGGAGCAAACTCATTCACATCGTTTACTCGAACGTGCACCGTGGCCCTGAAGCAGAGAGACGTCCATAAGAACTGATAAGCTGATTAGGAGCCGTGCACCACCTAAATTTCAGAGTAAGTCATTCTTTTAAAGTGCATCGCTCTGATTTCCAGCTGTCAAAAGCAAGGACAAGGAAAGACAGCTTGATTTCAGTGCAGCAATGTTGTCACACAGATGCTGGGACAATGGTTTTCAACCACTCAGAAAGAGCAAAAAGTAATCATAATGCAATCTGGACCTCCGACCTATATGCAGCAATGTAAAACACCACTTTTAGGAACTGCTGTCAAACAGCCCTCATTTCTGTACTCACTCATGTGACAGTCAGCAAACTTTTCTCTTTGGGTCTTCTTAGCAAGTTGAGTTACAATACCATGGCTAGGGAAAAAATACTTCTGGCTAAAGGAAGTGTTTCCACAGCTCCTTTCCTTTGCATTTTTATCATAGATCACACTTTGTAGCATGCAGCAATGTCTGCATGAACTTACTTGTGTGATTTTTTGGTATTTGCTCCATCAGGTCCCTCTCCACAGTCGTAGGCCTGGATGGTAAATGTGTGTTCCTTATGCGCTTCACAATCCACTGGTTCCTTGGCCCGGATCAGCCCCTCTCCTGTGGCTTTGTCCAGGATCACAGCTTCAAAAGGTACCCCCGATCCATGGATCCTGAAGCCACAGATTTCACCTGGTACACACAAAAACAGAGGGGAAGGGGAGAAAGAAAAGGACTGAGGAGAGCACATTACACCCCTTGCTTTCCTTTCCCATGTTTTCTTCCTTTCTAACTCACACTTTCTGCTCTCCCCCATTACCATCCTTCATTTCGAGCAGTTTTTAGTTCCCTGGGAGTTCCTCCTGCTAGCCCTTACAGCCATTAACGGTGCAGATTGCCATCTACTGGAGAATACTCCCACGGCAAGGAGTCCCGACCAGCATCACGAAAGATTGCAGGTTACAAGGCTCAAGCTACATTTATTAGTGCTACACAGCCACAGGCCTGGGGGAGCACCTTATTTCTCCTCTGTACTCCTCAGGGAGGCAAAACAGGCCATGCACTGCAGATAGCCAGAGCAGGAAGATCCGTGATGTCTCATCCACCCACACACGCGAGATGCGCAGAGTACCGCAGGGAACTGCAGATAGGGTCACCTAAACCCTAAAATTCGGCTCACAGGGACCACATTTACTGTCCCAAAGCTGAGCAAGAATGCATGAGGAAACTCCAGGCATGGCCTTAGCAAGCACTAGGAATACAACCATTGAAAGCCTCGCCTGTTGGTCCGGGGATCTGTGCTCGCTGCGAGGGGACGTAGCTCTGCCGAGGAAGTGTGCCCTACCAGCTTTCTCCAGGGCTCACAGACACAGCGCTGTGCATGTGATCTTTGGAAATAGCAGAACTGCGTCAAAAAGTAGCTGGCTCCACCCTCAGTCCCTCTCCCCAAGGAAACAGTTCACAGCATCCTAAATCAAGCTGTGCCCAAATTGCCTCCAGACTTCACTAGGGGCCTCCTCTGGAACAAGGTCTGGAGGTGACCGTTTCCTGAAGAGAGGTAGGACGCAGCACAGGGATGAATATCACTGCGTCCCTGCCTCTCCCTAGGCGTGTCGCTGCCTTCCACCCTTGCCAGAGCTGTTCCCCACCTACCTGCATAGCGCAGTGGGGCATCTTTGTCCAGCGCGAACAGTGGCGGGTTGAGCAGGACGGTGTTGTCATTCTCCATGACGATGCCCTGATACTCGGCTTCAATCCATGGTTTGTGCTTGTTTGCTGAGGCAGATTTGGGAGAAGGGATGGAGGACAGGAATGTATTAGCCACCAAGTGCAGATTCAGTAGGAAAAGAGAAGAATTTCGTCCCCTGGCAAGTAACAACCAGCCCTCACCACCTTCTTCTCTAGAAATAAAGACATCTAAAATAGGCCGGGAGAAAAAAGTTATCTTTATTTAGTTCTACTCATGGGAGACCTCTTCAGAAACAATGTGTTCCTTCTTGTGTCCTCATTACAATCTTATTAGAAATACGTGGAGCGCCATTTGGGTGCCCAGAACAGCTGGAGCAGTTAAAAAAACCCCTGAACTCAAGAGGCAGAAGTAGCCTCAGCCTGGAGACAGATTCCAAATACTAAACCCTTTAGCTCAACGAAGCCATAATGAAAGGATCCAGCCCATGTCTTCCCTTGGGGTATCCCCAGGGGACAATGCAGCCATTATCACTTCTGCCTAGCAGTCTCTAGACTAAGGACCAGGACCTACACAGACATGCCCAGGTACATCTCCAGTCAGCAATCCTGTGCACATAACAACCTATTCTGAGAGTCCCTTGCTCTTTTCTTCCCCACTCCACGGTGAGCACCATATTCCTTTGGCCCCTCCTTGCTAAGCCCGTTGGCTGGAGCCCAGCCAGGTTTGGCATGGAGGCAGCAGCCAGCAGGAGGCTCTGAAAAATGTCACAGGCCCAGAAATAGCAAATTAATCTTTATCACACAGGCTCCGGGGCAGGAAAAGGGAGAAATAAAGGGGTGGGGGGGAGGGAAGGGGAGGGGAGAGAGAGTAAAAAAAAAATCATTACAAATTACAAACCCCTCCCCCCATGCCCACTCCCTGCCAAATGGGCCTCGGAGATTACATTACATGGCCTAGTTACAACCCCCATTCCCAGATAATCCCCCACTCTCCCACCGCCTGGAGACCAAGATTTATTACAACCCGGCAATACTTTGAGCACAGCATGGCTCAGAGCCGGTGGGGAGTAGGATACAGAGCCATTCCCCTCAAGGGCACTACTTGCAATATGTTGAATCCATCCTCTGCAGCACAGTGTCCTCTGAAAGGCCATGCTGGCACGGCCTCATGTGTTGACTCAAAAAGAGGCAGCACCCTGTGCAACCAAGCATTTGTGCATTTCAGGGCCAGGGGGTGCTGCCAGGGGTGGCTGGGGGGCCAGCAGGCAGGGTGGCAGGTCAGCCAGGGGATGTCCCAGCAAAGCAACGCGGGCGGATCCAGCCTGGTGTGGCAGCGAAGAGCGTGGGTTGGCACTTCTCCACCGCCGTATTGATTGAGATTATAAAGCATTGCGTAGGAAATCCAGAGAAACATCCATCCTGCTCAGTATGCAGGTGGAATCCTCCCCGTGTGCAAGTGCCCGCGTCTCCCCCTGCCCCTCCATTGTCCCCACCGGATTCCATTCTCTTCCGGCCCTATCCATGCGCCACGCCACCGAGGTGGGGATCCAGAGCTATAAATGCCAAATGTGCCCTGTTGCTGGGGTAACAAGCTGATGGTACAGAGATAAATCCTTTGCTGCATCCACCTGCAACTTGGGAATCACCAATCTGATTTCTCAGGAAATGAGTTGTTGGAGAACAGAAAAACATTTTAGGAATATTTTTAGGATACAGACTCCTACCAGGATACAGACTCCCACCAGCTTCAAGAAAGCTCCCGTCAATCTAATATAATTTGCGGAAGGTGGGTAGATGTTTCCGAGTGCAAATTCACAAAGGAGAGGGAGAATCCAGAGCATGAGGGGCCTCTCCTTGCCACCGAGCCCCACGGAAGCAGAGCAGAACATATAAATGCCCCTGCCAATGTCAGGGTACACACAGCTCTGTGGTGCACCTGCCCCATTGCCCTGACTCCTCCAAGGCACGGAAAGCACCCTAAGGTATCACATTCCCCGATGAGCCCAGAGTCCCTCAAATGTTTACAGATTTTCCCACCCTGTCA
Source organism: Hirundo rustica (assembly GCF_015227805.2). Taxonomy (NCBI): domain Eukaryota; kingdom Metazoa; phylum Chordata; class Aves; order Passeriformes; family Hirundinidae; genus Hirundo; species Hirundo rustica. The sequence continues at coordinate 28,826,393 of NC_053451.1, read as the reverse complement.
GATTACCAAAACACTGACTCCCCTCGGATGAATCTCTCACGCTCGTCTCTACAGCCACAGATCTAGAAACCCACATCTTTCTCCATCACCCTGTGAGCTCAAAGAACATCTGCATTCAGAGCGTTACAGCTGTCACGCTGGGGTGGTTTGGGCGTCTTTTATCTTTATGACACAAAACACATTAAATCAACCCGCATCGTTAATGCATAGCTATACATAAACAGCTCCTATTGACAGATGGTAGACGGGTGAACCAGGACTGGAAGATGGAGCATGGGAATGTGTTTTATGAACTGCAGGGGTCTGTGGAGAAACAACATATTCTCCCTCAGCATGCTAGGGAAGGGGTGGGAATCTAAATCCACCCAGCAATAACTAAACAAAAGCAAGACAAGTGCGTGGAAAAGGGGAAAACGCGAGGGGAGCGCTAGGAGACGAAAGAACGGAGAGAAGAAAAGCGGTGCTAGGATGACAGATGGACAAAGCAGAGGATGGAGACGGCACGGCACGAGGGCTCCCGAAGGGGTGAAGAAAGCCGGAGCCGCCGAGGACCGCGGAGATGCCCCGGCAAAAACGCGCCGGACGAAGGCGGCGGGCGGCGCGGAGCCGCACCGCCAGCGCGGGGGCGGATGGACGAGCCGCGGCCACCGCGTCCCTGCAGAGCATCCCGGCGGAGCGCCCGCCGCCTCCCGGGACCGTGCCCGCGGCGCTCCGCCGCTCACCTTTGTTGGAGGCGCTGCCGGGCAGCGCGGCGCAGAGGCAGAGCAGAGGGAGGAGGACGGCGGCGCGGGGCCGAGGGTCGCCCATCGCGGCGGCGGCGGGTTCCGGCAGGACCCACGCCCTCGCTCCCGCGGCGGCGGCGCGCAGGGACGGCGGCACCTCCGGCAGCCGCTCCGCTCCGCGCCCCGCCCGGCGCCGCCCCGCACTGCAGCATGACGTCACGGGCGGCGGCGGGCGCAGCCAATGCGCGCGGCCGCCGCGCCAGGTGCCGCGGGACCGGGATGCGGGACCGGGATGCGGGACCGGGGTGCGGGACCGGGATGCGGGACCGGGGTGCGGGACCGGGGTGCGGGCGGGGCGCGCCGGCCGCTCTTCGCCTCCCCACTCCCCAGGGCCAGGTGGCCCGCGGAGCGCGGCGACTGCTGCGGGCGCCTGCACGGGGAGGGGGAAAAGCTTCGACACCGGGGCGGCTGCTGAGGGACGAGGAGGGCGTGGAGATCGGGGGGATGCGGGGGCGAGGGGCTGCAGACCGCATCCGGAGCCCGGACTCGGGCTGGACAGGGCACAGCTGCCGGCCTGCCGCCGCCTCTCCTCGACGGGGTGTCCGCGCCGTGGGGAGCGCAGGCCGGGGCACTGCTCCGACGAAGCTCGCAGCCGCCGGCGTCACGGTGTGAGGAAGAGCCAGAGAGGGAGGGTTCCTTGATGCCGGTTGGAAGTTCAGAGTTTAATACGAGCAGCCCCCGAGGAGGGAGGGAGGGTGGGGAGGTGACCCGCCGTGCCCACGTCCTACCCGGCCGAGGCGGAGATGCCGGAGCAGGGGCCGTCCCCGCCCTTTCCGCGCCCCCCGGCGCTGGGACTCTTACTGCGGCGGGGGGCGCGGGGATCGGGCCGCCCCGCAGCGCTCCCCGCACCGCGGGAGAGCGACCGGCCCGCCCGGCGATTCAGCTTCGTCCCGGCTCAGTGCCTGCCCGGCTGCTTGCGCTCTTTTCTCAGCGCCGTCCGCCGCGTCCCTCTGCCCCGGGATGCCTCCCAACCTCACCGGCTATTACCGCTTCGTCTCCCAAGAGAACATGGACAATTACCTGCGGGCTTTAGGTAACGCTCCCCTCCCCATCACGCTCCCTCCCCCCCTTTGGTTCTGTTCTGTGTCTCCAAAAAGTTAAGAGTTGGAAAGGGAATTGCGAACCCTCTGCTTCTTCTGTCTCCTACCATCCCTTTTGCGCTGTAGTAGCAAAGGAAAGGAAGTACTATGGCTAATGCTCCTTGGTTAAAAGGGCCTAGGAGTTCTGCTGCAGGAGGCACCTAGTTGGTCCACACATCTCCCCTCTCTCTCATCCTCTAGATATCAACGTGGTCCTGCGAAAGCTGGTCTGCCTACTGAAGCCGGACAAAGAGATTATCCACACGGGAGATCACATGGTCATCCGCACTATCACCTCCCTGCGGGACTACGTTATGGATTTTGACCTGGGAGTCCAGTTTGAGGAAGACCTGGGACCCGTGGATGGACGCAAGTGCCAGGTGAGAAACCCAAGCAGTGCAGTTTCTCAGGGACTGGGGTGTGCTAAGAAGTTCAGGGACTTGCTTAGCTTTTGACTCAATAACCAGGTGAGAAGCAAGCCCACAGCTGGCATGTTCCTGCAGGTCCAGGAGTGAGTGGTTCTATAAGAAAATCACTCACTGCAAAGACAATAAGTAGCAAAGAGCCAGAAACCAGTTCTCTGGGATCCGGAGGATATTATCCTCTGGAGCAAAGCCCTGAAAAGATAGAATATCAGCCCACTTGGCAGAACTCTCTCGTTGCACTTGGAAGCCAGGGGGTCATTCACCTCCCACAAAACCATCTGTCCCAAGGAACCACTAAAGAAACACCAGATCAGGATTGCATTTGAAATTGTGCTGGAGAGGAGCAGCCAGTGTCATCGCTGGAAACGTGTATCACCCCGATCCACTTGTCTCGGGACCATGTCTTCCCCTCTCCTTCCTTTCAGACAACCGTCTCCTGGGATGGGGATCAGCTGGTGTGCGAGCAGCTCGGAGAGAAGAGGAACCGAGGCTGGAGGCACTGGCTGGAGGGGGACCAGCTGCATCTGGTGAGGAGGGGTCCAGCGCAGCTTCCAAAATCCCAATCACAGCGAGTGGAGGGTCACAGTGTGGGTGCTGTTGGCTCCGAGCCAGCCCTGCAGTTTCCTTCCACCTTCTCTCAGACTTCATCCCCGGCTCTGCGGGGGCAGCCACCGCTTCGCACAAACATCCGCCTCCAGGGTTTAAAAGTTAAACTCAAAAGTTAAACAGCTCAACAAAGGCGATGTCCGCTCCCTGCCCTGCAGCCGGGCCCGCAGGGGCTTCGGGAGGGTCGGCAGTGCGTCAGCGCGTGGCCTGCGAGGCTCCAGCCAGCAGCGGGAGGGCTGGGGAGAGAGACAGGAGGGCGTCCAACCTAAACTCCTCTTTTGCCCCCCTTTTCCCAGCGCATGACTGCTGAAGACGAGGTCTGCGTCCAGGTTTTCCAGAAGGTGAAGTGAGCGCTCCCCGCAGAGATGCCCGGACGGGACCCGCGCTCCCCCGCGCGAGAAAGAAAAAGAAACACGAGCCGAGCGAGCCGAGCCCTCCCCTCGTAGCAGCGTGTTTTCTTGAGCCTCGCCCACCGCCCAGCAGCGGCCGCGGGTCACGGCTGGGCCGGGCCGGCGGGGAGCGGGAGGCGGGGAGCGGGCCGGGCCGGGGCGGGGAGGGCGCGGGGCCGCCGCCAGCGCCGAGGCTCCTTTCACAATAAGAGCGGTCGGGGAGGAGCGGGGCGGGGGCTGCACCGCGGCCGGGCCGGCCTCCGCGCTCCTCCCGCCGCCCCCGCCGCCGCCGAACCCCGCGATGCCCCCCGGGGATGGGCGAGTCGGTGCCCCCCGAGAGAGCAAGGGTAGCTCGGGCTGCTCCTCGTTCTGCAGCCACCGCCTGCCGTCTTCTCTGGTCGTCTGGGGATGCTACTTTCTCCCCCGGGATCGTGGGATCATAGAATCACGGAATGGTTTGGGTTGTAAGGATGTTAGAGATCATTTAGTTCCAGGCTTCCCTTTTCCTTCCCCTCTCTGCCATGGAATTCAAGAAGAATTTCTTCAGGGAAAGCATTTTCAAGGGTTGAAATGGTCTGCCCAGGGAGGTGGTGGAGTCACCATTCCCAGAGGTGTTCCCAAAATGATTGGATGTGGCATTTCCTTCCATGGTCTCGTTGAAAAGTTGATGATAGGCCAAAGGTTGGATTTGATGGTCTTTAAGGTCTTCTCCAACCTAAGCGATTCTATGATTCTGTGACATTTCACTTGGATCAAGTTGCTTAAAGCCTCATCCAGCCTGACCTTGAGCACTTCCAGGGATGAGGCAGCCACAGTTTCTTGGGATCCTCAAGTAGGACGGGTAGGAGACAGAACTTGTCCTTCAGAATCTCGGACTCTCATGTGGGGGTGTGAAGTGTGAGGGCTGGAGTAATCAGCCCCACGTTCACTGCGTTCCTCCTGGGAAGGTCCCATGGGTGAGGAGGGGTCAGAATCTCTTCCTGGGCTAAGAAACCACAGCCACCACCTCTGGCCCCAACACTCCTGGCACTCCTGGCAGGGTCTCCTCACAACCATCATAGCTCCGCTGGTTCACAGCTATCTGCCATCGGAGACCAAGGGGCAGGACCAAAGGGAGTGAGGTCCCCTGAAGAGCCAGACCTGTGCCACAAAGAGAGGTGTTCTTTAATTTTGACACCTGATGGGATGGGCACAAGTCCAGGGGCGGTGATTTCTGAAAAATGCTTGTAGTTGTCCCACAACAAAACGTTGAAGGGCAGGGTACACAAAAACGTGCAGCTGCTGGCACCACAGAGGACCAAGAGATTGGCAGATTTTTAAAATATAAGCCCTTTATAAGCTGAAAAAGTGCACTTTTTTTCTGACAGCAGTTCATTTAAAAATAGTGTTTTCTGGAGAGCTTCTTTTCAAGGAACTGCAAAGATGAGTGCCCTGAGAAAAGCTTTACTTCAGAACATGTGATAAGCAAAGGGTTGGGGAGCTGCAGCTGCGCCTATAGTGTCAACCTCTGACTCTTGATGGTTGTATCTGAGGATATCTGAGGCAGCAGCGCCCTGTCAGTATCCACAATCTGAGTGCCACAATCAAAGCCAGAGCCAGGCCACCCAGCATGTCTGCTCTGTGCAGACCTCCTCAACCCACCGCTCCCACCGTACAGAATCTCTGCATGATCTTTGTTGTATCATGAAGCTGCAAAAGGCAGACAGCAGCTGGAGCTGGTTCCACTGTTGCCCTCTTTGCACTCTTCCATGCCACGAGAACTCCCTCTGAGCTGCTTCTGATGCCCAGCACCAAGCCCACCTCACCTTGTCCAGGCTGGTATCTTCCAGACTCTGTGATCAACAGCTCATTCCAGGCCCTGCATCACAAGCTGGTACAAACTCTCCTCTTCTGAGCCTACATTCTGGTTGGATGGCAGACACTATTGCCTTCAGGGGGTTAGCCAGACTCTTCCGCTGGCCTGCCAGCCATCCACATAATTTTCCTGTAAGGATGTGAGGTGATAGGCCGAGTGGATTGCTTCTGACTCATTGCCAGCCATCATATGTTCATGACAGCCTCTTCTTCAGGAAGCATCTGATGGTGCCAGAACCATAGATAAGAATTATCATTATGATCCCACTTGATGTGGTGCTCGCTAATGATAATCATAGGGGGCAGTACTGCAGCATATTCTAGGGCTTCAGGTAGTAACTACCAGAAGAATTTCAGTTTTTTCTTTCATAAGCATGCTATAGGTATGATGCCTGAGCCAGATGGTGACTTTACCCAACCACACTGCATTGCTGAGACATGAGGCTATGGGAAGTGAGGATGCCACTGTAAAGCAGGGGAAAGCTGTGATACTGGGAGGACACAAGTGGGAGGAGGTGTGATATTGGTGAGTGGCTAGTGCTGCAGGACTGGGTACCCCTCAGGGTATTACACTTGATTTTAACTCCTTGATTTAGAAGACACAGAAACAGGCTGCCAAGATGCTGCTGCTCACCATCTCATACTAGGGGAAAGACACACTTTTAGAGTCCTGGACCTTTTTTTGGTCGTGATCATCCTCTCCCTATCAGCCAGAGCTGCAGAAGTGGCAAGATTTGTCTGAAAGAGTGCTGAGCCACTGGACAGCACAGGCCTGCCTGTGTGAAGACCATGCCCAAGGGCAGTGTCCCCAGAAGGCTGAAACCAGGCCTTTGAGTACTTTGGGCAATCAAACCAAGGACCTTGAAGGTAGAATGCCCTGGGAAAGCACCTCAGTGTTTATAGGTGAGCCTGGGTCTGCAGCCCTGCTGTGCTGTAGGGTAGGTGGGGTAGCTGTAGGAGGCCAAACAGAGGTATTTCTCTGTCCTGCTTGATTCAGGCTGGAGGATAAAGTATCCAGCTCCTTCTCCTCTGTGGATGAGAGGACCTAGTCCACACGGCAGGGGAGGTTCACGGTTTCTGAGTCTGTAGAACAGATTTCTTTCTAATGGCCTCCTGCAAGACACTGTATTCAAAGCAGGGTTCTTGCTCCATGAGAGGATGTTGGCATCTTTGACCATGCTGAAGATCTACAGGTTTTTTTCACTTTGCTCTGATATCGTATGTATTTATTGTCCGGGCCACTTGTAATGCAGCTGAGGCCAGCAGGCAGCAAACACGTGCTAGTTTTGGCATTCTGTGGTCCTACGTGTGTTCCGTGGTCCTATAAGAATTCTGCCCCTAAGCTAGGATGGGCACATATGTCCTTCCAAGGAAAAAGCGGTAGCATGGTGTTCCTTGGCTGCAGCCTGACACGAAGAGGAGGATTGCGCAGAGCATCTGGAGGGGAACGCCACCAGTGGGAGCACTGGAGCAGGACTGAGGATGCAGCCGTGCTGTCCGAATCAGGCTCTGGGATACGTGTTAGAGGTGGGCTGCTCAGGTTGGATGTGTCCCCAGCTAACCACCCCTGCTTCACCAGATGAAGTACTCTCCTGTTATCCCAGATGATGTTGTCGGGACGGGAGAAGGAAATGAAGACACGGGAGATGCGCTTTGAAAGTGTCGCGGGACACTCCCAGTAAGCGTCCCCCCGGATAGAAGACTGCTTGTCAAGGACACAGCAGAATTATCCACTTCCTTACAAATGATCCCCAGAGGCGTCTGTCTATCCGTGCTTTGCCAGGGAACACCCTTCCCTCCAGTCACCTGCTCATAACAGATCTCTCCAAGAGCGGTTTCCCGTACTTCCCAGCTATTTTCCAGGTGTGGTTCCTGAGTAAGAAACCACTCTGGCATGGCACAGCACAGCACAGCAGCAAGCCTGCCCAAGTGTGTTCATCATGCGGAGGACATGCTTGGACATCAGGAAGTACTGGGATAATGTCCCCTGTTTAATCTTTTTTCTGACATGTGGGACCATATGGTGTTACTACAGTGGCATTAATTATATGTATATGTGATCTTTTTCGGATAATAATTCAAAGACATTTGATGAGCAGGTTCTCTAGTACACTTCCATAAATATCCCAAAGATGGTTTCTTCGTTCTATTTAACACTATTTTCATCTTCATTCAACATGTTTTTTTGGTTGTGAATTACTTCCTCTGATTTCAATGCAAGACACTTCCTAACCTCTCTGAAGCCACTCATAATTCTAAGGAAAAACACTAAAATGGTGCTTTATCTCTTACACCAAAGCCTGAAAGCCAAGAAATTTTGAACTTCATAAAGCTGAGGACACAAATATATGTCTTGAGCGCTATATTGTTAAAAGCCTGAAACGGGTTTTTCAGCTGCTATATTTTCTCATTTCCCCATTAAATAGAGAGCCTTATCTATCTATCTTGTTTCTCCTAAAAATGCTTGCAGAAGAAACATCAAGAGGGGTCCTTGAAAAGGGATTTGTTCTCAGAATGCCTTTAGTTCTGTAGACTTTTAAATTTTTCTTAACATCTCTTTAACTCAAGTGCCTGAGTCTTCTTTTCTTGAAGACGATCCAAATACCCGCCTCCCCGCACACAAAAATCTCAGAAGTGCTCTTCAGCAGGTCAGAATTGAGAAAACTTATCTTTTTCACAGCTTGATTGTTAAAAGTTTGCATTAATTTGTGAAGATTATAAATTTTCTCGTCTTTCTACAGCCAGAAAACAGCCCGGGGGTATTGGGGGGGGGGGGGGGGGGGGGGGGGGGGGGGACGGACATCCTAGGAGAACATTTTTGGAGGGAACAAACTCGGAACAGCTTCTGGATTGCTGACCAAGCCCTCGGAGGGGTCTCTGGCAGTCGTTTCCCTGCCTGCCGGGCCAGAGGGGGTAGCCGGGCTCTGCGGGTCCGTGTTGCGGACCGCGGCCGGGGCGCTCGGCAGCAGAGGGCAGCAGAGGCGGCGCCGGGACCTGGTCCGGCGCCAGGCTGTTCGCAGTCCGGCTTTCTATTCCCCGCTCCTGCCTCCCTCGCTCCCTCCTCCTCCTCCTCCTCCTCCCCCGTCCCGCCCGCCCCCGGCTCCCCGCCGGCCGCCGCTCCGAGCTCCGCCGGGCTGCACGGGCTGCGGCGAGCGCACGGAGATGTGAGTCGGGGCTCTGGGGAGGGAAAAGCGCCGGCACAGCCTTGGGAGAGGGAGGGGGGTCGTGGGGGTGAGACGCTTCCAGGGAGGGGAACAGGACAGCGGGGCTGGGCTGCTGCTCTGGGCGGTGAGCTCGTTTCGGAGGAACACAGAGGGCAAGAGGGGAGATGCGCAGAATGGGAGAGAAAAAAAATGTGAATGCCAGCTTTTGGAGGACAGAGATGGAGGCGTGACTGGGTAGAGGGCTGCCCAGGAGACGCTAGCAGGATTGCTCCACAGCAAACCGAGCTTGAGATCTTCAGATCCTGGCCAAGGATCCTGAACTAGCGATAACCCGAACCAACTCTCTGGCCCAGGGTCAAGGGGGAGGGATCAAACATCTCCTGGTTCTGTACGAATCAGCCCTACAGCTTCTGGGAACATGTGGACCTTACTCAGGGAATTCACCCATGCTCCTTCACACTGCTTCCTGGGTTGATGAATTTCTCCGTAGAGGCTACTACAATGGCTTGCTGGAACCTTGTTAATCGCGGTGTCTTCCTTTCAGCTGCTCTTCTTGTTCCTGAGTGATCCAAGCCAGGAGTTGGTCCTGCAACTTGGCTTCCTGTGTTTGCATTCCCTTAGACAGTGCACAAGTCAGTTGTGAAGTCTCCCGTGATTTTGAATGACCTAATTTTGTGAAATGTCATTGTTCATTTGTCGTGTTCACAGGCATGTTCCTTGCCTCCCATGGGCCTTCCTCTTTTTTGGAGTGATCGGTTCCAGTCCAGTCCCAAGAGGTTCTCCCCTTTTTGGGGAGGTCAGATCCCCCAGCTATCCTAAGCCATATCCCAACGATAACATCAGCAGCTGGGATATCCACGTCCCCAAAGGCTATGTGGTGAAGCTGACCTTCAAACACTTTGACCTGGAGCCGTCTGAGTCCTGCTTCTATGACTATGTTAAGGTACGTGCATAGACGCCTGGGCCAAGGGGTGCCTGGAGGTGGCAACCCAGTGGCCACCACGTGCAGCGGCTCTTCATCCACCAGGCCTCCTCTGATGCTTCCCACGAAGGAAAGGGAAAGAGTTAAAGATAGAAGTGGGAGGGGCAAGCACTGACAACTCATGGTTGGGTAATATCAGTGCGTGGAGCAGACTCAGTCTTACGAGGCTACACTGATTTCACCTTTACTTTGACAGATCAAAGCAGACAAGAAGGACTTGGGCAGATATTGTGGCCGGCTTGGGTCAACCACAGGCAATCACCCGGGAAGAAAGGAGTTTGTGTCTAAGGGGAACAAGATGCACCTAGAATTTCGCTCTGATTTCTCCAATGAAGACAACGGCACAGTGATTCCCTACAGGGGCTTCCTGGCATATTACAAAGCTGTGGGTGAGTAGGAAATACCCTCGGCATGCAGAAGAAAAAGCCTGTGTGGCTCCAGCTAACTTCTCTCCTTGCCAGGCAGATAAAGACAAGCTTTAGGCAAAGATATGGATCTCTAATTACTGTCAGTGTAGAGCAGGGAGGTTTAACACTTTTCTCCTCTTGCCCCTTCTCTTCCTGTGTCTTCAGATCTGGATGAATGTGACCCTAACAATGCTGCCGAGAATGATGAAAGGCCTCGGTGCCAGCACTTCTGTCACAACTATGTGGGTGGCTACTTCTGTTCTTGCCGGATTGGCTACCAGCTTCAGAGTGACCACCACTCCTGCAAAGGTAAAGAGAAATTTTAAAAGATCAGAGTGTTCCAGAGGAGGAGCCCTTCATGCAGAAAGGATGGGAGAAGTTACTTGGGAAGCAGATGACGGGGCTGCAGAGGGCAGGCACAGCCCCACGAAGTGACCTCTCCTTTTCTTCCTCTTCACCAGTGGAGTGCAGCAGTGAGTTGTTCACAGAGGCATCTGGGTACCTGAGCAGCCCCGAGTACCCCCAGCCCTATCCCGAGCACCTCCGGTGTAACTACAGCATCCGTCTGCAGAAAGGCCTGTCTATCTCCCTCAAGTTCTTGGAACCCTTTGAGATTGATGATCACCAGCAAGTCCACTGTCCTTATGACCAGCTCAAGGTACTGAGATTAGCAAACTCTCCTCCCAACCCTGCTGCCAACCTGGACAGGAATTGTGGAGGCACCACTATTCAGATGAGAAGTGTGGAATCAGTACAAGCAGAATGCCCCAGCACGAAGAACTGAGCCCCTGTCTCTCCCTAAGTGCATTTAATTACCACTGTCCTGAGGTCAGGGGCTCTGGGTCATAGGCCGCTGTGAGTGAAGAAAAGAAACCCCACCCTTCTTCCAGTTTCATTCCCCTTTGATTTAATCTCAGGGGCTGTTGATGGCTCTGATCCCCAGACAAGGGAGAAGCAGAGCTTGTGGTAGGTCAGTCTGTTGTTCTGATCTATCAGTGAAGGTATCAGCAAAGGTGGGTCAGACAAGCAGCCCTATCCACCATCACAGGCACTCTGGTAAACTTGGTCTGGGTTGAAACAGGCGTACTGAGGCAGAGAGGCACGTGTGCTTCTGTCCCTGTGATACATGTTTTCCTCATCAGATCCGAGCACGAGGGAGAGAGATTGGTGAATTCTGTGGCAGGGAATCACCTGGCATCATTGAAACCAACAGCAATGAGGTGGACATACTCTTCCTCACCGATGAGTCAGGGTTCAGCCGTGGCTGGAAGATCCACTACACCTCAGAGAGTAAGAGATTTCTCCCCCAGAGGGTACTACAACCTACTGACGCTGTTTGCTAACCCCAGCTTAATCTGTCCCACTCTCTAACAGAAATACGGTGCCCACAGCCTGTCCCACAGGATGAGTTTACCATCATCAGAGACCTGCAGCCTGTGTATCAGTTTCAGGATTATTTTGTTGTCAACTGCAAGACTGGGTATAACCTGATGAAGGTGAGATCCCTTCTCCATTCCCTTCAGCCATATTCTGTTTTTTCTTCAGCTTGTGTCTTTCACTTTTCCATTAAACTTCCTTCGGTGATTTCACTCGTGGCAACCTCTTGTAGTTTCTGTTTCTTCTTTGCTTCTCTCAGCTTTCTTCCAGTGGTTTCTCTTTTCCTAGCTCTCTTCCTTATACAGTAACTCTTTCATGAAGCCCTGGTAGAAGACTAAAGACAAAGATGCCAGGAAAAGATGGTAAACAAGAACACCTGGTGGGAAGGATATGAAATCAGAAGATGAAAGCAGAAGATGCTACCTGCCTCCCTTGCCATCCTATTGCCAGGGCTGGGTAGCATCTCTGATTCATCATGGTTTTATGTAGCTGGCTGCTGGTGTGTTGGCCTGCTATGAGGAATGTGTAGCCTGTGGCAAATACAGGATAGAGGGAAGGCAGGAGGAGACAGCAACTGGAACAGACTGCAGAGGGGCAAATATTGGACAGCAGTGAAAAGCTGGGCACACTGAAGAATATTTTAATGTGGGGAAGGAATTAAAGGCCCTGTACAACCAACAGATGTTCTTCTCTCCCGTGTAGGGTGACCAAAAGCTGGTGTCCTTCACGGCTGTCTGCCAGGCTGATGGCACATGGCATCAACCCATGCCCCGCTGTGAAAGTGAGTGGTCTGAGAACGGGAATAACATCCCCTGCCGGGGCTTTCCTCCTCCAGGAACGTGGGAAATTCAGCCTCTCTGACTCACTTTTTCCATGCCATAGCCTCATGGATGTGCTGTCAGGAAGGACCTGTGGAGGTCCACCATTGATTCACGTTTTTCTGCTTGCAAAAATTCAAATGTTTTTCCTCCCTTACAAGAATGCATAAAATGTCATTCAAAAATTACTATGATGTTGTGACATTTAAAGGCAAAAGATCCCAGTCTGGGATCTAGTTTGGAACAACCTCTCTTTGCCCACTGTCCTAACTGGTCCTTCACATCCTGGCCCCAGTGCCCATGCCTGCAGTCACTCTGTCTTTGATTCATGTGCTCTTCTTTTTTTTCCTTTGTTGTAGTTGTGAACTGTGGCAGCCCTAAAAAACTGACCAATGGTGCATTCAGCTACATTAATGAATCTGCAAACAATGAGTACCAGTCAGTGATCTCATACCGGTGCAATGAGCCCTATTACCACATCGTCACTGGAACAGGAGGTGGTAAGTCCTGATCCCACACAGACACTGGAACCTGTGCCTGGAAAGCCCTCTCACGTTTCCAGTTAGAACTGTCTCTTCTCCCTAGGCTTAGGGCCCATGTTTTCCTCCTGTGAAGACTCTCCCATCTCTTTTTGACCCTGCAGCACACCTCTGGAGTCTTCTTGCCTCAGCCTATTCCCACCTTGCTTCATTCCCAGAGCCCATCGCATCCCTCTTCCATGCTCCCCTTAACTTTTGCAGAAGGTCTTGTTCTCTCAGCTGTAGTTGTGATTATTATTTTTTTTCTTTTTCCTAGTGGATTTCATTCTTTTCTAGTGGATTTCATTCTTTCACTGAAATTTGAGGCATGGTGTCTGGGAATCACCAAAATTCATAAAACCCACTGCACCAGTCCAAGCCACTACAGAGGCAAATAAATAAATACACACTCCACTCCAGTGTAACTCTGATTAACTCTCTGGAATATTGTTCAGCTGCAGAGATGTCTAAGATCTGAATAACATACTTGCAGAAAAATCTATTTCAACACAGCAGCTCAGAAAAATTAATTCATCATTCAAAATAATTCACATGCCTTCTTTTAACACCCAAGACATTACTTGATGATGCAGGACCTTTGATTACAGTATAAGGAATTGATGATTTCCTTGGTTTGGCTGCTCATTTAGCCTCCACAAGAAAAAAATAACATCTTTAATCTGAATCAGTTTCTGGATACAGTTACTAGCATGGACACACAGTTGTGCTGCATGCTGGGGAGAGGTGACATGCTACTAAAGAGTCCTTTAAGTTGGTACTAATGTTCAATTTGATTATTCTCGCATCTGAGTTTAACTCCTTCATATAGAGTCAGAGCACAATCTCATCAGAAGGAAAACCAGGAGCAAGCAAATACCAGCTCCAGTCAAATTCTGATGTGGAGTCATCGTAATTTAGACAATTTTGAAAGAGAACACCAAACACTTTCTTAGAAGCATTCAGTGTTAAGACAAATTGTATAAAAAATATTTTTAGTCACCAGCACAAACTTTCGAAGAAAAGCAAGAATGTTGGAGGTAGTGGAATTTGTGTTGAGAGGTGACGTGTGAGTTTAGCTGACCTGCAACTCAGGCTCAGAAATAGATACTGAGCATGTACAGTAACTGACTCCTCTGGTTCCCACTTCTGGGACAAACCACCTTGTCCTGATCTCTGCAAACTACCGACACCAGAAGCTTGAATCTAAAAATCCATGTTTCTACTACTTCTCTCCCTTCTTTGGGCTAAATAAGGTCAAACAGTGCTCTGTAATCTTTGGACTCAGTGAACATAAGACTTCACGCAGATGGCCTTTCAACCTTTTCTTCTACAGTGCCTGAGCTTTACTGCTCCCTTGGAACTGAAGTGCTTCAAGATGTACAGATGGAAACGTTCCACACCCTCCCACAGGCAGCTTTTCCCAGGAAAGAGTGCTTTGGGATGGAAGGGCTGAGGAACCTCTTGAAAATTTTCTTTTCTTTTCTTTTCTTTTCTTTTCTTTTCTTTTCTTTTCTTTTCTTTTCTTTTCTTTTCTTTTCTTTTCTTTTCTTTTCTTTTCTTTTCTTTTCTTTTCTTTTCTTTTCTTTTCTTTTCTTTTCTTTTCTTTTCTTTTCTTTTCTTTTCTTTTCTTTTCTTTTCTTTTCTTTTCCCACCCTATACCTGGAGGCCTGGGTCTCATTCCCTTCCCTCTCATCCTACAGACAGATTCACCTGTTCTCCTGAAGGAACCTGGCTGGATCAAGATGGTCAGAAGAGAATTCCATCCTGCTTGCCAGGTCAGTAAAAACTCTGATTTTGTCTGGTATTTTCTGACTCATGCTTACAATCAGTACAAAACTGGGACAACATGCAAGGAGGGGAGTGGGGATAATGGTATCCATGAGGAAAGGGGGGAAAACTGTCCAGAAAGCCAAAATAAAGTGAAATCAAACAATAGTGGTGAGGAAAGAGAGAGAAAAGCCAGGACAACAGAGGGTGTCATGTTCTTGTGTTTCTCTACAGTGTGCGGGAAGCCAGTCCATCCCATTATTGAAGTCCAGCGGATCTTGGGTGGCAAAACAGCAGGGAGAGGCAATTTTCCTTGGCAGGCTCTGACTGGCATCAATGGACGAGGGGGTGGTGCACTCCTGGGCGATCGCTGGATCCTGACCGCTGCCCACACCATCTTCCCCAAAGGAGGAGTACGGCATAATGTGAGCCTGGAGCAGCTGGCAGAGGAGGCTGACATTTTCCTCGGCCACACGAACGTAGATGAGCTCCACAAGATGGGTAACCACCCCGTACGTAGGATCTTTATCCATCCAGATTTCAACCCTAAAGATGAGCACAACTTCAACGGGGACATTGCCCTGCTGGAGCTGAAAAACCCAGTAACTCTGGGCCCTACACTGCTGCCCATCTGTCTCCCAGATGCTACCAACACCTCATTCTACATGCACGGGCACATGGGCTACGTGAGCGGCTTTGGTGTGGATAAAAACCGCATCTCGAGCGATTTGAAGTACGTGAGCCTACCAGCAGTTGCTCGAGAGAAGTGTCAGAGCTGGCTGGACAGTAACAAGAAAGGCATCCCTATGGTTTTCTCTGAGAACATGTTCTGTGCTGGCTTCCTCGAAGGCAAGCAGGATACCTGCCAGGGGGATAGTGGGAGCGTCTTCACGGTGTTAGACAGGGAAAGTGGTCGCTGGGTGGCTACCGGCATAGTTTCCTGGGGAATCGGCTGTGCCACAGGCTACGGCTTCTACACCAAGATCCTCAGCTATGTGGACTGGATCAACGGGATAGTAAAGGAGGACAGGCCCTAGGTATTGCTGTCTGTCACCAAAGCACCGTTAGCATATCAATTTCCAGACACAGCAAATTGTAGCCAAAGCTTTTGATGATGTCCCAAAGGCTTTTCAAACACGCAAAGCATGTAACCTTCATCAAGAGCACTTCTGAAAGCCACCACGCTGCTTGATTGTACCCTTGGCAGCTTGGGGGACGCCTTTGTGGATGTTCTGGTTCATAAAAATCTTATAACAGGATGAAGCCTTAATCGTATCAGGGAATCTCATGACAGCAAACATGTTATGGTTTGAAATGCTGATGATATCAGGAGACTGCTGCAGCCTACTTTTGTACTCTCTTTTGTGGGAAGGTTGCAGGGATGAAGACTTCCTTGAAGGATGGGGTAGCCCCTGCTGAGTAAGCCCATTGGCATCAGTGAGATTCTATGAATATTAAAATACTTGCTGGATATAAACCAGGTGTTTTATGGTTTTTTGTCTATGTTTTTAACAACTGAATATTTCTCACCACTGAAGGCAACTTATGGACTTTATATAGGGATTGCTTTACCTACCACTAAAGTGTTTCCAGTTCTGCAATAGCCTGTGGCAACTGCTTATCTGTCCCAAAAACTATAATTTGATTACCCAGTCTGAAACCCCAGGTGGCTTCAAGGGAGACAAAAATAACTTGACTGTGTGATGCTACATTCCAAAAATAGGGAAGGCAACATCCAATCTCATAGAGAAGGGAGTTCAGGAAACTTTACTGATCAGAAGCTGAGGATGGATTTTTTTTATAATACATGAAATAAAGCTTTAACAGCAGGACAGTGGCTCTAAAATGATGCTGACTCAGAGAAAAGGTAACCTCTCTTGTGTTACGGGTATTCTTTGGAGCTGTCTTCTTGACTAGTTTTTCTACTCCAGAATAACCTACCGTGTTCTAATGAGTCACTGAGAGAAACAAGATACAAGATCCATGTTTACTAGTCCAACCATCCAATAATGTTTTGCTTGTTATACAAAACTGAAGGTGCTTGAGCTGAGTACAGGATTCCATATGAAACCTCCCAAGAGCTGTACTCATCCTCCTCACCATTTCTTAAACTCCTATAAAAACTCAGGCTGGAAGAAGATGTCTCTGTCCAATCTACTGCTGACAGTGGGGCTGACTTCAAAGCTTCAGGGAAAGTTATCAAGAGACCTAGGGACAGTCTGTCATGGCACTTGTTCCAGTATTGAACCACATGCTAGGAAAAAGCCCAGCTGGAAGTTTAGGTCTCTGAATACAGCAGTTAGATCCCTCCTCTCAGCTTCCTCCTCTTCAAGCTGAACAAACTCAATCTTTCAGTATATGCCATCTGTGCCAGTTCCCTGATCATCTCAGTGGAAGGATGTCTGTGAGTGATATAGGACCTCCCAGAGCAGAAAATACCTCTAACACAAGTCAGATAATTTTCCTTCCCTAAATCATGAGAAGGTGGTATTTTGGGAGAAAAATCAAGCTTTATAACTCAATAAAACTTAGAAAAAGTAAAGCCTGAGGACAGGTGAATGAAATTCTTTTGAAGATGTCTGTTCTCTTCCGCTTAATTCTGAAGTCCTCATTTCTGGCAATGGTAGATCAGTGAGATGGAACCATCTCAGAAGAACTTTATAAAGACTGGTAGCGAGGTGAGGTACTACAAGTTCCAGTGTGATGAAAGCTGACAGGGTCAAAATATTAAACACTTGATTTAGGGAGTTTCAGGGGGAACAACTAGATCTAGACTGAGAAGAAGAAAGGCATTACAGGCACAATAGCACATTGCACAAAAGGCAGTTTGGACATTCTTTAATGCTGTTAGATATTCTGAACAGGTCAGGAAATACACAAATCAGAAACCAGGCTCTGAACCTTCCCTGGGAACCAACAATTTTTCTCCCTTGTCCTCATGGAAACCTCCCTGTCCAGTTTCAAAGGGGCACAGCTAGGTCTTCTCGAAGTGGGAAAAAATAGGATAGAAAAAAAAGGAAAGGAATAAGGAATAAGGAGTCTCTTTATTCAGAATAACGTCACCTTTTTACGCTACTATGAGTGGAAGAAAGGAATTTCCCTTTCCAGCTGTGATGACAGTGGGAGAAACAGATCCACACTCCTGACTCTCCACTCAGCATAGACACGATGAGTTGTACATAAATGTGTTGTATATTGCCCATTATATACAGGGAGTGAACCGGGTCACAGCCAGCCCAAACACGCAGCCACCACATTTAGAAAGGGTGACAGCGCTGGGAGGAGAAGCAGCTATTTCTGCCAAGCTTCCTCATCCTCGTGCTCACTCATGGTCTCTCTGATCCAGTCCAAGTAACGCGCCACCTTGGTGTAAAGACCAAAGGTGCCGCATTTTGGCCCCCAGGAGATGAGCCCCGCCACGTAGTACCGGGTGTCGTTCAGCGGATCCTGGATGGCGTAGGCTCCACCACTATCCCCCTGGCAGCTGTCCTTGCCGCCACCAGCGCAGATCATATTGTCGGTGAATATGTAAACGATGGAGTCATCGGAGCCGTCTGGTTTCACAGATCGGCACTTGTCCATGTTCACCACGGGAATCTGGGCTTTCCAAAGATCAGCAGGGAGTCTTCCTCTCTCTCTCTGGCCCCATCCAGCAATGTAGCCCAGAGTCCCCTCTTGCAGCTCATATTCAGGTGATTTACCAGGAAGACAGATGGGTGAGATGTTTGGACCCATCTTCACGGGATCCTTCAGCTTCAGCAGTGCAATATCGTTATCAAAATCGATCCTGGTTTCTGTGGGCTCCTCCTTCCAATCAGGATGGATGAATGAAGCTTCTGGGATGAGCTTTACAGCTTCCCACTTCAGGGATTCTCTACGAACATCGATTACCCCAGCATACATGGGGGGCTTGTCATATCCCTCCAGCACGTGAGCTGCAGTCATCACCCATCTGTCAGAGATGAGCACCCCACTTGCTCTGGGGTCATTGAAATACACCTGCCAGGGAAAGTTCCCCTTTTCTGCACGGGTGCCTCCAAAAATCCTTCCTGTGTCTCGGATGGGATTACTAGGCACCCCACAGACTAGAAAGAAAACAAAGAAAGATGGGAGAAAGACCAGATGGGAGAATTAGCAGTCACAAACAGGGGGTTCTTTGGTACTGCTAAAAAGCCCACAGTCCCCTCCTTCCTGTGTCCTCTAAATAATTTTTGAATCTGAGTAACCATGCTTATGCTTTACGCCACAGATCTTGCAATTAGTATTTACAGAGTAATCAAAGAAAACTCTAGAAAAAATACTATCAACACTCAATTTATGTTTAAAGTGCTCATTCTCAAATTCAGTTTTCTGGAGAACAGTTGTCACCCTGACAGTGTTAGGGATGTCAGAGCTCACAATTTAATTGCCTTCTAGTTGGCATTTTTCCTTTGATGAATGATGCTCTTTAGATGAAGGGATTGTCTTTGAAAGAATCCATGTTTGATTTCTTAGAAATATGACACTGCTCTTTAATTTTTTTGTGTGTGTGAACTCCAGATACTCTCAGGTTAAGAGTTCAGGTTTGTCACTGATGTTTTTACCATTTTGCCTCTCCATTCTAGAAGCATGTAAAATCTTGAGCAGTGAGGGATCTTATCTGTGGCTCTTCTGGGTGCAGAGATGCTCCACGCTTTTTGAGCAAAACGTTCAGTAACATTTTGCAGAATGTTAATAATAAGGACATAAATAAGACTGGTCATTCTGACATAGCTATGAAGCTGGTTTCTTACCACATTGCCTTGTTTGCATCGAATCCTTAGTCAGAAAATCAGAAATTAAGGAACTATAGCCAGCAGATAGCTTCTAATTTGCATGAAGCAGAATTGGTTAAAGAATTTCACATAATCATAGGAAGATTTAGGCTGGAAGGTACTTCTCAGCACCTTTAGTTCAACCTGTTCCTCCCTAACTGCCCTCCTCCCTGCCCTCCTAACTCCAAAGCCATGTTGCTCAAGCTTTGACAGGTAACTTCTGCTCATCTCCCAGGGTGGTGATTAGCCAGACTCTATGGACAGCAGTTCCAGTGCTCTCGGGGAGAATTCTCCTGAGATACAATCAGAATTTCCTTTGTTGCAACTCAAGCCTGTCATTTCCTTTTATTGCTGTGTCCCACTGAGAAGAATTTGGCTTCACATTCTTTGTAGTCTCCTCTCAGGTAGTAAATTCCCTGAGATTTATCTTTCAATTTGCCTTTTTCACTGTGTACTTGTATACTCCAAATCACTGTCTAAGCTGTGACTGAACTTTCAAGAGAGTTGAATCTCCTCCACCTGAATCTTGTACTTTGCCAGTGAGGACCTGGGGCTTTCAAGGAGTGAGCAGGCATCATGTACAACCAGGCCAAGTCATGCTGCCTCCTCTACGAGGGCAAACTGAACAGTACACAGATTTTAAAATTCTCTCTATTAGCTGGAAGTTAAGGAAAAAAAAATACAGAGATGAAAGGAGCAGTGTTCTTCATAATGCTGCATGCACATGCAGTATTTGGTAGTACCTGGGACACATTTTGGTAGCTTTGTTCCCATCTCTTTGTTGACCCATTCTCCGCTGGCTGAGCACTGATATATCACTGGGAAAACACGAGAGAAAAAAGAGTTCCATAAGGACACAATCAAGACAAACACAGGGTAAATAACACAACTGCATATGATATATCAACCTTCTTATTTCCAAAGCAAGCACAGCTTGGTAAACACTGCTGTTATCTCCCTAACAGGGTGCCTCTTTATCCCTTTTTGGGAGAAACCTCATCTAACAGATTTCTTGAGTCCTCTACTTTTCCACCAGAACACACGTGACAAAAATCTGCATGGTTCACTCACAAGGCAGATGGAGAGAGGACTTGCTAATGCATTTAAGGTCAACAGCCCAGGCATTGTCAGAGTGCGTTAAACACAGAGGCAGCACAAAACTGCTGCCTGCAATCCCACGCCAGTCTCAGCCTGATGGCATAAAATCCTAGCCCTGTGACGGTGCCAAAACCATTTCTTAGGCCTCTAACTGAAGGAATATGACCGTGTAGCAGAGGCAATGCTCACCATGCTCCTTGTTTTCTAGGGTGTAGTAGGGTGCCTCACACTGATAGCGGACAGCAGCTGTGTACAGAGGCTCACGGAGTTCGGAGACGTAGGAGGCTTGGGCATTGTCCACACGAGGGGGATCACCACAGTTCACAGCTGTAGAGAAGGAAAAAAAAGGGAACAAATACAATCAAAGGGGCACCCTCACTCAACAATATGGTTATTTTGTATGACAGGGAACCGCTCAGCTCCTTTAATCCCTGTACAGGCATGCAGGCTCACTTTCTCTGTCCCTTCAGCATGCTCACATCCCAGTCCTTCAGCATCCTCCTAATCTGGAGATACAGCGGATCTAGAGCCTTAACACTGCATTCCAATTCCCTTCCCACAATACAGACATGGGTCACTTACGAACACAGCTCAAATGGGAGTTGCTCCATTCACCATTTTCCTGACAGCTGGAGAGAAAACTTGTGATGCTATCTCGTTGCTACAAAGGAAAACACATGATCCACGTAAGTCTCTGGACATGAAATACATCTGATACAGGTGCTCCGGTGGAGGGGCCTCAAAATACTGCAGTGGCCAGAAGTGGTTTCCTCTTACTACTGTTGTCTTGAAAAGTTTGGGCTCCCAAAATTACTCAGGACCCCTGACTGGAATGGCCTCAAGATGTTGCTGAGCGGGCCACAGGGGACATAACGCTTTTTAAATTTCACTTACTGTCACGATTTCGTAGCCCTCCACACAGGTCACCTTCACAATGTCCTTCAAGACATACCTGTCCTTCTTTGGGTCAAGGACAGAGTTGGAGATGACACTCATGGGACAGGTTACAGCTTTGAAAAGACAGGTGAAAATGAGTGATGAACTGGTTCAAGATCAGCTCTCCTTCCATCTCCCAACTTCCTTCACCCAGTGATTTTTTTTCCCCCTGGTAAACAGGCATACTCTTACTCAATAGCAGCAGCTGTGAACATGATAGCAAGCTGTTGTGCCATGAATGTGACCTGGGACAAACCCTGTCCCTAATTCAGCAGCAGAGTGAGCACATTCCCAAGCGTTTACTCACGGTCCCCATAGTAGCGTATCTTCCAGCCTTTGTGTTGCGTGCCGTGGTCTGTCTGGAAGATTATGTCAAGAATGTTGTTCCTGGTTCTGATTTCAGGAGGACCTGGGAACTTGCGGCCACAATAGGGACCAAAATGCTGTTTTCCAGAGACAATCTGGGAAAACACCAAACAAGAATAAATGAGAAATGCCAGACGTATTGAGAGAGCTATTAAAATACACACTCAACGCACACACATTCTAACGTATTCCCACAAACTCCAAAAGACAACACAATTGACAGTAAAGCTAAGCGGTCCCAAAGTCTTCTAAATAGGAGGAGATTGATGGGAGATTCAGAGCACCCTGACTCCTGAGCTCCCTAAGCTGCACACCTACTGTTAAGCTGTCGTGGCAGGTCCCGTTGGAGTCGGCGGGTTCCACGTCGAAATCCCCACTGTGAATGGTCAGCACCACGGAGTAGCCTGGGCTCAGAGCCACTCGGTAGTCACACCGAGAGTTCTCTGGGTACTGGCTGGGATAGTTGGGGCTGGCAATCTCCCCCGTTGGCTCAGTGAAGACATTTCCACTGCAGTTCACTAGGATTGAGGAAGGAACACGAGTAGGATTCAGAAAGGAAATGGTCCATGTGCGCACCTGACCACCTCTCCCACCACGTTCCCAGTCTGCCCAGATGCCTGCAATAACAATGTCACAACATTGCATGTTCCCAAGAAACTGGAGCCAGGGACGCTCTCTATCCAGTTAGCCAGGGACCTTAACTCTTTTTTACCCTCCACCTGAGATTTAGTCTTCCTTTCCTCATATTTCCTCCTTTCAACATGCACCATTTGTGATCTTGCAACTTTTTGGTTCAAGCCAAGCCGGCCCTTGGCCATCTTTTGTCCTTATGGAACTTCCCTGTTTTGTCAGAGATTTAAAGATCCACAGATAGCAGTATGCTAAAAAAGGTTTCCATCATTGTATTTAAAGAATATCATTCAGTAGTTTCTTAATTCTCTTGACACAGAAACAAAAATGAAACTGTTAAGAATATGTTAATAGAAATTCCCCAAACTCTCTACTGCCGTTCAGATTCACACTGGGATGGGCTTTTTCCCCCAAAATATACCTGTCACAAATGGCTGAGAAGATTAATAAAGTCTTCTAAGTGCAACATCTCACTTGGCCTAAATTAATTCTTGCTCACGCACATCTCTTACCTCCACAAGTTTTGTTATCTTCGTAGAGGAAATAATCTGGTGGACAGCTGCAGAAGTAACCTCCAATATAATTATTACAGTAATGGCTGCAGGGTTCGTCCACAAAATCCATGCACTCATCCAAGTCTGCAAGTGTGAAAAGATGAATCAGCCAAAATAGGAGAGGGCCCTGAGGGCAGGAGAAGTTAAAGCAAATAGTAGCGGACAAAAAGGAAAAGGCATCTCTAAGACAGCATTTATACTGGCCACACTGGAATGCAGCTCTGTCTGTTGGGATCTCTTTAAATAAGGCATTTCTGTAAGAAAAACCCATCTTGTCATCTTTCCTCCCAGCCTGGAGACTACAGAGATTCAGAGGAGGCTGTTTTAACCTTACCCACAGCAATGTAGTAGGCAGCAAAACCAGTGAATCGCTCCTCATTGGAAAAGTCTGATTGGAATGCCATAGTGAGGGTGTTGTAAGGGACATGAAATTCCTCCACAATCCAGGAGCCAGGGGCACGAGGTTTCTTCTGCCCACAAAGCACGCCTTCAACACGGCCACCAGACAGGATCTGTACAAGGATTCAGAGACACCTCACCTCGCTACTGCAACATGTGGAATTACCAACACTTGAGCCTTTCAGCTTTTAGGTGCTCAGGTGCAGCTGAATGGAGCCCCTGGACAGCCAGTTTCATGATATCCGTAAGACACTTGAAGAGTGCTCCCTCCTACTGTCTTCCCAGTGAAATGCTTGCCTTAATTTCTCAGATACAGATTAATCCACACTGTTTGCTGTTAACATCCTTTCTTCAGGCCCACTTGTACCAAAAAGACCATCAAAACACTATTTCAAAGCAGCAAAACCAGCCATGACAGTCCACAGAGCAGCCTAACAGGCTCATTGGCTTGTTGCAAAAGGACACAGGTTATTACAGAGCACACTCATATTTCTGTCCCACCTTGGTCCTCCTGAAAGGTGTCCTAGTGCTGCACTTGACCTTACTGCCTCTTTTCCCACAGAGCTATGGCAGGATAGGATGGTCTTGTTTCTGTCTGTTTGTGCAGAAGTGCTTGATCTTTTGTGCCTTGTGGAACAACATAGAGCAGAGCTGGTTTTAAGAAATCTGTGGTGCATAGATCATAAAAAATCTGTGGTGCAAGGGACCACAAGACTTTATCTGAGTGGCCACTATCCCTACACAGACAGATTGTTTTTCACCTCCACCCTTTCTAATCAATTTCTGTTTGCAATAAATCATCTACGGCCACTCATTAATTAATTCCAAATAATTTCAGGCCCAGACAACTATCTCCCTAAGAAAATGGCCTTTTTACACCTACACTTCACTGGCTAGGAATATGCCTTGCAATAGAGAAGGGCCAGTGATGGCTGAGAAGACTTTTCCTAAGAATACAGAGAAACATGGGATGGGGGGCATAAAAGGGACACTCAGTTGGCAGACAACACTCATGTGGTTATAAAGCAAACTTGAACAGATTTCATGACTGCTAGTGGAGATACACCCAGTCATTTGGGCTTCTTGGAGCTCAGAACAGGAAGGCCATGTGTGACTCCTCTCCCGGCTCTGAGCTTTGTGCACAGCTTTGCTGTTCTGCGCTCTAACCTGCCTTCCTGTCTTTTTCTCGCTCGAGGACATGGACAGTACCTTCACAAAGTCATACTCGCAGTCCTGTGATGGTTCAAGATCCAGATGTGTGAAATAAAGGTGAATACCATATCCCACGGGGACCTGGATTTGCCAAGTTTCGTTCACATCATTGGGATACCCCTGAGGATAACTGGGTGACAAGATCTCTCCATACATAGAGGCTGCATCAGCCCAGACAGGGAGACAGAAGAAGATCAGGGACCTGAGGAAAGAGAAGGGAAGGTTGCAGTAGTTTTCTCCATTTTCAAATGTGCACAGCCCTGGTAAACAAGCTGGGTGCTTTGGCTGCACGTAGCATGCAGATGACCTCCAGAGTTTCAAAGGGCATTGCTGTGGCTCTGTGGGGCTTGTCTTTCTCCTGTAGCTTTTCACACAGGAGTACAACCTCAGTCGTGCTCTCTGCTTGTCTCAGTCTCTGTAAGAGCTGCAGGAGCTGAACACAGGGATCATAAGTGCTCTTCCTTACTCATTGCCCTGTTGTGGAGGCTGTTTGGGCTACAGATACATTCCAATTTGAAAATCAGTAGAGTCTTACAGGAAAAACACATGATTTATAGAATGCAATTGCTAATAAACCTTACAATTTAATAACTCACCACATCTGGAAAAAGCAGTTCTTCCTTTCTGAAAATCTTCAGGAACTGGACTTTGGAGTTACGCTCTGGGACAAAAAACTGTGATTGGTTAATGTTGCCTGTTGTGTCTGCGCATCTAAGCAGGCTGAAGACCCCCAAACCCCACCTTGGGGAGATTAGCTCAAGGTTTTGCCTGAAAAGCAAGTTCATATCTCTGTTCCATCCTGCACAGAGGAAACCCAAGCATCAAGAAGGGAGGCTAAGATCCATAAGGACAAAATCTCTGTACTCACCAAGGGCTCACACCCTCCCCTTACGACCATCAGTGGATCCAGACATCATGCTGGTGCACAGCAAATTAGGACAGAGAACACGTCCCCCAGAAATACCCAATCCATTCTTCCCAGCACCTCAAAAATCATGCTAAGACCCCGGGGGTGGGGAGCGCCTCATCCTGACTCTCCTAGCTGTCAGACAACGGCACCGGGGAATATCCTTCCTTCTCATTTCTAATCCCTGCAATGTTTACCTTCTGTCCATAGTTCACGTCTGGATTTCTTGTCTCTTCCCTTCTCCTTTCTTTCTCTCTTACTTTCTTCCTGTGCACAGCGTCCTCCAAACGCTCCCAAAGCTGAGTTCTGGGTAAGGGCGCCCTAATTCGCAATTTCGCAGCACCCTCTATCTGTGGGATGCGGCTTCCCAGCCTTCCCTCCAGCGTGAGATGCTGGCTTTGAAAGCCCTCGGCAGGAAGGGGAATTTCCAGAAAAGTTGCACAATCCTGTTGGCTGAAGTCGCCGTGGGGAGAGCACCGACCTTGTTGTATTTTCGGGAAATCAGATGACTTTGGGGAAAAGGGAGGGGAATAGAGTTTTCGGTGCCTCCCCTCTCCTTTTCGTTCCCTCCCTTTTTAAAGCTGGAAACAGCATCCAAAGGGTGTAGAAAAGGGAGAGTCCAATGTTTCTGCATAGAAAATCCTATTTGATCATCATGTCCAGGGATCTCCTTGGTGGAGTTCAGTCTTCCTGCAACCTGACAGCCACAGTGCTGCTGCTACTGCTCCTCATCTGATGCTTCAGAGACCCTTTTTTATGGGAAAAGCAGAAGAAAAAATAGTGGCCTATTCAGTGTTGTGCCTCTCTGAGGCTACCAGCCGCAGCAGGAGTATATGGTTTTGCTGGGTTCAGTAAGGGGACACATTTAGGACTAGGAACACGTAACTACATTTTTATTTACCAAGTGAGCTTCATGTAAGGAAGAGCAGGTTCATCATGTTCATGTTCATCAGAATTAGCCCTGCAGCAAGCTAGACCTGAGAGCTTTGCAGAAAGGAGTTCAAAGGCTTACACCAGATAGGAGCCTTTGCCCAGGCAGTGCCCACAAGCCAAGACCAAAACAGAAGCTAAAATATCTGTCACTGATATACTCTGGAAACCCTCTCCTCCTCACAAATCAGCTGGACTAGAAAAGAAAATCTAAAATTCCATTACAGCCTCTACCCTTTACAGCCAGCACAGCACACTCCAGAGCTTGTTTCAGACAGGAGAAAAAGTGTTGCAACAGGCCATAGGCAAAGTGCATTAGTACAGCCCGTTTGAAAAAGTCCTTTATATTGTCAAGGGAGAGCAACACCTCCAGATGAATCATAACTGACTTCATTGTAGTCAGGATAAAGGCTTTGCTTGAAGAACATGCCTAGTCTGTTTTCTTTGTCAGAATGAGAATGGAAAGAGAAAGAAATCAGAGCATCGTCTCACTTCTGATGTCTCTTGGGAGCACAGCTTGATGTTTTGAACTGGAATTCTGAGAACGGGAAAACAGTGATGAAAGATGCACAATAAATCACAGGGAGATGTTTTCTCCTCTGAGCTGTGCGATGTAAAAAACCCCGTCAGTGGCTCTTCAAGCCACAATCATGTTTGAAAATGGGCATAGTGGAAATAAAATGAGCGTGAACTGATATTTCATGGATGTCATTTTATCACAAAGGAATTCCATATTTTCATATAAATCTGGCTCAGTTTATCTGTAGAGAGGTGGGTAAATATGTGTATGAATATTAATAATTCTTTAGAAATTATTTAAGACATATGTATTATTAATCAATTAAATTCTATCAATTAAGAAAAAGATTGCTGAAGAGTTAAAAAAGTAGCTTCATTTTATCTGGTCACATCTCTGCATAATGCTAACTGTTTATGCCAAAGACTGGTAAGATTGATATATATTTACATTTTCTTAAATCTGTATTGTTTTTTCAACTCCTGAGATGGAACAGTTAGGTAATATATTTCACAATTCCCTACAGCTACGCCACATAACAATTTAAAAGAGTTAAAATCATGCCATTAAGGTTAATAAGTGATAACATTAAATTCACCAATGCAATCTAATTCTGCTCAGAGGCACACACATTCTCTTAAATTCCTACATTACGTGACCACATACTACTTTTCCCAAATTGCCTAAGACAACCCTTTTCTTAAAATGACTCAGAGTTGTGCAGCTGTAACCTCTCTGCCAGATGTTATGAAGTGCAGTAGCGCTCCAGGTTTCATAAAATTACCACTTAAAACAGGCTTGACTGGCTTGTCTTCCCCCAGGAAGTTGCGAAAAAAGTTTTTCCCAAGTTCTTAAGAAAAGCCACACACATCTCCATCTGGAAACACTGAGTCAGTGCATTAAAAAAAAAAAAAAAAAAGCAGAAACATCAAAAGAGAAAACAACATTAACTAAGTGAACTGAGGGAATATAAGCAGCAGGGAATCAAGGATATAGAAGTAAGAAGAAAAATATCCTCAATTTACCAAGACCCTGGCAGTAATTTGCCTGCTTCCCATTGTGCCAATAAGAGAGTTCTGTGGGTTTCTTGCACGCTGCACTTCCCACCTCCCTCTCGTGACCCAGACCAGTTTTGTTGCCAGTCATTACACTGGGGTCCTTTGATAAACCCCAGGAAAACCTGGCAGTGTAGGTGTGTTTTGGCTCAGAACCATTCAGTCCTATTCGCTGATTTCCACCTCTGCAAACAGTACCAGGGGGGTTTTCACCAGAGGTCTGTTCACCTCTTTTATTCCCTCCATCACCGAGACTCATTGCAAAGCTTCCACCATCTCCCAGTAAAACCTGGGACTTGGGAACACTCCGCTCAGTGCACTGTACCACACCGAGATGGTGCCTTCTGACTTCCTCCCCTGACATCCCCGGGTGCTTTATTCACTACGGTAAAACATTCCTAAATACTTGGGCTTAGTTTCACTGAATTACGGAATGGTTTGGGTTCGAGGGAACCTTAAAGGTCATCTAGCTCCCACCCCCTGCTCTAGGCAGGGACATCTTCCACTGCACCGTGGAGTGGCTCCGAGCCCCATCCAACCGGTCCTTGAACACTCCCAGGGATGGGGCACCCACAGCTTCTCTGGGCAACCTGTGCCTGTGCCTCACCACCCTCAGAGTAAAGAATTTCCCCCTAATATCCATTCTAAAACCTACTTTTCCTCCGATTAAGGCCATTCGACCTTGTCCCGCTCTCGCAAGAAGTCCCTTCCCGTCTCTCCTGCGGCCCCTTTAGGCTACGGCGAGGAAGGATCCTTCTCTCCTTCAGCCCGGGCAGCCCCAACTCTCCCAGCCCCGAAGCCCCCTGCCTGTAAACAGCCGCGGCGACGCTCCGGCGGCGGCAGAGCCCCGCCGGTTCTCCCGGGCTGAAATGCCGGCGGCGCCGAGAGGCGGCAGCAGAGACCGGCGGGCCCGGGGGAGCCCCGGCCCCGGGGGAGCCCCGCCCGGCCCCAGGGGGGACGCCCGGGGGTGAATCCCCTGACCCGCCCCGGGTGCGGGGCTGGCGGAACGGAGCCTGGGAACCCGGGTCTGACGTCGCGCAGGACAAGAGAATGAAGGTGGCAGCCCCAAGCTGCCAGAGGTTGGATTAGGTTCTGTTATTGCACGCTCTAAATACTTACCATGCACAACAACTAACTTGCAGTCCGATCCGTAACGACAGAACAATCAGAGCTACAGGTTTCCCGGATTCAGGAGCGGAGGTAACGGTGATCTCCCCTTTGTTCTGGCCAAAGGACTGGACTTTAGTGACGCCTTTAGATCCTCTGACAGATACGGAAGCCACCAGGTGTCTACAAAGCAGGTGCATGGTTACAGTTAAAGGAGCTGAAGGGAACACAGCAGCCGTTCATCCTTTTGCTGTACAGACACCTATCACAGCACGGGGGAAAGATTTACTGTCACAATGGGGAGTTAAATGGAAGAAGATATAGTTCGCTGGACCCTTGATTTCATGAAAGGTTTTATTATTCGTTAAAATCTCTGCTGTTTTATCTTCCATAGATAACACAGAAGAGTCAGTAACAATTTCACATCGTGGCTGTTACTGGTTGTAAATTGTTTTAGTGGAGGGGTTTTTTTGTTGTTGTTTTATCTCAAGGTCATAAGTACATAACAGTTTAGAAAGGTGTTATGTCAAATTTCTTAGATGATCAGTGCTGATATATTGATTATATGAGGTGAATTTGTTAATTTTCTATATTTTTAGCAGACTTTTTATATGCTCTAACACCTTTTTCTAATTATCCAAAAGACACGTGTCACTTCGAGATCCTTCCTTTTATTTTCTAGTTGCTTAAGCATCTCATAACTACTATTGTTAAGATCCTTAATTTTAAAAATGTATTAAGGGACAATATTAGGAGAAATTTCTCTGAAAGAGTGATCAAGCATTGGAACAGGCTGCCCAGGGAAATGGTGGGATCACCATCCCTGGGAGTGTTCAGAAAATGTGTAGATGTGGTGCTTAGGGACATGGTTCAGCAGTGGACCTGGCAGTGCTGGGTTAATAGTTAGACTCGATGTTCTTAGAGGCTTTTTCCATCCCTAACAATTCTATGATTTATTTTTTCAGTAATCTTCACACCGAAAAGGTGACATGATTTCAAGCATACTATTCTTTTCCCTCCTCCAGCATTCACCAGATTCCAGCTTCTCCCTCTCTCTGGTTTGTCATGCACCAATTCCTGGCTTTTTTTTCCCCCCCCCCGGCTCCATGGCCACCTATTCATCCTCCTAATGAAAACTTATTTTCATGTCTTTCCCTGCCTGTTATTCCAAGCAGTCTCTCTTCTTCCTCTATACTCCATCTCTTGCTAATGGTTATTTCTCTCCCCACCCTCTCTGTGCTTTTCCCTTTACGTGGTTATCGACAGCAGCAGATTTCTGTCATATTTAATGTTATTCTGGCTGTGGCTTTTCCAGTATCTTTCTCCTCCCCATCAGTGTTCAACCCTAAGCCCACTGCCCAGATTCTACCTGCCCCAAGTAGCCAGCTGCTCTCCCACAGATATTTCACTCAGGATAGGCTCCTGTGCCAGCCTGCGAGAAGAGGCACTGACAAGGCAGGGCACAACATTCCTGTTTCAGTTCCTCAGCATACAAGAAATGCTCCTGGAAGGAAAAGTCCTGCAGGAGCTCTTGAAGAGGAATCTGGGGTCTTGTGGCTCCGGTGTGTGGGAGAGCTGCATGAGCCACTGGAACACAATCAGTGGAGCTGGATTTGCAGAAGCCTCAGCAGCTGCATTCCCATCGCGCCACATCGAGCTCATGTGAACCTCAAGTTTCACATTAATACTCATGTAATGTTATGAAATCCTGCTACATCTAGGGACAGCAAATCAAGGGTTTTGGCTACAGCCCCTCCTCTCAAGAATAATGCTGCCCTGATTATTAAAATAATTAAACTACTGAAAAGTGGTGGTATATTCATCATGATCAGACCCTAAAAACCTACCCTCAGAGCCGCTGTGTAGTGACTCCAAGTGACTATCAAGCCTTTAATGTAAACGGTCAAATATAGCAACATTTCAAGCAACTGGAAACAATCTTGCAATGAAAATTGTTAGGCGTCTCTGGAATAGGTGCTGCTCCTGAAACTCTTCTCTGACAGCAAAAAAATTACAGAGTTAAGTGGATCATTTCTTGTCGAACATGACTTGAGGAGCGTCAGACAGTCGACACGATCACATAGAACTGATTTTCTTAGGAAAGTGGCCTGAACACCATAAATCGAAAGTGGAACACACAATCGAAAGTGGAAATGAGAGATAGATATGCCTTGAAATGCCAGTCCTCGGACTTTGCAAAAAAAAATGGCAAATTTGTCCGCTAGTTAGGGTGGACAAATACAGTGACCTGTTTGTAAAGTCTAACCTGATGGAGTCAGCTACCCAGGAGGGTTTTTAAAGCCTTGCTATACATCTTGGCCTGCCACTCTGCCCCTTACACTGCCTTCAGGGGACTTCTGGAGGAGAAGGCCAGGATCTCCCCTTCTTCACACACTTCCTCACTCCCAGTTTAAGAGAGGTATGAGCCAGCTGGAAAGAGCCCACTGGATGGGTGACTAGAGCTCTGCTATTGAGAAGTCTGGATTTGTTTAGCCTGGAAAAGAGGAGGGCAAGGAAAGGCAAGGTCTCTAGCCTGGTCTCCTAAGTAAATTAGGTCTATGTGGCTGTGCTTCCAGTCAGTCCCTCTCCCAATCAGATTTGACAAGAAATGGGATCTAACAGGTGCTGGTGCTGCTACCTAAAGGGTAGTGATAAGGAGGATGGATCAGGATGATTCAGCACTGGTTCAGGAGCCCAGAGAAGCTGGGAGCTCTCCAACCGTGAAAGTGTACAGCAATTACCCAGGCAATGCCGTGAGCACACGGCTCCAGCTTTGAGTCCTGCTTGTGAACTGTGGTTTGGATCAGAGAATTCCAGAGATCCTTTATTATGTGAACTTTTGTGTGAACCTGTGTTTGTCCCTTCGGCTGAGTTTGTCCAACCAAGTGACCCAGCAGGAAAATTGTAACACAAACAGAGGGAGAGGATCACATCTATTGCACCTGAAACTTCAGCTGAGGAGAACTTGGGGTGCACATGGACAGATGCATGAAGAGACACACCTAAGAGAGGGCCATGCTGCAGATTAGTTCTGAGGAGTCTGTGTGAGCCCAGCTGCTGAGTGACTAGAGAGTCACAGAATCCCAGAATTGTTAGGGTTGGAAGGAACCTCTGTTCATCCAGCCAACCTCCCTGCCGAGACAGGGTCACTTAGGGCAGGTGGCACAGGAATGCATCCACGCAGGTTTTGAATGTCTCCCGAGAGGGAAACTCCACAACCTCCCCGGACAGCATCTTCAGTGCTCTGCCACCCTCAGAGTAAAGAACTTTTTCCCCGTGGAGGTGGAACTTTCTGCGGCTTAGTTTGTGGCCATTGCTCCTCGCCCTATTGCTGGGCACCACTGACACTGTGCCCACTGCTGTGATGGGTACCACAGGCGCAGCTGCTGCCATAATGCCCGCATGGGAAGCAGATCCCTTTGGGCCAAACGAGCCAGGCACCGGGGTTCTGTCCTCTGGGAGCCCCTGGGGCAGCGGGAGCTGGCGGCGTTGGGGAAGCTCAAGCAATGCCCCGAGCTGAAGCTCACACCGAGGACGAGGCCAAGACCGGGGAAGGGGCTGTGGCCGCGGCCACGGCTGAGGTCAAGGCCAAAGCCACAGGCAGTGTGCAGGACCCGGGGGCAGGAAGCGGAGCTAGACTCAGCCTAACTCCCAGAGCCGGACCCAGAGCTCGGCCGAGGCCCCGGAGCGCGGCCCAGGCGCCGCCCGCGCTCCCGCCCCCCCGCGCGCGCCTCGTGTCCGCGAATAACCCCCGGCCCGCCCCGCCGCTCTCCTGTCCCGCCGCAGCCAATCGGCAGCCGCGCCCCGCCCCGCCCTCCCGGCCCCGCCCCGCCGAGCCCCCGGCCCCGCCCCCGCCGGCGCTTCCCCCAATCATTGGCCGGCGGGGCCGGCCCGCGTCGCCGCCCACTCGCCGGTAACCTTTGCCTTAGTGCGCGCAGGGCCCTGCCCCGCTGCCACCGCTGCCCAATCGCAGGCGCGGCGGGGCGGGGCCGGCCGCGCGGCAGCCAATGGGCGCGCAGGGGGCCGCGCGCGGTGCGGGGGCCGCGGTGGCTGGTGCCGCTGCCGGGTTCGGGGCGCGACCGGCCGGCGGGGCGGCCAGCGGGGAAGATGGCGGTGGCGGGGTCCGCCTGGAGCCTGGCGAGGCTGGCCGAGGGCCCTGGGCTCGTCGGAGCAGGCGCTGCGCCTCATCCTGTCCATCCTCATGGGTAAGGCGGGGCGGGGGTCGACGGGGCCGGCGCCCCGGGCGGGGCTCCGCGCCCGCCGCGGGAACGGGCAACCCCGCCGCCGCCGCCGTGCCCCGCCGCGCCGCGCGGGGGGCCGGGCATCGCCTCTCCCGCGCGGAGCCGCACCTGTGCCGGCGCCGCCGCGCCAGGCCACGTGTGCGCGCAGAGCCGGCGGG
This sequence comes from Hirundo rustica, assembly GCF_015227805.2. Classification (NCBI taxonomy): domain Eukaryota; kingdom Metazoa; phylum Chordata; class Aves; order Passeriformes; family Hirundinidae; genus Hirundo; species Hirundo rustica. The sequence continues at coordinate 28,793,322 of NC_053451.1, read as the reverse complement.
AGGGATCCCGCCGCCGCCGGCGCCGCCCGTCCCGCCCGGGCCGCTGGCGAAGTGCCCCGCAGCGGCTGCCCGCGACGAGCCCCCCGCCCTCCGGGTGCAGAGGGGGAGCGCGCTCTTGTTTTCCGGGGGCGGGTCGGGGTGCGGTCCTGGCAGGCCGGCTGTGGAAGCGGGGCAAGGAGGAGCCCGGGGTGCCTGCGAAAGACCCCGGTTTGGGTCCGCGTCCCGGGCACGGGAACTTTGTTTGCGATTGTCCCGTGAGTGCCCCGGTGGTGCGTGTGTATCCAGTGCCCCCCGAGCGTGTGTCTGCTCGGGGTGTCCGCTCGGGAATCCCTTCAGCCCCTCCGGTGACGCCCCGTCCGAGTGCGGGGGCGTCACTGCCCGGGGACATCACCCGCGCCTGCGGCAGTGGTGGCACCGTGAAGGAGTGGCGTGTCATCAGGGGCACTGCCGGGCAGGGTGAGCAAAACCTCCCAGCTCAGTGCCGGGAGAGCTGGGGTGATGTCCTGCGCTCCACCTGCAGCGCGAAGTGTGTTGCAAAACACACTGTGCCTGCGCTTATGTAAACATGAGATGCTTGAGTTCCATGCGAAATGGTTAAGGCAGGGCTGGAGTTGTGATGTGGGCTGGCGATTGAGGGGGAGGTTGTAGCTCCCAAAACATTAATTCAAGTGTACGTGTACGTAATCTCTGCAGATGCTCAGGGAAACTTTGGGTTGTGAAAGCATTGGGTGGTGTAGTCACCTAGCAGAAAGGAAATACAAGCTTTCCTCTGAACCTGAAAGTATAGTTGAAGTGATACAACCACTACTGTGTCATCTGTCAAAATAAAGTTGCTTTGGCTAACTAGAAGTATAATATTTTTAAAGGAAATGCGAGCAAGAAAAACTGTATCACTTTGTAGCCGTGGTCTGCACCAGACTTATTTCTACCTGATTTATGATGTGTGAGATCAAACTGAGCAAAACATTCTTCCCATGAAGGGTGTATACAGGAGACTGAGCTGACTATCATTTTGAACTCAACATAGAAGTTTGTTAAACAGAACTTCTGCAAAGGAAAGAATGAAGTGACAGGAGACACACAGGACAGGCACACAGGCCAGCATTAATTAGTCTAGCAGCTCCCCACGGCTGAACAGGGAAAGTCCTGCTTGCCTTTCTCCCGCGTCTCTCTCTGGTCCTTTAATTGCAATCCGATTTAATTTACTTGCTCGGCAGAAACCTAAACCAGAAAAAGCAGATAGTTCACTACAACATTAGTCACCCAGATCAACCGAGGGACCAGTCTAACAAGCGCTGATGCAGAAAAGGTCCTAGAAAGCGTGTGTGGAGGCAGCCACGGCAGAGAGAGGGCTCTGCAGAATGCACCCTGATCATGCTCTCCGAATTGCTTCTTGCTGGCAGTAAGCTGGGACACGGCATTGGGACTTTTCCTGCTCAGCGTCATATGGGTGAGCAGCACCACTTCTTTGAAATGAACAGAAGATAATTATTGTCCTAATGATGATAAGAGCTGTCTGCTGCAGTCAGTAGATTAAGGAAGCGTGAGGCTCCTGTGTGCTGTTACAAATGTTCTGTGTGCAGTGTTGACAATAAGCCACTGAGATGCCAGTGTCCCTTTGCAAGGAAGGCCACTATCTGTTTCGCGTAGTCTCAATGGATCTTTAGAATTTATATTAAAATTGTGGGTATCAGGTTCCAGAAAACCACTCACATCTCTCCCCTGCGTGCCTCAAGTGGATAAACCAAACCAGGAGGCTGGAGCTGCCCTTTTCCCTGTCCTTTCTCCCTAGCTCGGTATCTTTTAATTAGATGCAGTGGAAGGCATAACTTCAGACACAAGGCTTCAGGGCATGCAAAACAGCCTTGCCTGCAGTTTGGCACTCTTGCAGGTCATGTAGGTTGAACCACTCAGGCAGAGGGGACTGACTCCAGCTCTCTTGCTTAATGGATGGGTAAAGCACTGGGTGATAAAGCATTATACCTATACCATTACTTTAAAAGGGAGGGCCAAACACTACTACAGAGTAAACTGAGAGCAGAGTGAGAGGAGTTCCTTAGCCCAGCACAAAGAAATGTTCATTTAATTGCAGCTTAGTTTACAATCCTTTTAATCTCATTGGTAATGCAACTAGTGCTGATGACCACTTCATAGGATGGCATGGGGTATAAATGAAAGGCATTTCTAAAAGCTGGAAGTGGCATTAGGACATTAAGTATGGCTTTTCCTTCACTTCCTCCATTTCAGGTGTTTACATAGATTCAGGAAGAAAACTGTTTTTGTTGGCTGCAGCTAATACTGCTGAATTATTTCAGAGCAAGGCCACGAGGATGAAGCGTGGTTCTAAAGATGGACTAAGAAGTTGTTGCTTATTTCTTCCTCTGTGATGCAGTTTCCTATCTACACTGTGCAGTTTTACTGTGACAACAGTTTCTAGGGTTTCACTTTCAGAAGATCACCACAAACCGGTAAAAAATAGTCTTCTGAAAAAGGGGAAGAATCACAAAGGACTTTTCGACTTCTTACATTAATTTCTGAAGAAAGCTGAATTATTGTTGAAAAATTACTCTGAATTTACTCTCTTGATTCAGAATAAGTGTTTGCTTAGTAATGATCTGAAATAACCAAAAGCGGTTATTTAAAACTGTTGGCGTTCTGACATGACTGAAAAAAAATTTAAATACAGAAGAGAACAAGAGAAGGAGAAAGGAGGAGGGAAGAACATTCAAGAACTAAAACCAGAGTAGTCCTAAAGAGCTCCACGTTGTTTCAGTGAACAAGTAACGGCACATTGCTGAGCAAATTATGGGGATTTTAGTCACAGCTTTGTATTTAATCAGAGACAGGTTTATACATGCTGCAATTTTAAAGCAGAGAATACAGCTAGAATAGAGTCCCTTACCTGGATTGTACAAGATGAAAAACTTACTGCAGACTTCCCCCACGTAAAAATTCGCATAGGCAGCCTTTGAGGAAATGAATCTGCAATTTGGCAGCGGTACCAACAGCAGGAATACCTGAAGCAGAGTTCTGGACCCCGCCACAATAAAACCTGTGATATGTCAGTACACTAATGTCTGTCAATCATACGAGAATGTCTTTGAGAGATGAACTCTGGCTTGCACTCTTCAGTAGGTCCAGGTCCCAGTGTTCCCACTGGAGCTGCTGCGGTGGTGTGAAGGAGATAACAGGGTTTCTGTGCTGCTGCTCCTGTCCTCGCATGAGAGGGGACAGATTTGTTTCCTGCTGTCACTGCTCAAAGCATAAGCCAGGATACAGGAGGCCTTATGGCACTGTGTATTTAATACTTTCTGCTGCTCGTGTTTCTTGCATGGCTGTACAGTCCCAAAGAATTAAAGCCATTTATCTGACCGTAGTATTACACAGTGCCTTGCGAGCTACCTGCATAATATGGAGAGAGGCCAACATGCTGTTTACAGCCCTGAGCCAGAAATGACCCTGCTGGTTTGTCCAGACCTGCCAGGAAAAGCATTGGGAAAGTGTTCCTCCGTCCACAGGCATAGCAGGGACCTGCAGAAAGTAACACATTCTTACTCAGTGGGTGCCAGAAACCTACTGCTTCCCTCCCAAGTTGTAGGAGCAGACCTATAGAGCAGACTTGTCTGGGGGTTTTGAGCATTTGCTTTGGATTTGCCTCAGTCAGGCATTACGCTGTGATCACCCATTGACTGGAGTGTGTTTTCTGTTCAGTTTCATGCGAAGAGAGCCTTGTTCACATACTTTGAGACTGTTCTGTTATGCAAACTAAAGCATATGAGTGGACTTTCAAGGCAAACTCCTGAGCTGAATTAAAATACTCATGTTTATGCACCCAGTGTTAAACAAGGTGTGGCACTTTTGCAGCGATAGAAAGGAGTAACTTTGAAGTCAAAATATTAGGTAAGGCTGGTATTTTAACACACTTTTTCCTGTCATCCCATTCCTTTTAGTTTTAGCATTCTTGTAAAAAAATGGAGACAATTGCCCTGCTAGATGCTAACAAAGGAGGAGTTAAATGTTCAGCAAAAGGGAGAAGAGGAAAAATAGAGGTACTAGCTTGAAGATGAGATAGAGCTACTGCATATAAAAGGGGAAGTAAAGGGTGCAGAGATGAAAAGAATATTCCTGCTGTTCTTATTTGCAGCTTTATCTCTGCAAAAAGAGAGGCATCTTAACCCAGTCCAGAAGATGGCAAATTTGACAGCGCTATTTTTGCTTGGGATTAGATGAAATGTTCTCCTGCTAATCCACCTTCTTGATGATTTAACTTCTTTTGCTCAATTAGATTCTTGTGTCCGTGGACAACCTAGGCTTTGTGCAGTGGCCCATTACTCTTCCAAATGGTTGTGACCAAGAAGCTGAGCTTGTCCTTTCCTTCCATCTACGTGGTTTTCTTGTTCCTGTGAAGTAAAAAAAATAAAAATAGTCTCAATTGCTAATTCCATTCTGTAGAAAGTGTGTCTAGAGGCAAACCCCAGCTCTGTGCGCAGGCTGGTTTTCAGCTCCCTGGTGCTGAGGGAAGAATGAGTTTGGATCAGAAGTTCCCTGCTGTTTTCTCCAGGAGTCTTACAGCTGCTTTCCCGCTCGCTCCACTCTGCTTAGGGAGCTGTGAAAGAGGAGTTTGGCAGAGTGGGAGCTGCTGGGCAGAGCCTCTTGGCAGCGAGGAGCAGGGACTCTTGTCCTGTTGCTCTGAATGGCAGAAGCAGCGCAGCGTCCTGCTGCTGGCACATCCAAAGGTGACATCCATCTTGCCAGAAGGCAACCATAACTCCAAAAGCTGCTGTGCTAATTCAGGCTGCCTCAGGGACACGGTAGTGGGGCAGGAGTACTGATGTTGTTATCAGCAGAGATTGTTTGTTGCTTCATAGATAGTTTATGAGTGTTCCAAAGGGCAGGGGCCACATCAGAATGACCATTGCTACCCTGCATCCGCTGCTCTCTGAGGGTTAAAGTTTGTATCTGCAGCGTGCAACTGGCCCAGCTGTAAAACTGAGAAAATTATCTCATGCAGCAGAACTGTAGGTAAACTGCAGTCCAGAGTACTAACAAATTACTCCAGGTACCAGAAGAATTTAGGCTGATGTTGTGACTTTTGAACTGACACAGCAGCCACGTAGTGCAAGGCCAGGCTTTAAGTTTATAGTTTCTAAAACTATGATGAAGTGTGTATTATTAGTAACTCTCTATTTGCAAGGGTTCATAATTCTTTTTCCTTCAGAGCAGCATTACCCAAACCATGACATGATCTCCTGTGTAGAGCTAAAAAGGAGCACGGCTGACAAGTGAGACAGGTCTCTGAAAGAGCAGGAGCACTAGTTACATTATAGTATTCAGTCATACTTTAATTATGTCTATAGAAATGGCTAGAGGGGGAAAAAAAATTGGTAGAAATTTACTCTTTTGCAAAATATTAGTGATTTTAAAGAGAGTGGGAGACCCTTTAAAATTAAGGTTTAAAACCACGCATATTGATGAACAGCAATAAATTGTGCTTTGCCTGTGTTTCTGATCTAATTTTTCTCCCCTTTGCTCAGAAGGGGGAAACATTTTTCCACAGTAAACCTCATCTTTTTAACTCTTGATCTAATCTGATGGTAAAACTTCATATTTTTTACTACTTTCCGTTTCTCAAAGCCTGTGTTCTTCCTATGTTTATTAACCTCCACCAGGAAGATTGGCTCGTGAACAAACAATCCCCACTTGTATGTTTCTGACTAAAAGGCCAGTCGAAAATCCTGCTTTTTTGTTTTGTTTTTTTTTTGTAAATCATGTGGACTGCTCCAACTCTTTGAGTTACTCCTGTATCCCCAGAGAGCCCATGTGATGAGCTCCCCTTGCCAATTCCCTCCTTCCCCCTCAGCTGGTGTTCAGGGCAGCGCTGGGGGGGTGGGAATGGGACAGGAGTGGGCTGTGTAAAAGGCATGGAAGAGAGGGATGGGAGAGGGCTGGCTTGGGTAAGGCGTTTTGTAGGGGGGTGTGGAGAGGAGAGCTCTTTTGGAAGGGAGAGCAGGCTGGATGTGCAGGAGGGAGGTTGCCAGGCTCTGGGAGCGGAGAGCCGTGGTATGTGGGGCTGGCCAGAAAGCAGCCTGTGGCGTGGGACACAAAAGGAGGAAGGGACAGCAGCAAGGAAGCAGGGAAAACCAAAAGAGGAGGCTGAGGAAATGGAGAGCAGCAGCTCGGTTTCAGGAGGCAGCAGGTACGCAACGGGACACAGTAGAACGTGAGCCCAAAAGGATCTAGAAAAGAGCCCAGAAGTCCCCAGCTCCAGGGCTCCCTCCCAAGGGATTTGCGGGGATGGAGAGGGCCTTAAAATGCCTCGGGCCTGTCAGCAGTGCCAGACTGCGAGCCGTGTATTCAAATAACGTGACAGAGTTTCTCATTTCCTCTCGCAGTAGTGACTAGACTTGGCCTTGCTTATTGGGAGCCTTCCATCCATCATACACTTCTGGGCAGAATGTGCATTTCATCACCTTTTATTACTGCTCCATATAAAACATGACCACCTCCTGCCACTGCTGCTCCATTAGTGCAGGTAGCAGAGCTCCATCCACAGCTCCTGATTCCAGCTAGGATGAGAAGTAGTGTGGGTGCCAGTATTGTGGTATGTGATGAATTTCCCCTTTTTTTTTTTTTTTTGAGCAGGGTAAGAGAACACACAGGCTTGCAAAGTAGAGCAGTGAAGTTACAAAATGCCAGAATTAAAGTGGCTTCTGGTATCCCAGTTCAGCACCTTGTGCACACGCCTTTAGAAACGCTAATTGCAACTCTTTCCTGTGCCGCTGTGTATTAAGACATATTATATTTACTGTCTACTATGTGGCAATGTTTATTGCATGCTTTGTGAAACTCACCTAGACAACAGAATTTAATTGAATCGTGGTGTTCTGTGTGACGCTTCTCACCGTACTACCGGAGTGCTTTACAAATGTTTCCTTCTCACTTGAGCCACAGATGAATAATCTGGAGGCATTCCTAATGTAGACTAGGAGTTACCTCACAGAAAATGCAAGGAAAAAAAACAAAAAACCCTTCAACTTTTCTTAGCTGCTCCATATGAAGTGCTTCTGACTGTTTGGGGTTTTTTTTCCCAAAAATACCACATGCGTGGTACCAGTGGATTTTAGTTACAGCTTTGTGTACCCAGTAGTTCACAAATCAGATGCAAATCCAAAGTTGCAGAGTTAGAAAAGCAAGAGTGTCTTACTGGAGGTCACCTGAGGAGCTCTGAAATTGAAGCTCAAAGAACTCATTGAGGTGGGAGTGGGACTGAGCTTTTTGGGACATTGTAATGGTATTAACCATAAAGCTTTTACCTTCCCCCTCCCCCCCCTCCCTTTTTTTTTTTTTTTTCCAATCTAGCTTCTTGCCATGTTCATTATATTTGTCACAGAATTGGGAAATGAATCAGAGGCTAAAGTGTGATTCATGTATTTCAGCATTATCCATCTCATATATTGAATGAAGCCAGAAGCTGTAATACTGTAATTTTCTGCACTTCAATGTCAGTTTTGCTATAATTATGTTCCCGTTAAAGTATTTTTTTCTGTACAGAGTAATTAATCTGGAGCCTCTCTCCCAAAATGAAAATGCAGTATCAGGAATTAACACCATGCCCCGTGTTGATAACGTATCATGTAAAGTACATGTTCCTAATGGCATGTTCAACAAGGCTGTAGTTTGATTAATGACAAATATTTGTCTAAACTCATTTACAACTCTTTTTTTTTTCCCTCTCTCTGCTCAGGATATCCTTTTGCCTTGTTCCAGCGCTATTTCCTCTTCCAGAAGGAGGCCTACCTCATTCATCTCTACAATGTCTTCACGGGACTCTCAATTGCTTACTTCAATTTTGGTAAGCTGAGTTTGGGGAAGAGAGAGCTGCCTGGCCCAGGGCATGCAGCCATTTGGGAGGAACTGTAAATGTAATTTCTATTTCTTATCTCTTCCTTTTTCCTGCCCACAGGGATGCAGTTTCTTCATTCCCTGATATGTGTCCTAATCCAGTTCCTCATACTGAGACTAATGGGTCGCACAGTCACTGCCGTCATCACCACATTCCTCTTTCAGATGGTAAACCCTCTTTCTTATTCCCTGGGTTTGTAGAAGGGAGGCCTCTGTTCAGTTTTGCACTTCAGTGGCAACTGTGGGTGGAAAAGTGGAGGCAGATCAAAACCAGCTGGAGGAATTAGTTTGAATAACCCAAACAATGGTTTCTTTCAGACATACCTTATGGCTGGATATTACTTCACAGCCACAGAGCAGTATGACATCAAGTGGACAATGCCACACTGTGTCTTGACACTTAAGTTGATTGGTGAGTGGCACCTCTCTTCTCTCTTTTGCTCTCTGCAAGCTGTGCCCATCCCGGGGCTTCAAGCCACTGTTTCTCACCTCTAGGTCTGGCCATGGATTACTATGATGGAGGAAAAGATCCGGTGAGTCAGAAACCATTTCTCCGTCATTCCGTGCTGCCCCAGTGAGCTAGAGATCAGAAAATCAAGTTCAAAGGATGTGAGTTAGCAAGCTGCATTGTTAGGTAAAAGCCACAGCTGAGAGGGCAGCCTCTGTGAGTGTTTGAGGGCACTGAATTCTAGAGTGGAACAGAATGATTTGGAACAGAGACAGTAGTGATTAGAGATGGACGGAAGTTGTTGCAGTTATGTCAGAATATTATTCTGACCCTTCCAAATTCCCCACCATCTCCTTCCCCCAGAACTATTGCATTAGATTCCCAATCCCTGATGCTGTGTTTTGTGGGTATTATACCTTTATCTTGCAGACAGTCAGTACTGGATCTCAATTCCCATCTTCCTTTCCTTTGATTAGTCTTACCATGTCCTTGCCAATGGTTGCCCTTCACCATTTGTTAGGACCCCATTTTTAGCTCAGATGAAACCCAGAAATTGCACAGCACAGCGTGTGGGAGAGGGCACTACACATGGTAGAGTCCCTCAATCCTGCTTCAAGTATTTGCATTCCCCATCTCCTGTTTGAGGCCTGGCCAAGTTGGTAGCATCTATGGAATCACTGCTGACTGCAGGAAAATGAGGTCAAGCTGAAACTTCCTGAGCTGAAGCTTCAAGAATTTTAAGACAATTTTTGCATCAAGAAGTAGGAATTGTAGCACAATAAGGTCTTGGAAGAAAGAGTACATGAAATTGCAGTCAGGGACTGGAATAGGTGCTCCTACTATGCCTACTCTGCTGCCAGGAATGCATGTCAGTAGATCCCTTCCACGATTGGAGCTTATTTAGGGATAGAGATCTGTGCAACTGCTCTCAACCATTGGATCTTGTTGCTGTTTGGAGGGGGTGGGGATAGAGAGGGCTGGGGAGAGGAATGGCCATCAAGTACTAAGTGTAAAAGCTCCATGTCCATGAGGAGCAAGAACTGACACCAGTAAGGAGGCAGGGTGAGGACATAACATCCAGAGCTAGTATGAAACCCCTGGGATGATGTTAATGCCACTCCCTTTGGTGCAGGAGTTCCTGAACCCTGAGCAGCGGCGATTTGCTGTTCGGGGGGTTCCTACCTTGCTGGAGGTCTCAGGATTCTCCTATTTCTATGGTGCCTTCATGGTTGGGCCTCAGTTCTCCATGACAGACTATCAGAAACTGGCAAGGGGCGAGATGACTGACATTCCAGGCCAGAGACCCAATAGGTAATACAAAGCTGCTTGGCTTCTCCCCTTCCTACGGTCCTAGAATGCTGAATTCTCCACATTCCCTGCAGCAGACTGCCTTCTTACCTGGACACAGAAGTTCTGTAACCAGAAGTGATTTATGAGACAAGGCAGTCTTTCAAAAGTGGCTCGTAACTCTGCCTAATGTCCCAGCATTGTTCCAGGGCACGAACATCAACAACCATTTGACATCTCTAGTACAGACTCGGGTCCAACCTGGTGATGTTTGCATCCCATCTTTCCAAACGGAAGCAGCTGCTGCAGTGGAATGTTGTGACTCCCTATCGCTGTCTCCCCTACCTCCTCCTCTCCACCTCTGCTTTTAAAACTATGAATTTGATGGTCTCTTTCCAAGGCATTTATTTGACCTTCGTATTTTTCTCAGTTTTGTGCCTGCTCTCAAGCGCCTGAGCCTGGGTCTCTTGTTTCTAGTAACCTACACCTTGTCAAGCCTGTACATCTCTGATGAATACCTCACCTCAGATGACTATATGGTATGTATTCACTTGGCCTTGTGGGGTGTGGAAGAATTCCACTTCTCTGGTGGGCACTGGATCTACAAGAGCGGAATTTTTTTTTTGATTTCTTTTTTTATTTTTGCATCAATTTGAAAATAAGTCAGCAGCTAGTGATAAGCTTTTCCACAGCTGATTTGGCTTTACCACCTGTGGATTCCATCTGATGCAGAACAGGAATGTGTTAAGCAGAACTGAAACAAATTAAAATCTTTACAAATAGATAATTGATCTTAAATGCTACTGTTGGTTTTGGAATCCTAATAGGCATATCTTATAATCTCTTTCCATTTAACCATTCTGTGCAAAGAATTTCACTAGAGTGAACCTGTAAGGCTTACCATAATCTTTGAGGTTCTTGGAAAACTCCTAACAAATAATTCCTACCGGCAGATTATCAGCAAGCATCTTGATTATGCTAATCCCAGAGTCTTTCCAAACTCCACCTATTTCAGTACAGCCAAGTATTACCAAAGGAAGGAGAATGATGTGTAAGTCTGCGTAAGCCTGGCAGCCCAGCCCCTATGTCTTAACACCTACATCAGATTAAAACAAAAGACGGTGATGAGATCCCACTTACCTTGTGTCATTATGGCCACTCAGCTCCAGGTTTTATTTTACTCTGCTTCACTCTTATCTCTGCAGGAGAAGCCTTTCTGGTTCCGTTGTGGTTACATATTGATCTGGGGCAAGATTATACTCTACAAATACGTAACTTGCTGGCTTGTTACGGTGAGTCTAGATGTCGTTTCAGAAGCAAAAGACAAATGAATAAAGGTCCAAGCCTCTTGGACTTAGCACTAAATGGAAGAAATCCAGATATCTGGAGATCAGTGCAGGTCAGTTCAGCTTGCTTTAAGTTAGCAAAGGCTAGCTAACTAAAAGGCAATTTTTAATCCATTTGTTCCATCTCTAGTGATGCTCTCAGCTCAGTGAGAGTCAGCACTTTCTCAGCTCTGCTTCTCCAGCAAATAAAAGGGCAACATTTTCATCTTGTGCATTTTTTGATAGGAAGGTGTCTGCATCCTTGTTGGTCTGGGGTACAATGGGAAAGACCAGAATGGAAAGCCTCTGTGGAACGCCTGTGCCAACATGAAGGTCTGGCTATATGAGACAACGCCTTTGTTCACAGGGACCATTGCTTCTTTCAACATCAACACCAATGCTTGGGTGGCCCGGTGAGCAGGACAAAATTTTTCTTCTATAACGTGTCAGTTCTGTTCTGTCAGCAGAACCAAGACCTTAGGCTAAGCAGGAGCATTAGAGGAGGAATGTGCCAGTTTTCAGTTTGTGCACCTTTTCCCATGTTTTGCTGCTGTGCCCTGAGAAACAGGTTATTGGGTTACTGGGTTAGAGAGACCTTTTAATTCACCTGGAAGGGCAGTTCATTAATAAAGGCAAGCAGCTGATGGCAGCAGAGGAAAGAATGGGACTAGAGCGAGCCCTTGGGGCTGCCTGCCTGCTCAGCCAGCCACAGAGCTGCTCTGACAGCTGTTTCCTGCATCATGGCTCTTGGTGCTCCCCATGCCAAAACTCAGATGGCTTTTTGTTCAGCACTTGCTGGGACACACAGATAAATTGTATGTAATGATCCCCTTCTCCCCCTTATAGCTGGGATTTCTTTAACACTGTTTTGATGTAGGTTTTGCCCTGGTCATGCTGTATCTGTCACCACGGAGCGTGCAAAGGCATCAGGTCCCCTCATCCCTGACACAGCCAGGGGAGGGCAGATAATAACCTGGAAGCATTTTGTTTCTTTTCTAGCTACATCTTCAAGCGTTTGAAGTTCCTGGGCAACAAACTGCTGTCACAGGCACTGGCCCTGTTCTTCCTGGCCGTTTGGCACGGGCTGCACTCTGGCTACCTGGTGTGCTTTCAGATGGAGTTGCTCATAGTCATTGTGGAAAGACAGGTGGGCTTTGTCTGACTTACCAGAACAGGGGTGGGGGCTAGGTGTTAGGTTAGCCTCTCCCCCTGAGTCTGGGAAGTGCCACGCTGAAGGCTTTACTTGCATTAAATATGAAAAATAGCTGCTCACTTTGGAATTGGTTTTCAAGCGTTGCAGGGTTTTATTCTCAGGAGTTCAGCAGGCTGCTGCCTTCTGCATGGGCAAACCATAAATATATTGCAGAAGCTGACAGGGAGAAAAGTGGAAAACTTGGCATATGAGCAGAGGGTGGCTGAAGTGCTTGGCAGCTGGAAAGATTGGAGGACAAACACATGAGCTGAATGCCTGTTAATCTCCTAGTACTGAGAGAACAACATTCCTTATTAAAATGTATTTTCTTAATTAAAACTTTGGCCAGGACAGGGTACATAGCCACTTTTTTAGACTAGCTGCTTACTAAAACACATTTTACACAGCTGGATAGGGAACTTTAGCCCCAGAACCTGCATATACAGCCACAGGACATCCAAGTGTTGAGAATTCTGGCTTTTTTCTTTAAATCAGGTCATGAACCTTGTTCGGGACAGTCCTCCCCTAAGCACTTTGGCCTCCATCACTGTCTTGCGGCCCATCTTCTACGTGCTGCAGCAGACTAACCACTGGATGTTCATGGGTTACTCCCTGGTGCCATTCTGCCTTTTCACCTGGGACAAATGGATGAAGGTATTTAGTCGCCACAAGGAGACGACCTCACATGGTCGACCCTGTTCCCTCATCGTGTTCTTGCCTTAAAGCTGGTTGCTGATCCCCAACCCTGCCTTTCTCTTTACAGGTGTACAGGTCTATTTATTTCTTTGGCCACGTGCTGTTCTTCACCTTACTGCTGGTGTTGCCTTACATTCGCAGATTAATTGTGCCACGAAAGGAAAAGCTAAAAAGAGCTGAATAACAGCCAAAAGGTAAGGCTGTACGAGACCAGGAGGTAAAGTGGGGCAGCAGTGCTGCAGCCCGAGGTGTGAAAAGCAAACATCAAATCGACCGAAGCAAATCCAGGGCTGCTCTGTTTTTCAGATTGTACCACCTGTGCATTCGTAGGAGTTGATTTAACACTCCGGAAGCAAAGCATCACCTGCCAAGTTTGCTGTGTTGAAGTATGACTATTTTTCAACGCAAGGAGGGGAAAGGAGAAAGCACAGGGTCAGAGACCCGAAAGGAGGGGATCCGAGCGAGCCTCCTTGAGACCCTCCACCTTCTGTCTGTTGCCTTATCTCTGCCGCCCCGCGGCCGGCGCTCGTCTCTCCGCTGATACCAGATGATTGTACCACACTCACGGCAGGTGCTGCGTTGGATTGGAGCCACCTTCTGACTTTTCTACGTTTGTCATCTAAGATAAAAAAAATGCTCCTGGTCTTTTTAACATCGGCTCCAGCTCCTTTCCTCTTGGGTGCCTCGGTGTGGGAGTGTGAACTGTCACATGCCACCGAGCAAGACGATTCTGCAGGACCGAGTGACACCAGGGTGAGCAGGGCACAGCTAAGAATTCCAGTTCTGTGACAAATTCGGGCCAAGTCCCTGCTATAAGGGGATCCAGCCTGCCCACATATGAAAAAATGAGAAAGTAAAATTCACATGCGCTTTTTCATCAAAAAAGGTACCTTTAATAGGAGGAAAAAGGGTCAGTGGGGCAGTCTGTTTAAAGTCTCACGGCTTCAGAAGCTACAAGAATGAAGGTGAAGTGTTTCCCAGGAGCCCAAAGTCGCACCAGGTCCACACCCAAGTTAAAGAGCCTTTCCAGAATGTGAAGTTACTGTATACAAGTCCATCATGACAGCAGTAGTGGCAGAAGCTCATACTACTCCCCACACTTCCTCAAAGGCAGTAGTAATTTTAGCACACGTCAGGGCAGCAGAAAGGGGATAGTTGCTGATGGAGACCATCTTTTCTGTATAGTCAACATTGACCTGGGAGAAGAGTGGGGGGAAAAACAGAAAAGAAAAAAAAAAACTGAGTTGCAAAAAGTTTTCACTGAGCCCCATCTCCGTTAGTACAAGACAAGGAGCCACTGGAGAGGGTCCAGCAGAGGCTAGAAAGATTATCAGGACATGGAACCATCTTTTATGAGGAGAGACTGCAGGGCCTGTTTTGTCTAGGGAGAAGAAGACTGAGAGGGGATCTCATTAATGCACATGAATATCTCAAGGGTGGGTGCCAAGAGGATGGTGCCAGGCTCTTTCCTCTGGTGCCCGGCGACAGGGCGAGGAGAGTGGCCATAAACCAGAACACAGGAAGTTTCACCAAAACAGGAGGAAGAACTTCTTAATGATGAGGATGGCAGAGCACTGGAACAGGCTGTCCAGGGAGGCTGTGGAGTCTCCCTCTCTGGAGACATTCAAAATCCACCTGGACATGTTCCTGTGTCACCTGCTCCAGCTGACCCTGCCTTAGCAGGGGGTTGGACTGGACAATCTCCAGAGACCCCTTCCAACCCTAACAAACTGCAGAGGCACAGTATTTCCTCAGCAAGGAAACTGCTAGCCTTCACTAATGCCCTCCCTCAGAAGGGAGAACAGTCCCAGATGTTGCAGTTTTGGGCCGTTATTTGACAAGCATATGGGAAAAAATGGGAGTCTAGGTGGAGGGAAAACCGAGCCAGAAAAAGGGGCAGATAAAACCTCCATACTCAGAACAAGACTGAAACCTTTTTACAGCCCCAGATGAGGGACACACACACTTACCGACCCGTGGGCAAAAGCTCCCACCACAATGACAACCGGCTCCGCTGCAGGAACCAGCTGGCGCAGATCTGACACCTGAGACGCTGCAAAGGAGGTGCCAATCTTCATACAGCCCACGGGCAGGTGGTCGCTGACCGGGTTTTTAATCACCTGCAGGGAGCAGAAAGTTAACAGGGGTGTAGAGGTAACAGACCCTGACACATAGCTAGATCCATTGTTTGCTAAAAGCAGCGAACAAACAGAAAAATTCATCAGCTGGTTGCAGGCTGCACCGGGAGCTCATGAGTGGTGCATCTGGAGCAGTTCATCTTCACTGTCCATGGTATTTACAAATTACAGTGGTGGTGTCATTCAACAACCAACATTAGGTACACAATTCAACATCACAGAATGTCCTCACCCAAAAATCAAGTCCCCTTGAGGCACACATCCTGTTTCCCTGTCCCCCTGATTACCCACCAAGTAAACCCAGGTCCCTGAGCAAGAACAATCCCAGATGGGTTGAGGCTCAGTGATGGCAGATATGCCCAGGATACAGGTGATGTAGAGGTAGATGAGTCTTGGCTGTGGGGAACAGTAGAACGAGTAGCAGAGCTCCCCAGGACCAGCAGTACGATTCCGAAATAATCCAAAATGAAAATAGTCTGCAAGACCTTCTCCAAGTGAGTGTAGGGAATATGGAATAGCCAGGAGAAGCTGAGGCACAGCACTGCTCCCAGGAAGAGCATCCCAAACACCACCTTCTCCTGCAAAGAAGCCATGAAGTACCCACTGGGCAGCACAGTCAGGATCCCCAGGCAGAGGGACGGAACAAACCCCAGCAGGTGTGTCCAGATGTTGCCAATCTCAGTGTGTATCTGGAATATGCTCTTGAAACAGGCACAGAGAGAGGGCATGGAGGACCTATGGTCCCCTTTAGGCAACTTTGTCTCATCTTGGCTAGCAAGCAGGCTGCTTCTGGGATTTAAAACCACTCTCCTTCTTTGGGGAATCTGGATTTTCCAGAAGAAAGTAACAAAACACATTTAAGTCACTATTAATTCATCTTGCTGCTGCTTGAGGAACAACGCAGTGAGGTCCTGCTCCAGCCCAGCAGCTCCTTGTTCTGGCACGTTCCTTGAGCCAGGTTCATGAGACTCCTGTGTGGAAAAGGCTGCTCCTTGTCCCTCCCTGCCTGCTGAACCGTGTCCTGGGGCAGATGCCCTGGCTAGAGCCAAGTGTTCCCTGCCAAGATGACATCACCATCACCTTCCTCAGGCTGCTGCTTTTCTGGCCTTTCCAGCAACAAGGGTAGTTCTTCACCCAAGGAATCCAATATCGTGATAAACCCTTTGTCCCTGTGGTTTATCCAGTCTTCCCCTCTGACTGCAGAAAGCATTCAGGTTAATTATATCTTCATTTCCACCTCTCTCTGCCATTTTAAAAGCTGTACCCAAAAAGAGTCAATGCTCAGGCACGGCAGCCAGGCTCACGTGAGGAAACAGATCCCTCAGCTCCAGACTGGTGTGTTTGGGGTTTCCTTCCTGCAGCAGCAGCTCCTAGCCAGGTAGGAAGTGGGAGAACTCCCCTGAAACAGGACCCCCAGCAACAATGTGACAGAATAGAATAGCAACCACACCCACAACCAGGGCCCCCAACCAAAAAAAACACCTCCCCCCTCCCCCAAAAAATCTTTCCTACATTGTCCTTAGAATATTGCAACACTAGCTGTGAACAGTTACAGAATACTTGCCTTCAGCAGTTTCTGAGGCCCATCAGCTGCTCTAACACTGAGCTTATGCAGCAGCTGAACTGGCAAAGAGAAAACAAGAAAGAAATCACTTCAGCTATATGGTAATTTCCTGGAGGAATTTCATGCTTTGGCTAAGCTGAGATACACAAAACATCTGCCTTTAGAGTTCCCAAGAGAGCTTGAAAAAAGTTACTTTGCTGACAGCATGACCTCCTGCAGGCACTCCCCACTGTGCAAAGGAACACAGCTGGGTTTATGCATCCTTGAACGTCCGAGAAAGATGCTTTCACATCTCTGCTCTTTTCTCACTTTCACATTTTAAGGTCAGTGCCAGTTTTTGACTCTTCCCGAAGCTCCTCCAATCCTGAACACCTTCCTGCATTATTCTATAGCTGGTGTAGGGTTTGAATCACTTACCCATGAGACCACAGAATCGATCAAAAGTTCTTGGGATTCTGGTTTGGGGATTGACTTCAATGAGAACGTTCTTCTTGGTATGGATATAAACTTGCAGGAGCCCAGCCCGATTCAGGGGGCTGTCCATGAGCATCAGAAGACTCTGAAAGCGAAAAGCACACGGTAGTGGAAACAGGCACACGAGAGAGAATTCTAGGGAAAATTAAGGGTTAGCCCCCACAAATGCAGAAGGGACCGATGTTGAGGCTGAAAGCTCATCCAACTACTGGATGTCATGCCGCGATGCTAAGAAATCAAGCTCAGTCCCAAACAGCGATTCAACCTAAAATCCACCAGCATAGCGGGGGAAGCCAAACTCGTCCCCGGGCTCCAGGGGCACAAGAGGAGCCCCAGACCCGAGGGACGATCGCCCCGAGCCGCCCTCCCGGCTATCCCGAGCAGCCCGGGCCGTCACAGGCGCCGCCGGGCCCAGCGGGTACCTGGTGGGTGATGTCAGGCCGCACCTCCCCGGGGTCCCGACCGTTCCGTAGCAGCAGCGCCTTGTGCTTGTCGCAGTTGAGCAGTTCGAACGTCTTCCCCACCTACGGCCAAAGCACGGACAAGTGAGCGGGGAGGGAGGGCACCTGCGACACGGCCGGACCCGCCCCGATCTCCCACCGCCCGCACCTTCACGGTCTCCAGACTCGCCCCCTCCAGCACGACCAGGAGCCGCCGCTGCCCGCGGGGCCGCTTGCGCTCCAGCGAGCGCCCTTCTTCATCTTCCTCCTTCTCCTCCTCCTGCGCGTCCCCACGTGGCCGCCTGGGCGCCGCCATTTTGTCACGCGGCCCCGCCGGCCCCGCCCCGGCCCCGCCCTTCCCGCCGCGGCCACCCAAGATGGCGCCGGGGCGCGCCCTCTATCTGGCTCCGGCCGGACTCGCTTCCGGAGCGCCGCGGCCGCCGCGCCGGAAGGCGAGTGCCGGGGGAGGGAAGGGGCAGCGGGGGCGCTCCGGGCGCCGCGGTTTCCCGCCGGAGCGCCTTGACGGTCGCTCCTTCCGGTGTCCTTCCCGGCGGGGGCGGCGGCGGGGCGGCCATGGCGCAGAACCTGAAGGACCTGGCGGGGCGCCTCCCGACAGGCCCCCGCGGCGTCGGCACCGCGCTTAAGCTGCTGCTGGGCGCTGGTGCCCTGGCCTATGGCGTGCGAGAGTCCGTCTTCATTGGTGAGTGGAGTCCCCCCCAGCCCCTCGGAGCGTTCGCGCCCGCCGCTCGCGCTGACCGAGCCCCCGCTCTCTCCCCGCAGTGGAGGGCGGCCAGCGCGCCATCTTCTTCAACCGCATTGGCGGCGTGCAGCAGGACACCATCCTGGCCGAGGGGCTGCACTTCAGGTAGGGCCCGGCCCCCACCCGGCCCCCACCCAGCCCCCCTGGCCCGGCGAGGCCCTCGCCCCTAACGCGCCTCCGCCCCCCGCAGGATCCCCTGGTTCCAGTATCCCATCATCTACGATATCCGAGCGCGGCCGCGGAAGATCTCCTCCCCCACTGGTTCCAAAGGTGAAGTAGAGGGGCCACGAGGGGGGAGGCACGGGACGGGAATTCGGCCGTAGTTCTGGCGCTCCTCAAACAATTACGGAATGTTAAGGGGTTGGAATAGACCTCAAAGATCGCTCAGTCACAGTTTCTTGCCGTGGATAGTGACACCTTTCACCAGAGCAGGTTCCTCAAAGCCCTATCCAACCTGGTCTGGATCACTTCCAGGGTTGAGCCATCCACAGCTTCCCTGGGCAACCTGTGCCAGTGCCTCACCACCCTCACCATCAAGGATTTCTTCCTAATTCCCAGCCAAAATGTCCCTCTCCCGGCTGGCGCCGGTTGCTCCTTGTCACACCGCTGCCGTTCCTGACGGAGAGGGGCCAGATGGGGACTGCCCAGCTTCCCCTCCGGCCCTGAGCCCCTCGCTGTCCCCGCAGACCTGCAGATGGTGAACATCTCCCTGCGCGTGCTGACGCGGCCCAACGCGGCCGAGCTGCCCAGCATGTACCAGCGCCTGGGGCTGGACTACGAGGAGCGCGTCCTGCCCTCCATCGTCAACGAGGTGCTCAAGAGCGTCGTGGCCAAGTTCAACGCCTCGCAGCTCATCACGCAGAGGGCACAGGTGAGCCCTGCCGCGGCAGGCTGGGATGGGCCACCAGAGGAGCCGCCGAGCCGCGGGGAGGGGAGAGCTGTGGCAGGTAAAGGATGGGTAGCTGAACTCAGCCGGTGGTCGGTGTGTCCACGTGGGAAGCGTGTCCCACGTAGGGTTTGATTCTAGTACAGGTACAAAGACTCCATTGGCGGCTTCTGAGGAGGAAAGTGGGTGTGTTGGTGCACAGGGTGCAAAACTGCACCAAAATAACCCTGTGGGAGGGAGAGCTGGTTTACTTCATGGTCCGCAAGGGTCACCGGAACTGGCTTTGAAAATACGGATCTCGGAACAACTGTCAGATCAGACAGTTTTAAAAGATCTGAGAAACCATGGGAACGAGCAGTTAGCAAAGCACTAACCTCTCAGTGATGGATGCCACACAGTGGTAGCAAATAACTTCTGTTTACAATCACAGAAAGGACCAGTCTCTGGAAGGGACCACAGTGGGTCAGTGCTCCAGCCTCCCTGCTCAAGCAGGTTCATCCCAGAGCACATGGCACAGGATTGCCTCCAGATGGTTCTGGAATGTCTCTAGTGAGGGAGACTTCACACCCTCTCTGGTCAATCTGTCACAGTGCTCTTGTCACCTGCACAGCAAAGAAGTTATTCCTCATATTCAGGTGGAACTTCCTGTGTTCCAGTTTCCTCCCATTGCCTCTTGTCCTATTGTTTGACATCACTGAGAAGAGCTTGGCTCAGTTGTCTTGGCACCCTCCCTGCAGGCTCTGATTAGAAAAAGCTTAGAGTGTCCTCTGGGGGAGTGTTGCAAAGTATTAGAAATATCTAACTTAAAAGTGCCTGTTTGTGCAAGTTTGTACTGTAATAGTTTGATTGCCAGGGATTTCTGATCACCTGTAGCAGCTGGTGCAGAGAGGAGGTGCTACTCTTGTTTTGAAAGGTTTTAGAGGAGGTACTGCGGGACCAGGAGGGTGCTGAAGAGGAAAAGTTGTTAGATGAAATACGAAGCATCTTTTAACTACCAGGGACCACACCTCTGATCCATGTCAAAAGAACCAAAGAGTAGAACCGAGTGTCCGGGTTTTGTTACAAGAAATTATCTGTATCCCCCTGGTCAAGGGCTTCAGGCTTTTGTGCTCATCCACGTGGAGTACGCTGGAGGGATTTTTTTAAGTCTTCTTTTGGAAAGATAATGCGTGGAGAGGATGGGACAGCAAAGACTGTCTGTGAGGATTTGGGTTGTATTGGAAGCAAAGGCTGTTAAGCATCTGTGATCTCAGATAAGAATCATCCTTTGATCTCTGACGTTTTTGAACAAACTGAATTGCATTTGTCTTCTTGCCATGTATCCATACAGTGCTTGTTATTATAAAGTGATGTGGTATTGAAGGGATTGATAGTCAGAAGAAAATTAAGTGACTTTATGAAGCTGTGCACTCACAGTTCACGCAGAAAAGGTTTCTGTCACTCTTTAGAGTTCTGCTCAGCAACAGCTGCAGTAAAAGTAAAAGCAAATGCTCGGCTGGCCAAGCATGTGATACTGTAGCAAGAGTTTTTGTTAAGGTCAATATTTGGTGCAGGGCTTGTCAGGCTGCCTGAAAAAAGTGCTGGCAAGTGAATGTAGAATAAATCAATGTATCTAACAGCAACACCCACCCAAAGCAGCCGAAAAAAGTGAAGTAGCTACACTAGACAAGTAGCTACTGTAATGAAGAGACGTGATACAGGTTTGAAAAAATTGTAGTATTTTCTTTGTTGGAATAGAGTTATGCGAAAGCACAGCCTGAAAACAGTGGCAAATCCAGGGTGGAGAAGGAAATGCTTATTGCCAAAACTGGGAACTATGGAACTGGATGTGGCAGGATGTGAAAGCAAAAGACGCTTTCAAGGTTTTTTTCTTTCACGGTGTTACTTGCATAGAACAGTTAAGTAGTGACTACAAATGAGCTGTGATAGTTTTGAACGTGCTTTTTGTGGCAGTGGATATGTTCCTCAGAGATGGTGTTGATGGCCATGGTTTGGAGCTTGGGTTGGGGAATGTGAAGAGCGGTCGTGCTTCACTTTTGGAGCCTGTGGGAAGTGGGGAACACCCTGTGCTCAGTACTACTCCTGCTGCTGTGTTTGTGTTTCAGGTGTCTCTGCTCATTAGGAGAGAACTGACAGAGAGAGCCAAGGATTTCAGCCTCATCCTGGATGATGTGGCTATCACAGAGCTCAGTTTCAGCCGTGAATACACAGCTGCTGTGGAGGCTAAGCAAGTGGGTGAGTTCCACTGGTGCCCGAAAAAGGTGGATTGCCTTTGCCTTTTCACTGAATTACTAAACAAGGACGTGGAATTTGGGCTAGTGTGTCACTGTATGGGTACAGGTGCAGGCTTACAAATCTCTAACCTCCGTAGTAACAGAGCTGAAGAGGTTTATTTCACAAGTGTTACCAGTAGCTAATGGAATAGACCGTCGGAGGGGCTGAGTTCCCAAAACTAAGGTTCCTCCTCAGACTGGGTCTCTGTCGCTCACTATGGGGTTACATGTGGAGGCTCTGGGTGCTGTGGGTTTTACTCAAGAAAAGGTAAATTGCTCTCAGATATGTTTTGTGTTTGGATGTGGTCCCAGAATGTTACTGGTTCTTAGGGAAGCAGAGCCCCTGGGCTTCAGCTCTGAGGTTCTGATGGAAGACACAATGCGGTTCCAATGCCTGTGTCCCTTCTCTCTGCAGCCCAGCAGGAGGCACAGCGTGCCCAGTTCCTGGTGGAGAAGGCCAAGCAGGAGCAGAAGCAGAAGATAGTTCAGGCCGAGGGGGAAGCAACAGCTGCCAAGATGATATCCTGCTTTGGAGATTTTAAGGGCTGTGGCTTGTGAGCTTGACAGTGCTGAGACTGTCTCATTGGGCTCATGCTTAGGAGACTGTGATCGGATCATAGCTTCAAGCCGGTCACTGTTCTTTTTCCCTCCTTCTCCAGCTGGCTGGAACAAGGTTTGTCTGAGATTACAGGCAGAGCAGAGGAGGCCGTGGGCCTGCGCTCCTTGTTGCAAAGTTTGACCTTTATTGGCTGTGTGTGATTGTATCCATAATGTTCTTCATTTGGGCAGGTGAAAATATGCCTACCCAAAGGCCTGTGTTACTGGGATAGAGATTGCTTTTTGCCCACTAAGATGTTCTTTAACATGGCTTAGGAGGAATTCCTTGAGAGTAAGTGCCTTCTGTTGGATTTTCCTTAACTTGTGTTCCCTTGTACCTCGGGGAAGCTCTCAGCAGGAATCCAGGCTACATCAAGCTACGTAAGATCCGAGCTGCTCAAAACATCTCAAAAACGGTGAGCGCTGGGGCACAGGATTCCCTTGGTCCTTTTGCAGTCCTGGTGTTGTCCCCCCCAGCCCAGTGGCCACATGATGAATTTAAGGCGAATGTGATCTGCCCTGTCCTGATCCTTGTTCCTGCCCAGCCTTTCTCTGCTCAAGTAGAGATCAAGTTAGGAAGGATCTGCAATTAGATGTGAGGCTCAGAGTTCGTGCCCTTCATATGACAAGGCCAGATCCACATCAGATTCCATCACCCACCCTCAGCTGTAGCCACCGAAAGCTTCTGGTTACCTGCAGCTGAGAAAGGGGGACAAGTAAATGTGGGATCAAAGGTCTTTGTGACAGAGACAGAATGAGCACTTATTTTAGAAAGTCTGATGGCTCTGGGATGGGAAGTCAGGAAGTTAGGGAGTTGTTTTGGGGAATGCGTTGATTTAACTGAGGTCTTAAGTGAAGGAAACAAGTGCTGTGTCTGAAGGGGGAGATAGGTTCCTAGTGCTATTCCCCCATGTGCGTTCTTAGTCCTTGGTGCCGTGCCTGTAATGCATTTCTTTTTCAGATTGCTGCCTCACAAAACCGCGTGTATCTCACAGCAGATAACCTGGTACTGAACCTGCAGGATGAGGCCTTCACCAGGTAAAGGGGCTGGTGCCTGGGTTTGTCTGCACCCTACCTGGGAAGGTGCTTCCCTTGCTGGAGCTCTCTCAGGATCTTTTTCTGAGGGGAGCCTGAGGCCAGAGGATACAGCCAAGTAGGAAGCAGCCTCTCGTACTGTGGAAATGGGGATTTTTATTAAATCTAATCAATTTACTCTTGTTTTTTTTTTTCTTTCCCACTATCCACCCCTTACTGCATCTGCTGACACAGAGGAAGGTAAGGCGCTGTACATTTTGATCCTTTTGTTGGTACTGGAACTCGGGTGTTTCTGTTTCCTGGTGCCTGGGATGTTTCTGGCCTGGGCCATTTTGGCCCCAGCAAGTTTATTCCAGTCTCTGCCTCAATTGCCGTTTATGATGTGAAACTTGAAGCTTTGCTTGCAGGGACCACACAGACACATACATGGAGTGTGCAGTGACTGGAGCTCCATGTGTGCCTCATAAGGAGCCTTGCATGGAAAGGCAGGAGTAACTGTGGGGCCTTCTCTGATCTATCACATGTACAGGGCATCCTGTGGTTATGGCAGACAGGGCAGTAAGGAGCCAGGCAAATGATCGTGGGAATTTGTATTGCCTTGGGCTGACAGTCTTTAGGGGGGATACTTTTGTTTTACCCTGAAAGCTTTCCAGTTAATGCGAGAACGCCTCATTTCCTGCTTTCAGAGCTGTCTGGAGTTTGGTGGCTTTGCCTCATCTGTCCAGTGTTTACTGAAAAAGGCAGTGCCAGCTGGCAGTGCTAACAGGATGCAGCAAAAAGTTTAGATTTCTCAGAACTGAGAAGGGAAACCAGAGTTGGTTTCTTTTCTCTGGGATCTTTGATTATAACATCCTTCTTCCTCACCTCTGACCAGATCCTGTCACATTTGTTTTAGAAGATTTAAGGGGCTTTGGGGAAAATAAAATTTAAAAAAAAAAAACAAAAAAAACCCCAAAACAACAAACTGCCTAATAGGAAGGACTTGGATGTCCAGATCCTTTGGGTGTGATACTCCATACCTCAGAATCTGTACTGAGGGGCTGGTACAGCTTTGCTTGTGCTGTCTGGACTGATGATTCCCTTCTGTCTCCCTTTCAGTGACAGTCTCCTACTCAAAGGGAAGAAATGAAAGAAGCTGAAGATTCCTAGAACCAGCGTTGCTGACCAGCAGAAGATAAGAGTGAGGATCGTTGAACTCCCTCTACTAGTAGTGTTTGTCCTCACTATGAAGTTTTTAATCCAGTAGCTGGATTTGGTCCCCATGCCTCTGCTCCATCTGTGGTGATTCAGTTACAGGAGTGGGCTCTGCCTCTAGGCAGCTGTAATTCCTTCCTCATCCCGCCAATTAAATTTGGAGAAGGGGCAAAGGGGCTTACTGGTATTAACCCATGTGGATATTTGCCTCTAATCTTCATTAATATTTAGATTTGTGTAGGATATCAAATTCTTTTTTGGCCAAGTGAGGGAGTTCTTCTGCCATCAGCACCAGGCTTTTTTTTTTTTTTTTTTTTTTTTTTTTAGTAAATTTTGTTTCTCTTTCACTCTTGATCCCAAGAGAACCTGGGACTGAATTCAGGACAATGCCATTCATCGGGTGCCTGTCACTGCTGGAATATCTTACTTGTGTCACTGTCTGCTCAGTGATGCTTTCAAATATTTGTAAAAATTAAAAAAACAGCCAACCAAATTTATATTGTGATATTGTGTCTAAGTGTGCTCAGTGCATGGGAAAAAAGAGGTTATTTTATGTAGTGGGAAGTGGAACAGAAGTTTTACTTGGTTGAAATTAGAATGAGGATGATGAAGGGAAAGGAACAAAAGAAATACGCTCGTGGTCACTGGCTGATCATCATAGTGTGGGGAGAGAAGAAAGGTGTTTGGATGCTCATCCAGCTGTGTGGGTGACCAGGGCTGGCTCCTTGGCTGCCTGTGAGGTCTGCTGGTGAGGATAGGTTTACCTGCTTTTCCAGGTCACAGAAGCATCTCTGTGCTGTGTCCTGGCCTGCATTGTTACACCTTGGGCTTTTTCCCCTCTGCTTTCCTGGCTGAAAAGAGGAGAAGTCTTCCTCCACTGACTAAACTCTCCTTTGCTTGCGTTTCAACAGCAAGATCTTGTGTTCTTTAGGGGTTGTTTCTTTGCTGTTTCCTTGGGCTGTCTTATACTAAGATTTAGGACCTGGAGGTTATCACAGCGTCGTAGAATCATAGAATGCCCTGAGCTGGAAAGGACTCACAGGGATCAAGTCCAGGGCAACCGAGAAGTTAAACTGTAAGTGAGAGCATTGTCTAAACACATCTTGAACAGAGACAGACTCAGGGTCATGACTGCTCCCCTAGGGAGCTTGGCCACCCTCTAAATGGCCCTTCCTTCTGATCTCCAATCTGAACTTCCCCCTGTGCAGCTTTATGCCATTCCCTCTGTCCTGTTGCTGTATGCCAAAGGAAGAGATCAGCGCCCCCCTTCTGCTGCCCCTGATGAGGTATTAGGTCTGCCTTTGGTCTTCTCCAAGCTGAACTAACTTTGTATCCTCAGCTGCTCCTTGCTGTCTTTGTTGCCCTCCTTTGGACACATTGTAATATCTTTATATCCCCTTGTACTGTGGAGCATGACCCTGCGCACAGTGGTGGCGAGGCTGGACCTGAGTGCAGTGGGACCCTCACTTCTCTCACCAGTTAACTATTCTAGTACACCCCAACATAACACACCTGGCAGGGCCTGCCATCACTCAAAATGCCCAGAGCTTTTTCTGCAGGGCTGCACCCCAGTCTCATCCTTCAGTCTGTATTTACATCCAGGATTACAGTATTCTGGGTGCAGAACCTGGCATTTGTTCTTGTTCAAGTTTGCGTGGATGAAATTGTGTACACATCTGGCTGTACGCTGAACGCTGCCCAGAGGGATATGGTGAGGCTGTCAAAACCTTTGCCAAAACCAAAAAAACCCCACATCTGCCTTCCCTTTGACCACTAGGTGGGTAACCTTGTTGTGAAAGGTTATTAAGTTGGTACAACATGACTTTCCCTTCAAGAGCTCATGTGCACTTTGATCAACAGCGGTGTTGTCTGTCTTTCAAGTGATTTTCTTGATAGCTTCCAGACTAATTGTCTCCACGGTTTTACCAGGCACCAGGGTGAGACTGATTGGCCTGTAATTCCCAAGATCTTTTTTGCCCTTCTTTAAAACTGGGTCAACATTCGCCAGCTTCCACATCAGCTTCCACAGATTCCCAAGGCTGTTGATCAATAACTGAGAGAGATCCCACAGTTACATTGGCCAACTCTTCAGTACCCTGGGAGGAATCCCACAGGGCCCCATAGATTTATGTGCATTCACTTGCAGCAGCAAATCCCATACAAGTTCAAAGCCAGCCGGGAGATCATCACCCCCCCCCAGCCATGGCCATCCAGTCCAGGGCTCTGGACACCCCCACCACCAGGGTCAGGGAAAGAAGCAAAGGAAGCATTAAATGTCTCTGCTTCATCACTGTTCAGGGATGAGGTGATACACCTCATCAAGTGACAAACCAGTGTTTCCTTTAGTCATCCTGCTGTTAACATGCTTAAAAATGGCTGTTGTTACCACTACAGTAAACAGCCAGCTTCAACTGCAGCTTGGGTTTTTTTTTCCCTAGAGTGGCAAGGAGCCTGTCTGTCCTCCTGCATAATCTGATCTTTCCAAAGTCCATACAATTTCTGCTAAGTTGCAGAGGGAGATCGTAAGTCAGCCCTCAGCCTCTAGACTGGCTAGACTTCTGACACGTCATTGCCCACTCCTGTGCTCTTGAAAGGAGGCCCTTAAAAAGTGAGCAGCTTTTATGTACCCCACTATCCTCTAAAGCAGATTCCCAGGGGACCTTACTGCTTCCCTGCAGCCTAAAGTCTGCTTTCCCTAGGTCCAGGGAAGTAGCTTTACAGTTTCTCTCCTATCACTGGGATTTTAAACTCAGCTATTTCATAATCATGGTGGTCAAGACAGCCATGTCTGTTTACAACCAACCATCTCTTTTTACAAACGCCTTCAACTTGAGCTCTCCAGGGAAGAGGAGAGGCCTCTAGGGATTTCTTCCTCTGGTGAAGCAGAGCACATGATGTTTAAAGGAACAGATAAAATCTATGGATTCCTGGTTTAATAGAACTGGCAATCAGCCCCATAACTAATACCCATATGTTTTGACTTGCAACACCAAGGAAGCACAAATTCTTTGAACCAGCTTTGAAAATGCATTCTCAAATAGTCACCCCAAGGTATTTGTGTGTAATTTGTATTTCCTATGTAAAGAAGAGACAACTGCTTATGACAGTGCTGTATTTCTTGATGTGTCATCAGGAAAGCATTCTTGTTCAGTCTAAATATTTTTGTAGACCAGACATTATGGACACATTAAGCTCAGGGGTCTGACCACAAATGAGGTTCTCAGTAACCTCAGCTTGTTCCACAAGGTGTCTTCATTTTCAAGCTTCAGGTAGAGTTTAAGCTAACCCTTGGTATGCCTTGCTTCGGCTGTGGCAGCTTTTTAAGAAGGAAGACAAATGGATCCCGTCCTTTTACAGCTACCCATGGGTCTAAGGCAAAGGTAGGTGTTTCCTTAGACTAGGACTTTAGCCCCTTCCCCATTGCTTAAGAGAGGGTATCTGGCATTGTGAAACACAGTACATGTCCCTCCACCCATTTTTACTTCTGCTCCTTATTTCCCTCACTGCCCCTTTCCTGTCTCTTCCTCGACTGGGAATGGAATTGCAAAGCCAGCTGGGAAATGCACACACAGGTCTATGCACTCACAGGGAAGGGAAGCTAAAGGGAAGCTGAAGTCCAGCACATGGAAAGAGGGTCTGCTCACAAAGTGTCTTCTGTCTTCCAAATGCTTCCATATGCTTTCTTGCCATATCAAATGACAGCAAGGAGTGTCCTTCCTCCCAATGTATTGTGTATAAATCATGGTGGGAAAGGGGCTCCGGAAGCCTTTGGACCAGGCTGCTGCTGGAAGCGGCACTGTTACCAGCACGAGATCAGAGCAGCCGTGGCTTTGCCTGTTCACACACTGAAAACCAACAAGTCAAATTTAGGTGCAAAAGCTGCGTCAGAGTTTGTCACACCTGACTTCCCCTGCTCAGCCTTCCCTGATGACCACTAACACTTGAGCCTCACAGCAAGGAGACACCATATTTGGTCACAGCTTCTGTTCAGAAGCCTGAAGGCAGCAGGAAATTAGGAAAACTAAGCTGGAGCCATCCTCATAAGTCTTTGCAGGTCTGCAGGTGAAATCAGGAGTACAGCTAATACTCAGAGAAATTAGAGCAAAAAATCTTTCGGCACCTGGTAGTCAAACAAATACAAGTTTATTTACAAACAAAGAAGAAAACATGGCCATCACATCAAGTTCTGGTATATTTACAGCATCCAGGTGAAGGATGAGATAGCATAAGAGGGGCAGAAGGTTGGTATTAAGGAAAGAGGAAGTCTCCCGTTGAATTGCAGAGAAGCTGAGCTGAAACAGGCCAAAACCTCCATACTTGAAATGCTGAGGCTTCAGGGAACACAAACAGGCTAAACTCTAACTCATGGCAGCGGGCAGAGATGTAGCTCCTGGGATGACCTTCCTTAGCCCTTCCCTCAGAATTCCACTGAAGCTGACACAGCAAAAGTGAGTTTGGGCCCCGGTGCTCAGGGGTTAAGGGTTGTGACCTTTTCCTGCTGATGGATGCTGAGGGGCAGCGAGAGACTTTGCTCGCCTGTGCAGGCAAGGGACCAGGGAGTCGGTCAGCTGAGCTGGAAAGCGCTCTGGTTCACGGCACTGGAAGCTGGCGTGGAAGAGAAGGGCAAGGCTTTGTTCCAGTCCAAGAGCAAGGAATGCGAGACAGGCCAGCTGGGATGTGAGCTCCAGTCCTGCACCCCAGCTTCAAAGCCCCGTGGGGCTACCTGCAATCTATGATTATTTTTTCTTTAGTGAGCCTTTCAGCTTCTTCTCTGAGGAGCGTTGTTTCCGCACCTTCTCCTCCTTTTTCCCCAAGTTCTCATACACTGTTGACTCCTCTTTCTGCCTGTGAGACCAGGGGAAAAGTGAGAAAGAGGAAAAAGCCAGCCAAGCCAGCAGGCAGACTTGCCAGGGACAGGCAGAGCTGGGGTACTCTGCTTTAGGGGAGCTCTTACTTGGAGGGTTTTCGTGAAACCTTGGGGTGCGCATTCCTCACTGCAGGGGGGTACGCGATGTTCCCATACTCAGACTCGTTTGGCTTGCCTTTCTGAGACTGCAGCAGAGAAAAAACAGGCTTAGAAGCGCAGTCTGGGAGATGCATTTGAGGCACCATGGAAGAGTTCTGGCTGTTAAACCCCACTTTTTGCCACGATCCCAGTGGGAATTGGTGGATTGCTGAAGTGCCTGGGCTCAGCACACTGTCAACCACTGCCAGAGGTGAGCATCAGCTGCAAATGCAGCCTTGTACAGGAGGCAACATTGTGGCAACAAATCTCTGGAGGCAGTAAAACACCTAAAAGTGCCAAATTTCAGCTAAAGAATATTAAAACAGTAGGATCTACAGCATGCTGCCAGACACTACAAGGAGAGAGAAAAGACACCACAAATAGAGGAAAAGATCTTGCAGCTGCAAAACGGATGTGAAAGAAAAAGAGGAAAGAAGAGGCAAGGAAAGTCTTTGCTTGTCCTAAACTGAGTTTGTAACAAAACAGCACTTGGTGATGTTATTCAGAACATAGTTGAGGTAACTATATTAAAATTTAACTGCTGTCTAGCAGTTCAGACAGGATTGGTACTTGAGCTGCTAATAAACTTCTCCCATGAATTTAAAAGTCTTAGAAGAGAGGAACAGGGACACAGATCTTACAGCACCACTGTAGTACTGTGCAGGTCTCAGTGTTAGCTTAAAGCTTGTGAAACAGAGCACTTGGGCTGAGAGCCAGCACCATGCAGGGCTTAGGCTCACAGGGCAGTAGAGCCCCTTTTCTCTCACCTGGATAACTTCCAGCTTTTTCTTGGTTGCCTCTATGAACTGGCAGATGGCCATGTAGATGAACTTGTACTGGGCCTCGGTCTGCACCATCCCAGATCGCTGGGCCCTCACCATCTGGATGGTCTTCTGGATGTCAATGTCGCAGTCCAGCCCTAGCAAGGAGCACCAGAAAAGCTTATGGACATGTTCACTGCCCCTTCTCCCAGTTCTCTACCAAAAGCAGCCACAGTGGAGGACAGTCAAGAAGTTTCCATCTCCTTCCACACTCTTTATTCCTGTATGGACCTCCTATCTCTCCTCCTGCTCAGTATCTTTCAAATCTGGCCTTGGAGGAACAGCCAAAGCTCAGGAAAGGCTGAAGCCATAGGAAGAGGATATGGTACAGAGATCCAGCAGAACATTCTTAGGGCCATGGCAGGATCTTCTCCCACTGATACCTGATAGTTTTCATCCCATTGCAGCTGAACTTAAAGGCAAAGCCCTGCTGGGTAGTCCAGTTCACTTTGAGATCCTTTGGGGTCCTCTTACCCTTGGTGGAGATGGTTTCCACTATCATGTCAATGACGATGATAGTCCCAGTGCGGCCAATCCCAGCACTGCAAGGAGAGGACAAGCAGAGGTCAGAGCAAGACAGCTCCTGAAACAAAATGCAGCTGCTTCTGGAGAAGCTTGTGGCTCTTGTAGCAGCTGTTAAGCAATGCCACCAAAGAGTCACAGGTTCAACAGGCAGAGTGTTTGGTGTGGGGGCATCAAAGAGGAAAAAAGCAAATATTTTGGCTGGCATATGCTTCACTCACAAGTCCTGGGGTACCGCTGGAACGAGCAGGACAGACTTTCTGTATCCCACCCTAGGTAAGGGATGGAGGATGCTTCCAACTCCAGCCTCTGTACCAACCTGCAGTGTACCAGAATAGGCCCTGCGTTGGGGATGCTCTCTTGCTTCTGGTTTATCTGGTCGAGGAAGCTGAGGACTCCTCCCGGCTCACTGGGCACACCATGGTCAGGCCAGCTCAGGTACTGGTAGTGCCAGATCTCACGCACAGCCTTGCCCTGAGAATAGCAAAGCACCCCACTGCTAGAACTGCACCCCAGCCCTGTCCCTGGCCTCGGTCCCAGGAAGAGGTGGGTCTGAGGCCAGAGAGAATCTCTGTCTCCGGCACACTTCTTGGTGATTCCACCAGTGTGATTCCAGCCCAGACCAGGTGGGAACAGCAGCCCCAGGGACGGCAGAACAGCAGCATCATCCCAGCACCCAGCAGCTCCCAGGCTCAGGTGTATGGTGGCTGTTAGAGCCAGGGGTTGGAGGGCAGCCCTTGGTCAGACACACTCACATTATCCTTGGGGCACACGCAGAGGTGCCGGAGTTTGTACTCCAGTGCATTGTGCTCGCCAGTGTTCTGCACAAGGTAGGGACCGTACTCCTTCGTGCAGCCCAGCTCCGGCCAGTAAGGCACACATTTGTTCTGTGTGGGCAGAGAGCACAGGGTGAGGATGGGCAGCAGGCAGGGGAGAGAGAAAAAGCAGAGCAATGGTCGAAAGGGGAAGAGACAGCTCCAGACTCCTACTTACCCGGCCTTTTTCTACCTCCCGTGTTGTCATCACTATAATGCGCGTGTTCTCCTGCCACACCATTTGCCACAAGTCATTGACTGTGGTATCCAGGCAGCCCTGGCTGGCGATGTAGGTCTTCGTGCACTCATCTGGGCTGATCAGGGTGTTCTGAGTGCGGACAGGGGAGGGTCAGGAGGGCTGCAGGTGCTCGCAGGCCTTCACCTGCTTTGGGCACACAGCCACCTTTCAGGAATCTCACCTTGACGTAGTTGGCATTGATGTAGTCAGATCCAGGTATATTTGGGTCCCTTCCCTGAAGGATGACTCTGGAGTGATCAACTGGGGGTGCAGTGAAAGAATGAACAGTGCAATGAGATACTCCCAGCACAGCCACATGCAGCTCCCTCACTTCCAGATGCCACCTCAATCGTGGTTCCCAGCGCATGCCCTGTATCCTCAGCTCTCCCTCTCTGAGTTCAGACCAGCCTCACTCTGTCCTCCCATCTCTCTGTCTGTGTGATGGACCACAGAAGCTAAGGAGTCTGATGCAACCCTCCCTCCTTCCTTCAAGGACAGGAAAAGGCTGTGACCTCCCTCATCAGCTCTTAAATCCTCAGTGCCATAACCCTTGTAACCTGCTCAGGAAGACAGAGTGGGCTGAGGCAGGGATGGCTTGGACAGCTCTTCATTGCCTGTCTGTGTCCATTTGTGCTTTTTTTTTTGAATAGTGGAAAAGCAAGACTCACAGGGTAATATGTTCTTGTATCGGTTCTTGCTCTTATTTTCCGGTCTCTGGCCCTCATGACGGTCAAACAGGTGCTTGGCTTCCTGTTTTTGCAGGCTCTGAGAGCAAAAGAAAGAATAATCATGGCAAGGTCACAATGACAGGGGAGGTGGGCACTAAGAGGCACAGTGGTGGCTCTGATGACACATGGGCATGCTGTGGGGGAGCAGAGAAGTGAAAACCAAACCTAGATTTGAGAAGTCTAACATTTGTGCCCTTACTGTCTTGGTGACTCACTCTCCCAACCATAAAAAAGCACATTTCTACCTCATTGGATTCACTAAAAGATGACACTCATTCCACAGGGGAACTTGTTCTAAATAGAGACTCCTTTCAGAAATAAATTGACAAGACACATCAGAAATTTG
Source organism: Hirundo rustica (assembly GCF_015227805.2). Lineage (NCBI taxonomy): Eukaryota > Metazoa > Chordata > Aves > Passeriformes > Hirundinidae > Hirundo > Hirundo rustica. The sequence goes on along the minus strand of NC_053451.1, from coordinate 28,760,636 downwards.
TGTACAGGAAGAAATCGAGGATGGAGAATGAGGTGGTGCATGCAGAATTCCCAAAAAGCCAAACAATGCCCCCCAGCAGCTTCTTACATCAAATTCCTCCCAGAATCCAGCCTTGGACGTCTCCTCAGACAGACTTGTCTTCTTGTTCAGTTCCTGCACTCTGTTCTCAATGTCAGCAGCATTCACCCTCGTGGCATAGTAGGGCTGGGAATGGGAAAACACAACAGGTGTGAGAGAGAGAGAGAGAAAGAGAGAGAGATGCTGTTTGAGAGCAATGCTGTACACCGTGGAAAAAAAACAAGGAAAAGGACATAAAGCAGAAACAAACAGGAAATCAGACCCTCCAAAGGGGCCCTAAAAATCACGAAATTTGACTTACCTGCTTCAGGTACACAAAGGAACCAGACATCTCCTCAATCCCAATCTTCTTGAAGTGCTCCACCAGATCTGCCAAGCTGTCAAACATCTCAGCACCTCCAACTGTGTAGCGTCCGTTCTAAACAGAGGAAGAATGTGCAACATCTCACTCATGACATTCATAACAGAATCATGGAATAGCTTGGGTTGGAAGGTATCATAAAGGGCAGCTAATTCCAAACCCCCTGCTATGGGCAGGGACACCTTCCACTAGACTGGGTTGCCCAAAGCCCCCTCCTTCAAACACTTCCAGGAATGGGGCATCTACAGTTTCTCTGGGAAGCCTGTGCCTCACCAACCTCAAAGTACTTTTTCCTAATATCCCATCTAAACCTTTGAATTTCTTTCAGTTTGAAGGCATTCCCCCTTGCTCTAATGCTCCATGCTCTTGTAAAAAGTCCCTCTCCAGCTTTCTCATGAACCTCCTTTAGGTACTGGAAGGTGCTGTTAAGGTCTCCCCAGAGCTTTCTCCAGGCTGCACAGCCCCCACTCTCTCCTCCTGTTCCATAGACAAAGCTATGACACTCAGGAAAAAGGCAATGCCAGGGTGCAGATCCATAGACACCATGTGTGAAAGCATTTCCTGCGGCAGGGAGGTCAGAGGAGTTTGCCCTGAGCACAGAGAGTTCATGGCACAGTGCTCTCAGTGCAACGCTCTCAGTGGATCAAAGCCCAGAGAAGGTGTATTGCCCTGCAATCTCCTTTAAGGCCAGTTGCATTCTCTCCTTGGAATCTCCTCATCCCACATGAAAGAAATAGGAGAAATTTTGAGAGCCATTTTGGTAACATCCCTCAGACCGCTGCCTGTCCTTCTGCCCTCCCACCGCTCACCTCACACATGATCTTGATGTGTGTGACTTTGAGCCGGGTCCCAGAGGCACCGGCTGCCCCAGCTGGAGCATCAGACCCGGGTTTGGGCTGGTCCGTGAGGACAGACAAGACAAAGTCCCCGGGTTTGCTGAGGCTCTCCCGCACCAAGAAGGTCCAAGGGACAGCTTTGGCCTGGAGCAGTGCCTCAGCTGCAGGGCCTGACAGATGCCCATGGTACCACCTAAGAGAGAACAAGAGAGGGTCAGAAAAGAGGTGGAGATGCAAGAAGTGAAGAGCTGATGAGCGAAAAACAGCGACACTGGGGAAGGATGAGGGTGGAAGAAAGGAAGGGGAAGAGAGAGAGAGGAAGGAAAGAGAGAGGGAAGGAGGAGCAGGTTCTTGGGAAAAGCAGATGAGACAGAACGTGGAGGACTGGCCACAAAAGGAAAGTGCAAGGGATGAGGAGGAGACAGAAGGGACCTAGGGAGCAGAAGGCTGCTACCAGAGGACACAGTGGGAAAGCACCAAGTGTGATCCATTGTGTGACACACACACAGGCACAGCTAAGTGATACTTTCTGCCTGGAACCAGCTGGGACAGCGTAGTCTGTGTGTTCCAGCACCTCACAGTATTATTGGGATTGTTGCCTTACTGCTGCAAGGGGCTCTGGAAACTCAAACACCAGGGAAACAAAGATGAGCTCCTACTGAGTCAGAAACTCTCCCATCAGATCTAGCAGCACCCAGGTGGTTGTCTTGAGATCAGATTTACTAAAGAACAATTCCAGTAACTCCTCTTTCTGAAACTCAGTCTCTTCTTCACTCAAAGGATAATTCCCATTCTCTAGGCACACTGCAGCAATCACCCTGGCCACAGGAGTGAGCACCAGGAGCTGATCTATATGCACATTCTTGTCCTCAATGCAAACACTCAGCAGCTCCTTCTCTCCTAGCTCAAGGTCAGGAGCATCCCCATTTGACCAAGGCGCTCCCTGCCTCGCCATGGGGATGTGGGAACGGATTTACTTCCCATGGAGCAGCTAACAGGGAAGGCCTGGCGTGGTTCTAGTGAACTTCATTGCTAGGGGGTATTTGTTCCCAAGAACTGAGATGGAGTTCAGGAGGCCACAGCCCAGTCACCAAGGCAGCTGGGGCATCCATTCATTCATTCTCCCCTGCATCTGGTCAGAGCAAGGGGTTGCTCCACTACAGCAAGGGCTTCACACAGTCATTGGCCTCAGCAAGTAACTTTTGTTGACCCTCACCTCATGCACTGCAAGAAGCAGCTGGTGACTCTCAGTGCAGGGTTGTCATTAATTTCTGAACCTCCTCTCAGAGAACTGTTCAGCCACCATGTGCTCGGATGCCACCTTGGGACAGGCTGGCGCCTCCCGCTCATCAAAGAGGTCTCCCAGCCTCCCCTCCACAGGTAGAACGGGGTTAATGGGTCCCATTCCTCCCTCCCCCAGCAAAGCCCAGCTCTTCAAAGCCACGTGATGGAAAATCACTTGGGGAGAGAGTGAGAGGAGCTTTCGTAAGAGCCCGAGGGGGGAGGGGGTAAGTTTCCAACCGCAGAAGGGAGGGAGGAAACTGCAGGGCCACGATGCAATGGCCTTGACTGGAGAGGACAGCCAGCAGCAGACCTGCCCCCTCTGCAGCCCGACCCCACTGCAGAGCCAGCTGGGGCGTACCCCGATGTACCCAGGGCACCTCTGCTCCCTGCCTCCGGCTGCCCGAGGAGGACTTGTGCAAGAAGGACTCGTCCACGCCAGAGCAGGGCATGACAGCTCCCCCGAGCTGCATCAAAGGGCAAAACGCAAGGGCAGAACAACCTGATTTGATTTAGGAACCTGGTGTCAGAGACACATGCAAAGCGGGGACAGGAAGGAGACTAAGCAGGTCAGGAATAGCAGGGGAACATGGTCCTGCTCTCAGCTACGTGAGTCACCCAGGCCTAGAATAACCAGGGAGGTTTGGGGCAAGGCTGAGAGCTTCCATGCAACGCGTTCCTCCGCAGACCACCGCAGACCCACCGCGGACACCACAGCCTTTGCTTTCAGAAACATAAATAGCAAAGGCAACCGGAAACCAGAAGTAAAAATAGAGTCCTGTTAGGTCTGCTGCGATGGATCGAGGTACTCACAGCTATCCCTGCGGATGCTGCCCCCACGGACACATAGGAGGTTAAGAAAGGCAGGAGGCACTTTTTGTAGGATTTGCTGTGGGGATGCAGGCAGGACAGAAAGGAGACCGTGAGACATCTCATCACAGACACAGCAGCTGCCTTGCTGTCCCTGTACCTCTCTGTCGTGGGGTCGGAACAGTTGAGCGGGTATCGCAAGTCGATGATGGTTCCGTCTTTGTCCTGCAGCGAGCCCTGTTGCTGTGTGTAGTACTCCACCAGCTCTGACAAGGTGGCAAACTTCTCCCCTCCATACAGGTCATAGAAATCCCCAGTATTCTGGATGCGGATGTGGGTCACCTGGTCACCAACCCTGCGGAATAAAGCACAAGGCAGTCCAATGAGGTGGTTGGAAAAGGGGCAGGAAAGTGTCCTGCACTACATCCCACCATGGAACCAGAGCAAACCATCTCCCTGAACGGAGATGACTGGAAAGAGAAGCTCCTTGGGCAACTTGAGGGAGGCTCTAGAAGATGCTGAGAGGCTGACATTGTTTTACAGCTTGAAAAGAGCTCTTAGGAATAGAGACAGGATGAAGAAGATGCCACAGGACATGCGAGGACCTAGGCGATCTGTGTACGGAACACTGCAAAGACAGAAACTGGGGTCCAAGTTACTTACCGGACTGAAAGAGAAAAATCCCCCTGATTCCTCCGACTGGGTCTGGCCAGGAAGCTCCCATGGACACCTCGTCCCTTCAGTAAGGCTTCAGCTTCCAGCCCACTCAGGTCACGGTGAAACCACCTAGCAGAGCAAATAAAAGCAAGACCAAGGGAATAAAAAAGGCCAGGCACTATTGTGGAGATTTGTAGGGTGAAGAACGGTCTCTGGTCAGCATCCCTAGGTGAAAACCAGCAGCAGCATCCCTTCCTGCCTGATGCCTCCCCCAGCCTATGGAGGGTTCCCATTAGAGATAAAGCTTCTCTGCCATGATCCATCCTACTTCCCTGGTCCCGTTCCTTACACACACAGACCTCTCAGACTCTCTTACCTCACCATTGTGGAGGGAGAAAGAAGAGGCGGCCAAGTGACTGCCACCAAAGCAACCCAAAAAAACCAGAGGAAAAATCTTTTTGCACTGGAAAAGAAAGGGAAGTCGGAGGTCTGTGCCGCGGCACCCAACGCCAAACTGTTCCTGCGCCTCTTGGGAGCTGGCCATGTATCTCTCCTGCAGTCCCCTGTCAGTCCAGCCAGACCCTCTCCATCCACCTTTTCCCGGACAGGCGCCCTGATGTCCGGCCCGCTGTGCAGTGCTGCTGGGCACGGGCAGGCGCGAGCCCGTACGCAGCGGGGCACGCGCGGCCCCGGGAACAGGAAGCGCTCTGAGCCATCCACTCCGCAGCCCCAAGCTGCTTTGCATACACTTCTGCTTCTCCTTTTGCGTCTTTCCTCCTCATAGCCCCTCATATTATTTTTGGGTCTCTGTCTTTAACACACAGGGGCTGACTCTTCTCATGCATCTCGGGTTCTGGCCGTGTTCGCAAAACTCGGTTCTGCACGTCCTCTGTTCCCCTTTTTCTCCAAAAGGCCAATGAGCAACATAAATGGTCCCAAATGTCCTACAAGCTCTGTACAGGCACAAGGGGGAATCTGTGTGAACCCAGAGCTGCAGACTTCAAGGTCCAGGCTAACGCTCTGAGCACAGCAGTGCCTGCCTGAAAGCCGCCTGCCGTGGGATGGGACTGACACAGGCAGTGGTAGCTCAAAAGGGATGGCAAGGTTGGGAGAGGGTGGTGAAGCTGCCCAGGAAGGCAGGCAGAGACCAGGACAAACAGCTACTACCTACAGGGAGCCCACACAGCACCGAGGGAGCTGAACCAGGACCTTCAAAACCCCAGCACCCCATAGTGAGGCCTTGACAGCCCGGACAACCAGGTACAAAAAGAAGGAAAACCATCCCTGTCACCTAGCTGCTTCCAGCTGTGGCCCATGACTGCCACCCTGCCCAGAACACAGATTTCAAGATCTGCAGGTCTGGTGAAAGCGTGGGAGCTAAGCAGTGACCTAAGAGTGCAATCCAGCTGGCAACGGAGCCTGACTTTTCCCTGGGGCCATCTCAGCTACCCTGTGTGGTGTGGGCAGCAGCAACAGCAAGAGCCTTGCTCATTTCAAGCAGCAGCAGCTGCAGACTTCCCTACACACCACCAGACTGGGAAATCCTGCAAAAGGATGAACAGGCCGCTAGCTAAGACCTAGACGAAAACTCGTGGCCAAGACAGAAACCAGCAACAAAGGGAAGTACAGGAGAGATGAGTGGGAAGCTAAACTTCATTGCTAGAAAGGCAACCCAGGCACCCACAACAGCTTCCTTAGCAGCGCTTCTGGTTTCATGCACATGGCGAGCTGGGGTGCAGTGAGCCACAGGCAGCCAGAGGTACTGACTTAGAAACGATATTAAAAGCCAAGGAGATTTCAAATGCACAGGACCAACTCGAGGGAACAACTTCTGCACAAAGTTGTAGAAGTTGCAGCTGAAAGACGGCACCTAAATCGGTCTAGCAGGAACAGGAAACAAGTGCTGTTTATAGCTAAGGGAGAAAAGGCAGGAACTTCCAGGGAGAAGTCCCAAAAAATAATTCCTGGTATCAAAAGAATATTAGAGAATGCTGAGTCAATATGAAGCCAAGGCAGAAGAAAACCAAAACTTATGCATCCCTGCACCCTGCACTGACTGAGGGAGAAAATCTGTCCAGGGAACTGAACATTAGTTGGACACAAGGGAACAGGGAAAGAAAAAGGCAGCAAAGGGCCCAGACCAGAATAAGAAAGGGTGAGAGAGCACTTATCCCATGGAACTCAGTATCCTCCAGAAGTACAAGCCACAGGGCGCAGTGCAATCTCTTGACAGTGTTTTTGTGGACACAAATCCCATATCACTCAATTTACAGATGAGCTTATGCTTCTGCTTGCTTTCATCTTAGGAAAGGAGTGGATGCAAGCAGCTGCCCCGGTGTCTTTGATCTGGGCCATCTAATTAAAAACCACCAGTAAGGGAGGGAAATTTCACTGTAGAGAAGCCATCAGTTGGTATCTTCGAGGCTGCACTCCCAAATGGCTGCAGCATGGAACAGCTGAGCCACTAAATATAATAAGACTATATCTGAGCCACTAAAACACTTTTTAAATATAATTAAGAGGTCAAGAGATTTCAGCAAAGAGACTACTCTTACACTGTTTGGCTTTCAGTACAACACAGGTGTTAGAACCTCATCTTGTAAATCCCTTGTGGAATCAGGCCACAGCTAGTGCAGTAACAAATTTACAGCAGAAGATAAATGAAATAGCAAATTTAAAGGCATGCATCTGGACTGATGCAAGAAAAAAAGGCCCTGAGAAACCAGAAAGGATCCAGCATAATGCCACTAATGCAGTGAAGAGCCTGAAACATAGCAGAGAGCAAGCTGGATTTATTCAGCTTGATAAGGAGGGATTTAACACTAGTCTGAGACTACCTAAAAGGGGCTGTGGGGGTTTAGAGACGATGAGTCAAGTTCTTTTTTGTGAGAGCCAACAAAAGGAAAAGAGGCAACAGGCATCACTTGCAGCAAGGGAGATTGTGATTAGGTATCAGGAAAAACTGCACACATGCTCCCCACCAAGGGAGCCACAGGTCCCCAGAGCAGTTGAGGAACCTCCACCCTGGCAGGGGTCAGGACTCACCTGAACAAGGCCCTGAGACACCTAAAATAGTTTTGGGGAGAGTTCTGCTGTGAGCAGGGGGTGGGACTAGGTAATCCAGAGGTCACAATGGTTGTCAAAGGAAGAGCAGAGAAAGGATTAGGTATAGAGTTTCTTTTGCCCTCATCCTAAGCCTCTGTTAGCAGCTACTTGTAGTCAACTGTCGAATGTATAACAAATTTTTCGTTTGTTGCTCAGTTACAGAAACAGTCCTTCCTTTGACCCGCTTATAACCTGCTCCCTGCCTCTTTTTTAACACCTGGTTGTTGCAAAGAAAGGAAAATCAGTGTGTGATTCCTGCCTCTCCCCTCCCTGCTCCAAGCTGCTTGCGGTAACAGACCCGAAACATCTGTGCCTATCCTCAACTCCTTGCCAGGCTGAAGACTCCAGCCCCACTGAGGGATTCTTTTTGTACGAACTATTCTTCCCTTCTGACCACCCTTGCTGTCCCTCTCAGAGATATTTCCCATTCTGGCATCTTGATTTGGAGATAAGAGTGAAGGTGGGCACAGAACTGTGCTGTTCAAAATGCTGGTGAGTCAGGGACAGTGATGATTTCTGATGTTCACCACAACCAAGCATTAAGCTAACAATTGCATGGACTTCTATAATCAAAGTCTCACTCCAGAGAGGTTACAATTAGTTCACAGTCATTGTTTTATATGCAATTTTTAAATTATTTTCCTGTATGAACATCGTTTTACATAAGCCTTTTCATCTGCTGTTGTACTGCCCACTCATGCACTGCCATTAAGTCTTTCTGAAATTATTCACCAGTCAACTCCCACCCTATTATCCTGAATAACTTTCTAACATCATCCAATTTTCTCGCCTCAACAAGCTGTATTCCCAGGTCACTTGGGAATATACCAAACAGCATGTATTTCAGATTGGGCCCCTGTGATCTGACCACTTGATGACTTCCCTTTGCTGTAAAAATGAGATGTGAAGTCCCACCTTCCATTTCCTATTCTTTAGTAATTCTTTACTCAAGAAAACCTTCACCTTCTTCTTCTTCTTCCTTCTCTCTCTTTTATTTTATTTTTTTTTTTTTTTTTTTTTTTAATGCCAGGATTTCAGCCTCATTTAAAGACTTTGATGAGAAAATCTTGCCAAATTCTTCAAATCCAAACAAACTGTACTGGCCACACCTGCCTTATCCACAAGTCCCTCAAAACCCTCCAAATTTACAGGACCATGTCTGCCTTTACAAAAGCATTTTTGAGAATGAGCCACTGCATTTGTTACTTCTGACTCTCAGCACCGAGACCATTTCTGACAGGAGGTTTTGCTGCTCTGTACAGAACTCCGTTGTAGCTCGGTCATCAGTGCAGAGCAAAGGCTGCCTGGGAATGGGCAGATGGACCATCTTCCTGTCACTTGCCAAAGCCACAAGCTCTCCATCAGGCCATGGGGCTCCAGGACAGCGCTGGACCGCTGTGGTTGCCCCAGCTCGTACCAGAGAGCAATACCAGAGTGAATCCCATTTCCTGACACTCTGCCATGGCAGTCTCCAGAGCAGGACTGACTGTGAGGATTGTAATCCTTTTTGTTCCATAAAGGGCCAGAAAGACTGCAGCAAATAAAGGAATAACCAGGGTTTAAAAGGCCAGGCAGCTGACATGTCTCTCGGCAAAACCATCCAGAGATGCCGCAGCTGCAGGGTGGCAGAGGAATTGCAGCGGACTGGGCATCACAAACTCCGCTTGCTCGTTATCAAAGTGGGAAGGAGCAACAGGAACAATGCAAAGCACAGCAAGCTCCAATCCTCTGGCTGCCCCTAATAGGCAGCTCCTATTAGAAAGTGGGGTTTTTTTCCCCTTCTGTGCCTGATTCCTACTGCTGGTATTTTTATTTTTCTCACCAACTCTCAATTTCTTGCCCTAACTAGCATTCACAGCACTCACCCACGGGATGGCATCAGGGTCTTGTCTCTCAGATCCCCACTGATGGAGGACTGACAGGAGCTGGTGGAGGAAGTACCACAGCCCTCAACCAAGGGGGTCCTACTAAAGAAAATAAAGCAATATTGGAATTACCAAGAAAGGATCTCGAGAGGGATTTGGGAGCGAGATCAAAGACCTTGATAGAGCAGAGGTGGCCTGGCACGCTCCCGGCAGGGCTGGATGCTCATGGCGGTGAGCGCCGGGGTGCTGGAGCAGCAGCTGGCAGCGCTGGCGGGCGCAGCACCTCCCGCGACTCACCTGAGCCTGATCCGCACAGGCGAAGCCCCGAACTCCGCCCGCTCCCGGGCGGACTACGAAGAAGGTAGCTCCAGGACAGGCAAACCTCAAGTCTCGAGCCCAGGGCTTAATTCTCACCATTTGCAAAGCACTTCCTGGACTGTAGTTAATGAATAATCAGAGGGGTGGGGGAAGGACGAGGCCGAGCTCGGAGAGCTAGATGGAGACGGAAGGGACCGACTGCTCTTCCTGCCTCCCATCCACTGAGCTCACGCCCTCGCTGGCTGCATTCCTGCCCGGTTTGTCACCGAGAGGACAGGACGCAGCTCCCTCACACCTGGCTTGCAGATCCCTGCTCTCCCGGGCCTGGCTCCTTCGCTCTCAGCCCTTTCCCCCGCGTCGCCAAAGTCCTCAAAATTCTTCCAAGGGTAACAAGGAAAAAGGGCAGGAGGCTAGAAGCAGACATACCTGATGTCTCTCTGAATCACACTGGAAAGAAAACATTGCGAAGGGGCAAGGCTGCACCACTAGGTTGATCCCTCTGCAGTCCAAAAAAACGTGAGATAAACATTTTCTGTTGTTCGTGTTGTTCTAATCCAGACTGCAGCCAAATGGAGCAAGCCCAGTCCTCCCACGCTCGGCCGCTCCCTGCTGCATCTCTGCTGCCTTTTCCACTAAGGATAATGTGCTGGATCGCACATTCAGCCACAAAACAAGGCAGCCACGAGCACTGGGGGCAGGACTAAATTAGCACTGACCCCGCTGGGGACTGGGGCTTCAATGGCATTTACAGCACTTGCTGAACAGCACTAGATTGTGTGGAGGGACGCATTTCCTAGTACGCTTCAAACAGCACATCTGAAAATGCTTGCCCTCGTTAAGTGCTTAATACCTTGATAACAGATCCTAGGGCTTCACACTGAGGCTCTGCACGAACCTTTTTGCAGAGCACGGTACACGGTGGGCCTCCCAAAACAGCACCGCAAGTGTCACACAGAGAGCCCAGCCGTACCTGCCTCTGCACCAGGGAGCAGCACTGCTGAGCTCACGGCCACTCATGAAACACGGGCACTTTCAACACACGTTTTATTCACAAGCAGACACACGAGCGGGCACGAAGCATCCCATTATTCCTTCCAGGTCCGCGTCTCCCTTGGTCAAGTGCCCCATTCCAAGGGCTGACGGGACCTGCACCTTGGAAGCGGGGCACCGGGAGAACTCCGCGGGCTCAGGAGGCAGCAACTCCGCCGGTGCCGGCCCCGTGCGGCGGCAGCGTCATGGGCGGCAGGAACATGGCCTTGAGCTTGCCCGACATGCTGGCGATCTCCGGGTCCTGAGACTCGTAGGACTTGATCAGCCGGGCGAACTTCAGGACGCCTGCAAGGGAAGGGGGTGGGCGGGACGCCCCGCTGCCCCGGCGGGCCCGGAGCATCCCGCCCGGCGGGGGAACAACCCACCTTCGCCGTCGCTGCTGAACCCGTAGGCCTTGATCACGTCCTGCTGGATCTGGGTGGCCACGGGCAGGAGGAACTGCAGCATCTTGCCCATGTCGTTGCAGGCGTTATCCCGAGCCTCCTCCATGCGCTGCGCGTTCTCGGGCGCCCCGAACGCCTTGATCACCTCCGCCAGCACCGCTGCGGGACACGGGCACTCAGCCGCCCGCCGGCCCCCCGCATCCAGCTACGCGCCGCGGGCTCTCCGCCGCCGGCCCGCCCGGGAGACGGCACCTCCCGCACTCACCCTTCGCCTGCTCCGCGCTCAGCGCCGGCGGCACCGAGGGCTGCGCGGAGGCCGCCATGGGGCGCGGCGGGGCGAGCGCCGTTCCGGCCCCGCACGGACGGGCAGCGGCTGCCGCCCAGGCCGGCCCAGCCCGAGCGCGGCTGCGCCGCCCCGCCCCGTTCTGCCATTGAACCGGTGTGTGGGAGCGGCTTCCCGAACCGCGGGAAGCCTGCTGGACAAATTCAAAAAGAGCTGAAATCACTGCTGGGAACGATGGCCGCGCGAGCGCCCCCCCTCCGGGCCGACCCACCCCTAGGTGAGGGCGAGGGCGGCTTTTCTCTCCTGCCGTCTACCCCGCGGACCCCCGGCCCGGTGCCGCCTGTCCGCCCCGCTCCGCACCGACACCGGCGGCCTCCGCCGCCTCCGAACCGGCCCCACCGCGCCGTCCGGGCCGTATGCAAATTCCTCGCTTCCTATTGGCCCGTGGCGCGCACGCCCCGCCCCTCCCCGCTCCTGCCCAGCGGCTCCCCCGCGCCTTTCCCGAGGCGGCGCCCGCTTCCAGCCTCTCCCAGTTTTCACCGGGAGTGTTTCTGACCTTCCCGTCCTGGCCCCAAAGAAAAGAAATGAACACACCGGAGTCCCGTTTCTGGAAGGGTTTTTTTTTTTTTGTCTTTTTTTTTTTTTCCATTTTTTAAGAGCTTCATATATATATTTATATATATAAATTATTAGAATGTGTGTCGGGGCTCAGGAGTGCGTGGGGAACGTCGCTCGTTTGGGTGGTTGTTTTATTTTCTTTTCCATAGCTGGGTTGTTGGTTGTTTTTTTTTTCCTTTAATGGTTAAGTAAATATATATATATATATATGGGGGACCAATCGAGAGATACAACTGTGAAATCAGAACACGCACGCAGGGGCAAGGGAGTCACAAGTTGCTACATAAAACTGCCACGTCTAATAGGATGTGCATGAGTTAAAGTACATCAATTAGGATGGGTGAGGGGAAAAGGGGCAGCCACCATCTTACAGACAGTCCAGGACGCCATGTTACCCCTCGGCCACGCCAGCTCTCCCCACGGGGCTCAGAGGGGTCACGGTGGTGACGGCAGTCTCCAAAACACTCTGCAGGTGCTTCGCACCTCATGGCCGTGCCCCTTCCCATCAGCTGGGGAAAGCACGGCCACCGTCCTGCAAACAGTCCTGCGGTGCTTTGCACCCCGATGGCTGGGACCGGACCCTCCACAGGCAGGAGAGGCCGCTCAGGAAGGGGCCTGGAACGCTTGGTTTGCATCTGAAGGGATGTCGGGAGAACGGGAAGCTGCTCTGGCTAATCTGAAAAAGTTCCACGTTGCTTTTCTGTATCGCTAAGCAGTATCTTACACCTAAATGGGGGTGGGGTGTTGAGGAGGCATCTTCAAAAAAGGCTCTTTTGGGTTTGCAGTTATTTCTTGGCTGCACCACCTCCTCGCAGAAGCAGAAAAGGCAGGAGTATCTTGTACATGAAGTCCTTCAATGCTCTGCACTTTTTATTTAATGCAACTGTTCCCCCAAAACAAAGGATGGAGCTGCTGCCACCCTAAATTCATGTCAGTCTTTGTCTGTCTGAGCTCTGTGCAATGCTGATTCTCTTTTCTTCACACCTCAGCTGAAATCACGTACCGATCGCTTCAGGTCCATTAGTGGTGCTTCAGTCCCTCCCCATTTTCCTCTCCCCCACCTTTCCCAGGATGGCATCCCATACTTTTTGTCATCTTCTCTTGTACTCTACTGCATGGTGGGACCAGGATGTGTCACTTTGCAGCTTCCCCTCCCCCAGGATTTGGTTGATTGTTCGCTCCTCTTGAGAGAAAGACATGATGATGTCACACTGACAGTAGAGGTCCATTTAAAGGGGTTTGTCACTTTCCTTCTTCAGGTGGCTAGGATAGAAAAGAGGAACAAGGTGATAGTGAAAGGGAAAAAGGCAATTTACTACATTCCCCTGCCTTTGTTCATCTAGATGCACACAACGTTGCTGGCTCGGGAAGTTTTGCAGATCCTTGAAGTAGGATCTATTGAAAAGGAACAACATTGGACCTCTCCCTTTCCCAGCGTGCCTCCCCACGCACTTGTGAATGCCTTGTCTTGGCAAAACCATCAAACCCTTATAAACGTTTTGTATTTTGGCAGGGGTATTGGTTAGTCATAACTGCATCAACATCTGTGAAACACATGTAAGTTAGTTATCTGCCCCCTCAGAGGGGAGGAGCTGAGACCTCACAAAGGATTAGCCACTGAATAGCCACTTGCCAAGTACGACCTTCCTGGCGGCCAGCCCACAGCTGTGCCCACAGCAAAGCATCCCTGTTCCCGGTGTGGGCTTGGGCACAGCCACCCTCCCCAGGGGCAGCGCTTCCCCGTTCCCACCGCTTGTGCCAGCCCCACGCCAGGGGCCGGGCCTGGAGGCGCTCCTGCGGGGAGAGAGCAGCTCCACGCACCTGTAGTAGTCCTCCTGCGTGGGGAGCGGCACGCCGTGCAGAGGGTGGTGGGCGTGGAGCCACTGCTGCTGCTCCAGAGCCAGGCGCTGCAGCTCAGCCGACTGCGCGTGCATGGCCTGCAGCTGGTGCGCCGCCGACATGGGCGCCGAGAGGGAGCCCGGCAGGTCCCTGTAGGGTGCGGCTGCAGCCAAAGGCGACACAGACAAGAGCCAAGTCAGTGCTCCATCCAAGGCCCCACAGCTCGGTCAAGAAGACCCTGCCGCGCTCCCGTTGCCATCCCTGCCCACGTGCAGGACCTGCTCATCCTGACGGCGTGGGCCTGCCCCACGCTCTGTTTAACAGGCCCCAGCTGGGTCCTGTGACCCCCTCGGGACGGCCCTGCCCCTGGGAACGCTGTCGATGCTTTTTGGAGGAGAACAGCAGCCTCTGTGAACCTCCTTACCAAAGAGCTGGTGGCGCAGCACTTCATTCTCATGTAGAGGGTGAGGCAGGAGAGGGTTGGGGATGGTTCCAGCTGGGTACGGTATCCGGGTGAGGTGTGATCCCGAGGCGAGGGGGTCGATTAGAGGGTGAACGGAGGCTGAGGCTGGGAAGAAAAGATGCCACAAGGTGATTGTCCCAGGCTTTGCAGCAGGTAACACAGAGACAGGCACGGGGCCTCATAAAACAGATACGGAAAAAGAGGGTCAAAGTGTGTTAGGGATGGGATAATTTCACAGCTAAAAGACACAGTGTCATCTCCTTCTGAGCGTTACTCTTTCTGCCTGCATTGAACTTCACGTGAATCAGTCTGGCAGAGCTCTGTCCCTACACTCCTCTGGAAGAAATACTGCTCCTTTGAAGTACAGTTCCTTAAAAATTCAGTCGAGTTCTGCAATGACCTGCTCTGCAATCAGGTCTGCATCCCATATCATGCCTATCTGTCACCCCAACAGCCATTCACGTGCATACTCGTACTGGGTGCTTTCTTTTTCAGGTCTTATCCATGACAGATTCTTTCTAGTGGTTTGGACTCACAGCCAGAGAAAGGAGGGAAAACAGACATTCATTTGTACCTCGTAGCAGTTGTGAGCAGTTGCAGCTGCTCAGAGCCAGCACCTGTGACTGACACCAGACCCCACTGACCGCGCACAGCACCTGAGCAGGCACAATTTTTTCCTATTTAACTGTAGCTTGGGCTTTGCTTCCCTGAGATTTTCACCCCTAAACCTTTTACAATCCTCTAGTATGTGGAAATGGAAGGGACCACCATTCAATTCTGAAAAACAGCAGCCTCCAGTTCCTCACGATTAGCTCACCTCCTTTCCCATCCCATCCCACTATCTGCAGCCATAGGACCAAACGTGAGAACCAACATTTTATTAGTCCTAAGGACACTGCCAAAACTGTTCTCCCTCCCTCTGCAGACTCCAGTCTAAGGAAAGCAGTACACAGCAGCACCACCCAGGCAGTCAGTGGGACTCCAGCCCTTGTACTGTTGGTCCCATAGATTCAGAACAAAAGGACAGAGTGCAAACAATTTTGCTGGCCACTGATCAGCAGTGTCAGTGCCTTTGGTGGGACGGGAGTGGGAGCAAGGTAGAATGACTGTGATGTGGGGCTCTCTGGCCGAAGATCCATGGCCTCAAAGTTTAGTCTCATCGGCTTTTAGGGTTTCCCAGAGCCAGTGGGAGGGAGCACAGTAGGAAGGCACAGTAGGACAGGAATCAGGGCTTTGTGCAGGGCACCACCACCACACTGCCCTTACCTGCGTGTATGGCATCCTGCTGGTGGAGATGGAGGTGGGAGTGGATGTGGGAATGCTGATGATGATGAGGAGTCACATTGAGCATCTGCAGCCGTGCCAGAGGGTCATTGCTGAGAGCAGCCACGCGCTCGGCGTGCTGGCGTTCAGCCGCCAAGCGCTCGGCGTAGGACATGTCGGGACGAAGGGTCGGGCCGGCTGCCAGCGCCAGCCTCTCCCGCTCCAAGTGGCCCAGCCCTGGGTGGAAGGGAAAAGCGGGATGAAGGCCGGGGGCCGTCTGCAGACTCAGCCCGCCGTGGCGTGGGAACGGATCCATGGCAGCAGCTGGCACGGCATGGAGCTGCTCCAACTCGGCCGGTTTGACTTCGAAGCCAGGCTTGAGACGTTCACGCAGGTCCCGGTCCCTCAGGTCTCGTTCGCGGGCCTCGCGCTCCCGCAGCTCCCGCTCCCGCGTGGCTGGATCGCTGCTGTAGATGGCCGGCACGTTGTAGCCCAGCAGGCCCGGGTCGACGGCGCCCAGGGGCACGTAGAAAGGGTGGTTGCGGTTGCTGGGGGACATGACGTGGGGCCGGGCGTACTCGCTAAGGGTGCGCAGAGCCGGGGTGTCGGGGCCCAGGTATGGGGGAACAGTCGCTACAGCGCTGCCCTGCTCGAAGGAGGGGCGGTGGGGAACCGGCCCGAGGGACGAGCACTCGACCGGACGGCCCTCCTGGGCCATCTTCTGCAAGAGAGCAGAGAGACCGGCTTCAGGGTCCCAGAGGGGAGCGGCCGAGGGGGCCCTTGAGCATCCGCCCCGGCTGCGCTGCGGCAGCGGGACCCCCAGACCTACCACGCTCCTCTCCAGCTCCCGTTCCTTCTCCCGCTCCCGCTCCTTCTCCCGCTCCCGTTCCCGTTCCCGCTCCTTCTCTTCGCGGGCCTTCTGCTCAGCCTCTCGACGCACTTTCTCCACCAAGTCTGCTCTTTTCTTGGCCAGCTTGGAGCCGTCGAGGGGCACAAAGTACAGGTCAGTGCGGGAGCAGGAGTTGAAGCCACGGTCCAGGTGTTTGTTGAATCTGGGGATGAGAGGCGAAGGCTATCAGTGCCGACAGGGCTGGTGAGCAGGGACGGGGACAGGGGTGGGTACCATGGGAAGGGCACCGTGGGAATGTGAAGAGCACAATGAAAAAGGCAAAAGGGCGCAGCTGCGCCTCAGGCTTGGGGTGATGTCCTCCTCCCTGCCCCATACGTCCCTCCCCATCCTTTGGGGAAACCAGCCTCCCCTCACCTGGCTGACTGGCTGGCGTGGCTGGGCACATCCACCACCTTGGGGGGTGGCGAGGGGCTGCGAGCAGGTGGCACGGGGCTCTCCGGGGGCTCGTACTCCTCCGACGGCTCCTGCTTGATCTGGGCGGCGCTGAGGGGGAGCGGGGGTGGCGGCGGGGCCGGGGCAGCCATGCTCCCTGGCAAGGGGGGTGGGGCAGAGGGGGCGGGTGAGGGGGCTTTGTAGCCCCCCGCCACAGGGGAAGAGGCCACCCGGTAGCCAGGAGGGGTGGCTGCACGGAAAGGGGCAGCCGAGGAAGTGGGGGGCGAGCCCGGCTTGTAGGGGGCCGGAGGCTGGAAGGTGGGGACAGGGGAGGCCGCCCGCTTCCCATACGGGGCCACGGCTGACGGGGGTACCGGGGGCGAGACCGTCTTGTAGGGGGCTGCGGAGGGGGAGGCCATGGTGGCAATGACGGTGGAGAGGGTGGTGGCAGCAGAGGTGACTGGAGGGCCAGCCCCGTGAGCAGGGGAGGGAGGTGGTGGCGGGGGGAAGGTGTAGGTGGCGGGACTCTGCCCCGGTGGGTGCGTGCACATGCTGGGGTAGCTTCCCTGGGAAGAGGCAGCAGAGGAGGATGAGGAAGAGGAAGAAGACGAGGATGAGGAAGAGGAGGAGGAGGATGAGGAAGAGGAGGAGGAGGAGGAGGAAGAGGGGGCAGCGGCCGCGGTGGCGGAGGGAGCCTGGCTGTAGGCGGCCTGGCTGTGCGGAGGGTAGAGGCGCAGCCCGTAGGTGGGATGGGAAGGGTGATGGCTGCTGGACTCCAGGCCGTGGGGGTAGCCCCCGGGGGGCTGGGGAGGAGCTGCGGCCGCTGGGGAGACGCCCCCGCTGCCCCCGTGACCGTGGTGGTGCTGCTGCTGGGGAGGCTGCTGGTGATGGGGGGACTGGCCAGGGAAAGGGGCAGCGGGGTGGGAGCCAGCATTGCCCAGGGGGCGGCTGTAAGGGGGTGGCCCCTGGCTCCAGACGGGCTGCGAGGGCAGGGAGGGCTGGGTGTACTTGGGGGGCTGGCTGGAGACAGAGAGGCCGCTGGGCGGGGGGAAGGAGTGCCCGTAGGAAGCGCTGTAGCTGGGCAGGGGCTGGCCCGGGGAGGCCTGGGGGTACTGGGCAGAGGAGCTGGAGGGCGGCAGCGGCGGCGGGGCGTAGGGGTAGCGGGAGGGGGCCAGGGCCGGTGCCTTGTCCTGCCCCATGCTGTGGGGCGAGGGCAGGTGGCCGCTCAGGGCCTGCCCCACCATCCCTGGGGAGCTGGAGGCGGCCACCGCGTTGTTGAGGGGGCGCAGGGCCGGCGGAGGAGGCAGGTTGGAGGAGACGTGGGGGAAGGAAGGGGCCGAGGCCGGGGGGGCAGCTGGGGGGTTGGCCGGGGGTGTCTTTTGAGGGGGGAGCCCTCCTCCTACCGACGCCAGCGAGATTGGGGTGGTAGGCGGTGGATTGTGCTTGGCGCTGAGGGTCTGCTCACGAGCCCCTGGTGCTGGGAGCACGCCCACTCCACTGGCAATTTTGGCCCCCACCTGGACCACGTTGGCCGTAGGATAAAGGGGAGCGTGGGAGGAAGAGGAGGAGGAGGAGGAGGAAGAGGCCGAGGATGAGGACGGGGGAGCAGAAGGGGCAGCAACAGCGGAGGAGGAGGAAGAGGAAGAGGAGGAGGCAGGTGTCTGCGGGGCTTGAGCCTGGAAAATGCGTGAGGCCTGGCCCTCCAGCTGGGAATGGTAACTTCCTGCGGGGGGTCCCTGGGGGTGCACCTCGCCCGGGAGCCCAAAGCTGGGCTCCGGTGGACGGGCTAGGTTGTCGGGAGGGGGAGCTACCGGCGGGCTCTCGGGGAAGAGTGGGGGGTGGTGGTAGGAGTGAGACGGCCCCTGGGACAGCACAGAAGAGGAGTCAGAGTCGTTCTCCACGCTCCCGGGGCTGTAGACACTGGGCGAGGTGCTCCTGTTATCCTGGTCAATGTCCCGTGGGTCGCTGCTCATCTCATCATTGAAACTGTGGCCATCAAGGCTGTCAACATCGGATGGGGATGGAGGACAGGGCAACTCCTGAAGTAGGAAGGAGGAGGAAAGGAGCATTATGAGGCCTCCCAGACCACAAGTGACACACTTCAAGTTCCCAGAGAACTTGATTTCTGACCTTTCTCTGCCCACCTCAGCACTAGAAAGCCTCACAGAGGAAAGGAGACGTTTTCTGGCAAGATATACAAAACACCAGTCCTCCTGCCTCCTTTCTGGTGCTCTACGGTCCTTCATGAGCATTCCGTGTTCAGGAAGGAGGTAACAATGGGTACCTTGTGTAAAGAGGCAGTGAGGGAGGGCAGGGAACTGCTACACGTGAGGTGGAGAGGGAACAGACACAACACGGGCGATGGCCAGGACATGGCATCACTGGTGGCACGGAGCAGCACACACCACAGCGGTCCCAGCACAGGCCCCAGACCTAGAATTGCTCTTCTCGCCCCTGCAGAGATCTCCCTGGTCTAGGAGACCAGCTCCCCACCAGACCCCTCTCACTGCTCCACTCCTTACTTCCAGGAACTCCCCCTGTGCTTCCCAATCCCTGCTCCTCCTCACTACCTGCTGCCTCAGACAATGTGCACTGGTGATTAAGCAGTCACTGTGTGTAAGGGTAACTAAGGAGCACCACTCTAAGCACGGGAGGCCAAGCTGAAAAAATATCACTGTTGAGCTGAACAGACTATCCATGTGGATAAATTACAGAAGCGTAACCAAGATGGTTCAATTATAATGACCTCTTAATGTGAGCAAGCATCCCCATGTTTGCAGGCCTTTAAGGCCAGTCCCCTGAACAGGCTAACAGGGAATGGAGAAGCACAAGAGCTGAGTCTTCCACCCACCCAACCACCAATCCAGCCTGGAGCTGTCAGTGTTTTGGAAAAGCCCTGCCACGACTCTGTGTGTGCACAAGCAGGTTTTGCACGACTGTCACCTGGAACCCATCGTGACTTAAGCACCTCCATTTCACACTGTGCTGGGGATCAGAAGGGACAGACTCCGAGCCAACATGTGGCTGCACACGGAGCCAGGCTCCTGCCACTTGGAAAAGGCAGGGCTCTTGCTCAGGCAGGCATGAGTAGCACAGATAGGGAACTGGAGACTCCTTTGCTCTGGGCTGGGCACGTGCCAGCAATCACAGCAGGGAGCGCTCACCTCAGTTTTGGTTTTTTTGGGAGCATTGGTGTCTTCCCCTTCACTCTCTGAAATCTCTTCTGTTCGGCCCTGCTTGCTGCTCTTGGGGGTGCAGGATTCCTCCAGCCGGCCTTTCTGTAAGGAGACAAGGAAAAGAGAGAGGTGGAGGGTCATGGGGAAATCTTCCAGCCCAGCAGGTCTTCACAGACTGCAGCAGGTGAGGCACAGCCACCGTGGCACGTGTGTCGATGACACTAGCAGAGCACCATGGACCCAGGATATGGCAAAGATTAGCACTGAAAGGGTTTGGTGAGACTGGACACCCATTCTTAGGAAAGTGCAAGATGGTGAGGATGAGAGCAAAGAGGGATTCTGCCCACTTCAGGAAGCTAACCCAGCACAGGTTCCTCAGTGGATCTTTTCTGGTCTGTGTCCCTGGATCCTCAAATGGATCCCACCCGATTTGGGCAGTCCTTGGCCACCCCACGCTTGTGTCCCAGCTGACATTACCTTTGTCGCTTGTCGGGATTTCTCAGCCTTGCCATCACTGCTGGAGGTGCTGACGCCACCAGGGGAAGCTCGACCCCGTGACCTGAGCTCCTCTCGGGGCCCCGGAGTCTCTTTCTTCCGTCCACTCCGCATTGACATCTAAGTGAGGGATCACTGTGTCAGTCCTGCTGTTCATCTCCCACCACTCCTGCTCTGTGCCCAGGCTCCCAAAGCCCCTGAACCCCTGGCACTCCACCGTGCCAAACTCATGCCCACTGGCTTTGCAGGGAGCCTCAGTTCCAGCCCACACCTCCAGCCTGGCTCTCGTGTCCCACCCCCCTCTCCCAGCTCACGTACCGAGTCCTTGTTCTGTCGTGTCTTCATTCTTTTGGGTGTGGGACCCCCATTCTCCTTGGCCCGGTTTGATGAAAACATAAATTTTTATGACTCCGCAACCCCCTTCGGCTGTTTCCGAGGAGACGGGAGCTCCTCTGGAAGGGGGGCTTACACCAGCCACGCAGCAAGATCCTGCTGAATCCTGAAAGGGAGACAAGCAGATGAGGGGAGGGGGAGAAAGACTGAGTGGACTACAGAACATCCTTTTGTGGCTTGCTATAAAAATATGACAAAATTATTGTTGCTCCCTTATTTAGAGACTCAAGGATGTTTATCAAGAATGCAATAAACTCTCCCATCGGCGTGTGAAAAGATTTGCCCACTGCCATATCTGATTTCCAGTTTCTAGGAGTGATATGTGCACGATGCGAGGTATTCATTCTTAATGGCTTCAAACTGAAAGAGGACAGATTTAGATTAGATATTAGGAAGAAACTCTGCACTCTGAGGGTGACAAGGCAGTGGAACAGGTTGCCCAGAGAAGCCGTGGATGCCTGAACCCTGGCAGTGTTCAAGGCCAAGCTGGATGGGATTTTGAATAACCTGATCTTGTGGAAGATGTCCCTGTCCATGGCAGGGTTGTTGGAAGCAGATGATCTTTAAGGCTCCTTCTAATCCAAGTCATTCCGTGATTATCTAATTCTATAATTCGGGGCCCAATAATGCTGCTTTGGAGAATGCAAGAAGGAATGGCTATCAGGATGTTATCTGTCTTCTGGAATAATTTTAGTATTTTCCTTTCCTTGGGAAAAAAACAGGAAAGTGCTTTAAAATGTTCCCAATTACATTTTTCCCGACTTTGTTAGTTTGTCTTTGCACTTGTGGTCAGTGCAGAAAGTCACGCCTCCCTTGCCTGGCCATGTGCCGTCGTTTGCCAGCCCTGTGTCATTTGTCATTCAGCAAAGTGGCCTTTGCTGAATGGCACTGTGCAGCCCAGCCCTCTCCAGAGTACATCCACATGCACTCATGCACCACACCATGTTCCATGCCCAAGGGACACAAATAGGTGTGAGAAAACACATTTAGCTTTGCTTTTGCACGCCACAATCATCAGCTCTGTTCAGCCTGGAGCGCCTTGCCAGGGTCTCCTCCTCCTCAACACACTGGATGTTCCCCAGTGTACCAGACTGGGTCATACTCAGGGATGCAGAGTACATCCTTACACTTGGCAGCAGTGGGAAGATTGCTGAGATCCCTCTGGAACAATTTACGGCTTTGTGCCGTGTCCAAAAGCGTTTTACTATAGATATTTAACATCCTGTTGTATCACACAGTTCCTACTCTGGAGTATGAAAGTAACATGTTTGTGTTAGCCTGTGAACTGGAGGAAATTGTTCAGGGAGACTGCTCCTGAAGTTGGCTTGCTTGAATCCAGCAAGATAAAGACCTTTTGCACTGCTCTGCACCGCACACACATAACCAAAGAGACTCTTTATCCTGCCTAAGCCTGTCATTTGAGTTGCTGTACTCAGCCTCTGGAATGGGCAACCTGAAAGACAACGGAACATGTCCTGTGGAAGAGGCACCAGGAGAAAAAAGCCACAACTACTGGGTTTTATTCTCCCATCTGGAAGCAGAGAGAAATTTTGTGAGTAAGACAGCTATGGATTTGGGTCTCCTGAAGACCATCCCACACCTGGAAAGATCAGCTTCCAGCCAAGCAGTGCAGGAGCATTCTGGATGACTTTGATTTCTCTGAGAAGGGAGCTGAAAACAGGGATCAGAGCAAAAGTGCTCTGAGAGGAGAACTCTCAGAGCTCCTGTGCAGCCCTGTTGCTGGACTGTGTGGCCCCAGGGTCACTGCTTTCCACTGCCTACATTTCCCTGACCATGAAACAGGAGTAATGACACTGGCCTGTCTGTCTCTCCTGGGGCTCCACATCTTCCCTGACCAATGCTTAGACAAACCCATCCGGAAGGTACTTAGGAAAATCAGGGGACTGTTTGTTTTAATTCCATTAATATTTTATTTGACCCTCATCACGAAAGCCCCAGGGGGACTCATCCAGCATTAATTCCCACACACATCAATTCATTAACTGAGACCTCTTCTTTAACAGAAAAATAGCTGACGATGGTTTATAACTGACCTAATGGAGGCAGAGCCCACTCCCAATCCCCACCCGTTGACTTGTTTTACAGCCTCACATTTCTGCCACGCTTTGGCCTTGGGTTGCTAATTCAGCCAGTTACGCTGATGCTATTGTAGATAAGCACCCAGAACCAACATTTCTTACGTGAAACGAAAGATTGTAATGCGTAAGGTGATCCCAGTTTAACTCAGCTTTGACTCAAGCCACGGTGGCAACCTGCAAGTATCAGCTCAGCTCTGAAGGCACAGCAGCAGCAATAGAGGCTCCCAGTGTTCCCTGCATTCCACAGAGACACCACCCACACCTCCCACACCAAAGAAGCCAGAGTGGTAACGCAGCACACGGGTCTCGCTTCAGGTTTCCAGCAATCCTGGAATGACAATTACCATTTTCTTCCCAGAGAAGACAGGCAGGGAAATAACATGCAGCCAACCACAAACTGAAACTTCCCTTTTAGAAAGGGATACCCACTCCATACTTATTCCAACCACTGAATACGCAGTAACAAACAAAGGCAGAAACAAATAGCGACACTTCAAGAGACATAGTCAACCACTGACTGAGACAGAAGTTTCTGTCACTTAGACAGCAAAGACTTTACTAAAATATGTAAGAGAATTGACGCACGCATTATTAGGCTCTGTGATGTACAGCAACTGCTACGGCCAGATGAGAGGATCACAAATCCACCTTTTAATACTAACATCTATGAAATAAAAGCCTGCATTGTGAGCCTTTACAATTAGCAAGTCACACATAACCCTTCCCATGACTGAAGATCCCTGCAAAGGTCTCTGAAGGGTTCTGAGGGCTCCGTGGTTTTGGTTAGGAGGTGAGAGGTGACAGGGCTGCTGTGGAAGGGTTAACCTTTCCCTGGCCCTGTGAAGTCCTTTACAGGTTCAACTGACTTATGAGGCATTGCGAATTGCTATGCGCTGTTTGCGTTTCGTACAACCCAGCCTGGCTTGGCTTATTGCCCAAACCCCTCCATATTCTCCTGTAAGCCCTGGTAAAATCTCCTGCGAGCAACACACATTCAACAGGCATCCCCCACGTGGCATTCAAAATGGATCCCGCTCCTCCTCCTCCTCCCCAGCTCCAAGTAATTCTTCCCAAAGCCTGGGACTGTCCTGCACCGGCAGCCAGAAGCTTATGATGTCCAGTTCCTCTTTTGTTGAAGGACACAGATAGGTTCTCTCCTTCCCAGGCCATCACGTGGAGCAATTCTCCCAGGTAAGCAAACTGGAAACAAGTCCATCTCAAATGAGAAGCACTCAAGTTTTACCTCTTAGAAAGCAGGCTGAATGTTCGTCCTTGGCTCAGGAGAGCACTTACACATTAGGCTGTGGGTTTGAGGAAATAAACTTTCCTAGATGGCGACAGAAGCAGAGGAAATGGGAACCAAGTTTCTGGGGTGGTGTTTGAGGGCTTGGCCAGAACTGTAAATGACGAATGAGTCACGTGCCCAAAGCGCTGCACAACGCTGGGGCTGCAGGCACGGGCACACCCAGCACATGCCCAGCAGCAAGGAGCCCGTTTCCACCGAGACAGGGAAGACAGGGAGATGCTGCCAAAGCCATGGAGCATTTTGACACTTCAGCAGGTGCTCAACGGCAGAGTAAACCCCTTGGGATGGGCAGCCCAAGTCCAGGGCTCCAGTCTGCCTGAGAAGGTCAAACACCAGCTGAGGTCCAGACAGCCCTCTCTGGGACCAGTGCCAGCAGAAGGGAGAGCTGAAGGCTCCCAGCATCAGTATAATTTTTAAAAAAAGAGCTAACATTTTCCCTTTTTGGGTTATTTGCTATAGACAAAGCCATCTTCCACTAGATGTTAGTCCATGCAAGTTTGGAGCAAGGAGTCAATGGAATGCCTGCTTTAGCCTGAATACAGATGTTCTGAAGGGCGAATCTCTTGCCCTCTTCATTTGGGAACTACTTGAAGTACACAGTGACTACTCTTTAAAACATTTTCTGAAATGTAGGAATCACATCCAGAATCCTACGTGAAATCCAAGACATTTGGTACGCAAAGGCAGGGAGTCAGAAGAAGTCAGATGTGAGAATTAAACTGAGTCTGGTTCTGTGCAATTCAATAGCTCTCTGTTCCCATCCTGTTTTTTCTCTTCCCACTTCTACAAAGGGATGAACAAGCACTGGAGGGAGAAACCAGGGTGGCAAAACGAATACAGATGCCTTCTAACACATTGCAGATGCTGAGAAGTGTCCTGAAAATAAACTGTAATGATAACTGGTGGATCCCTCTTGATGGGCAAAGATCACTAAGAAGAGTGTGCGTGTATACATACATATATATATATATATGTGTGTGTGTGTGTATATATATATGACTGCCCAATGAATGATAGTCCCAAATATTTTTAACTCCTGTCTCAATCTCCCTCATTTTGTAAAATGAAGGGAAAATTTCCAGAAATGTAATCGGTTTTAACAACTGTGTAGGACCTTGAAAACATGAAGTTTTGTCCCAAATACTGCAATCACACAACCTGAAGCACAGCATTTCCCAATGGCAGGTTCCTGATTCTGTGCTCGAACTCTGGCATTTTACTACAGGGCATGATGGAGAAAGAGAGGGAAAGAAGGGGAAGGGCACCGTGCTCAGAGTTGGACAGCAATGAAAAAACAGGTCAGGGTTCAGGTTGCACGTCACGGTCTTTTGACACATACCCAGAGCGTGACATTACTGTAAAAGGGAAAATGACTCTGTGAGCAAAGGAACTAGGATGCCAAAATGGTTGAACACCAACATGGCAAAAAAATTTGAGGCTAATATTATCTTGGGTGTGAATATTGCCATGACTGCCAAATCCTCTACATTCAGTAAATCTTGTTAAGAGTAAATATATGAAGGTATACAAATGAAAGGTTGTTTTCAAACAAAGGCATTTTTCTGTCTCCTGCAAAGTAACTACAGCACTGGGCGGATGCAGGGGCTGTGAACTCAGGCCGGGAATTGAATTAATCAAGGAACAGAACTCCTGCAGATCACTGCACACAGAGACCCCAGGATCAGAGCACACATCTCCCAGGCCTCTGCAGACCCCTCCACAAGGCCTGGGACAGGCACATCCAACCACCAGCAGCCATCAGACACAGCCAGGAAGAGCTGAGACCTGCCCTGCCAGGGAGGTTTGGCAGCTCAGTGCTATGTGGCAAACTCGCCTACAAAACGAGTGCAAACTGTGACTACTGCTCAAGAGGTCAAAATATAAATCCAATATAAAAATAGTGACAGCTGTCAATTTTTTTATTATTATTTTTCTATAAAGACATTGATTTTATATGGCAGTGTACTGGAATTTCATTGGATTCTTCTGACTTCAAAATATGGCATAGAATGGGTCACTATGAGATGTGTTAAAATAAATTTTAACAATAAATGTAAATGAATGCTTCCAGAAACTCGACTGTGCCAGAGGGTGAATTTCACACACTTTTAATACACAAGCTGAACAGACTCTCTCGATTTAGATCTATCTTATGTATCTAAGAGCTGATTCACAATCCCATTGTAAGAAGTCAGGTTTGAGACCACCTGAGGAAACTGAACATGAACAAGTCCATGGGACCCAATGAGATGCACCCCAGGGTCTTGAGGGAGTCAGCTGACATAGTTGCCAAATCAGTCTCCGTGATATTTGATAGCCGGATGGATGGCTCCATCCAAAGAGTCAACAGTTCAATGTCCAAGTGGAAACCCTGAACCAGTGGTGTCCCCCAAGGATCTGGGACCAATACTATTTAATATCTTCATCAATGACACAGATGGTGGGATTCAATGCTCTCTCTGCAAGCTTGCAGATGACACCAAGTCAAGTGGTTGATAGGCTAAAGGGAAGAGATGCCATCTGGAGGGATCTTGACAGGATTGAGGAGTGGAACCAAGTGAAACTCATGAAATTCAACAAGGTGCAGTGCTGGTCCTGCACATGGGTCAAGGCAATCATCAGGATCAGTATAGGCTGGGGAATGAAGAGCCTGAGAGCAGCCCTGTGGCAAAAATCTTGAGGATACAGGTGGACAAAAAGGTGGGCATGAGTTAACAATGTGCACTTGCAGCCCAGAAAGCCAAACATGTCCTAAGCTGCATCAAAACAGCACTGGCAGCAGAGTGAGGAAGGGAATTCCACCCCTTTGCTCTGCTCTGGCAAGACCCCAGCTGGAGTGCTGCATCCAGGTCTGTGGTCCCTAGCACAGGAAGGACCTGCTGGACACACATGGACCTGCTGGAAGGAATCCATGAAGACGACCAAAGGGATGAAACACCTCTCCTACAAAGACAGGCTGAGAGAGCTGTGGTTGTTCAGCCTGGAGAAGAGAAAGCTCCAGAAAGACCTTCTGGTAGCTTTTAAGCTCAGAGTACTGAGCGGGCTGGTGGAAGAGCTCACCAAGCCACTCTGCATGATTTATAATCAGCCCTGGTTAACCACAGAGGTCCCAGGTGACTGGAGGTTGGACAATGTGATGGCCATCCATAAAAAGGCTCAGAAGGAAGATCAGGGGAACTACAGGCCTGTCAGCTGCACCTCAGTGCCCAAAGAGGTTATAAAGCAGATTATCCC
Organism: Hirundo rustica; assembly: GCF_015227805.2. Classification (NCBI taxonomy): domain Eukaryota; kingdom Metazoa; phylum Chordata; class Aves; order Passeriformes; family Hirundinidae; genus Hirundo; species Hirundo rustica. The sequence goes on along the minus strand of NC_053451.1, from coordinate 28,733,441 downwards.
AAGTGTGATCCCATGGCACATACAGGACAACCAGGGGATTAGTCCCAGCCAGGATGAGTTCATAAAAGGCAGGTCCTGCTGGACCAACCTGATCTCTTTTTATGAGCAGGTGACCTGCCTAGCCGATGGGGGAAAACTCTGGGTGTTGGATCAGCAGTAGTGTGTCCAGCAGTACCAGGGCAGTGATTGTCCCCCTGTACTCGGCACTGGTGAAGCAAGACCTCAAATCCTGTGTCCAGTTCTGGGCCTCTCAACTCAAGAAGGGCATTGAGGGGCTGGAGTATGTCCAGAGAAGGGCAACAGAGCTGGTGAAGGGTCTGCAGCACAAGTCCTGTGAAGAGAAGCTGAGGGAGCTGGGGATGTTTAGTTACTGGACACTCAGTGCTACGCCTTAGTTGACAAGGCGATGTTGGACTCAATGACCTTGGAAGTCTTTTCCAACCTTAATGATTCTGTGATTCTGAGATTGTAAGTATATAAAGGTGGCTTACAAGAAAGGCAGAGACAGTTTTTACCAGGGCCTGGAGAGACATGACAAGGGGAGTGGTTTCAAACCAAAAGAGGGCAGGTTTAAATGGGATATAGGGAAGAAATTCTCTACTGTGAGGGTAGTGAGACACAGGAACAGAAGAAGCTGTGGATGCCTCAATCCTGGAAGGGTTTAAGACCAAGTTGCAAGGGACCAGAAGCAACCTGGTCTAGTGGAAGGTGGCCCTGCCCATGGAAGTGGGATTGGAACTGGATGATGTTTAAGGCCCCTTTCAACCCATACCAGTCCATCATTGTATAAAATATCCTGAAATTATTCTAAAATAACACCTCCCATGCAAAAAAGAGACTCATCTTGAGGCAACAGCTTCAATCTTTCTTATATGCACTTGTTGACAAACTCACTTTTTAGGCCACCTATGTGCTCCTTCTCTGCAGTAAAATAATAAATAAAAATTAAAATGCTCACACTTCAGGAAAGGGTGCCAAAGAAGAATGCTAAAAATAACTGTGCAGAGCACTGGCAGTCTTAAGAGATAAAGCTAGTTTACATTTTATTAAGCCTACATTAATGTTTTGTTTTGCACAACCATGAGGAGCAAGAATGTTATTTTGAGTATGAAAACTCTAAATCTGGAACCTCCATTCAAATAAATATGAATCTGAGAAAAACAATTCTGATGAACAGAGTGAAATAACAGAGCAAAAGCAGGGTAATAAATAATAAAAACATTCATGCATTTAACAATAGCTTAATTTACAGCCTAGAAGAAGATATTAATTTTTGCAAAAGCAACTGAAAATAAAGTTTGATTCACTAAATGAAGGTTAGATGTACTAAAGAAGGTTATGTTAATCGTAAAACAATTCCTGAGGGCACAGTAAAATGACTGTTAAGTATGTAACAGATTTACTTAAAAATCCCAGAAGAATCATTCTGTCTCCCCGGAGGAGGGCTTCCAGATCTCTCGGAGATACAGGCTGGCAGAGCCCAGTGGTGGATCACGAAACAAAACACACTGGGCTCTACCTTCTTCGAGTGGGATGGAGCCTACAGATGCAAGATCCAGAGGAAGGACACATCACACTCCCCACACTTACTGTTTTATGAAGTGCAGCATCTTCTGTATTTGCAACACCTGAGCACACCTTACCTGTGGAGCTGTTAAGGGGCCAAGGGTCTACTGTAATACCCCACGCTCCTCTTCTGACACACAGATGCCCCTTTGCTAAGAACACAAAGCAAGTTACTCAGAGACATCACAGGATGGTTGCCCAGAGATTCAAAGGAGGATGCTAGCTGGAAGGGACAGATGGACTCAGAGCTGACCAGCACAACTCAGGAGTGATACCCTTCGGATATAAGGCACAGATCCACAAAAATGGCACCTTGGCATCCAGCAGCCATTGAGAAAATACACAGCATGCTACAATTTCCTGAGGAGAATGTCATTATGCCCCCACACAAGCCTATGGCTTTCCTATATCTTGAAATGTGTGTGCAATTCTGCTTCCTCCACAGGAATTAGAAGGGCAATGAAGATGCACGACTGAGTGGGTTAGACATCTCTTAGGGTTAGACAAGGTTACTGAAGTGAGGATGTGACTGGGGACCATATAGCCATATATGAAAAACAGAGGTTAGGTAGGAAATAAATTTTTTTACTGTCTTTTCCAGTACAAATTTGATGACCATCAAACAACACTACAGTTCTTGAAAAAAGTGGCTGCAGAATTTCCAGTTAAAGCACACCATGAGCGATAAAAGGTTCCGTGTCTTTGATGGGAGACTGGTGAGTTTCATTCAAGCACTTTGTGGATAGCTAGAAACCATATCTGGCTATGGCAGTTCCTCCAGTGAAAACAGCTGGAAGCTGTAAGAGTATCAGAGGAAAATGGATAGGATAAGATAGGATGGGATAGGATGGGATAGGATGGGATAAGAATAGAAAATGACAGTATTAGATTAATGGCTGGACTCAGTGATCTTGGAGGTCTCTTCCAACCTAAATGATTCTATGACTTTGCAGCCACTGACACAAAGGACAACCTTTAGATTCTCTGTTTCTAGGGATTCATGACTGACAGCCAACGACCACAAGAGCCATGTGTGCCAAGGGCAAGCACGTGAACAGGGTGAAGATCGACGCACACATCCAGAATGAAAAATAAGTGAAGTGGAGCCAGGGAAATGGGCACAGGAACAATTGTAGAGCAGATATGAGTCTCTGGTAAACTGTGAATCACTCCTAGGCTTGGGATCCCACAGCTTCTCCTTGGTCTACAGGACTGGCCAAGTGGGATGATCCTGCCCTCATCCCTGGCACTAAAGGAACAAAACCCAACGGTGTGTCCAGAAAGATTTGCCTTGGAAGAGGTTGCTGGAGGTCTCCACTCAAATGTCCTGTTCACAGAAAACCGCAAAGCTAGACAAGGTTGTCACAAGCACCTCAGAGAACAATATTCAGAGCATCTCCAGCCTCCCTGGGAACTCCTGCCAGTGCAGAAGCACCCTTGGGAGGAAGGAGAGCTTTTGTCTTACACACTTCTCCAAGCTCATGGCGACCTTAGTCCTTGTGATTTTATGAAATCAGAAAACATAGGTTTATGGCTAAAACAAGGTCTTCCTGGTCATGACACAGAGAAGGATTAGAAGTCCCAAGAGAATTCAAAGCAGGCAATCTATGCTAAAGTACTACCATCTATAGCAATGCATAACCTGCCTGAGCAAGCACAGACACAGGCCACTGCCTCTCAAGCAGGCACCCACTCAAGAGCCCAGAGACTGAGCCCAAACCAGGCTCGGACTGCAGTGTCACGAGAAAAGGAACCACAGAAAGTGAAACGACAGCCTGAGATATTTTTAATGCCTTGGGTAATCTCTGTAAAGCAGCACGTGCCAACCTGTGGGATAAAGCTTGGTGCACAGCTATGGCACGAGCAGCGCCTGTCCCGGCAAAAAGACGTCCCGCACGGATCCACTGTCACAAAGCAAGGTGCCATCATGAGAGGCAACAGCGGCCGAACGTGGAACATCCCTGGTAGCTGGTGAAGGCACCGAGTGAACAAAGTCTTCAGAAACCTGAATAAAGGTCTGCAGGTGAGGCAGGTGAGATGGTAAACGATGGCATGGAGACTCTGGCACAGACCAGTTGGTGCTACTGCTGCGACGGGGTCGCGCAGACAGACAAACGTCTTAAATATCCAGGATTGTTACATCAAGAACAGAAGAACATAGAATTCTTCCAAGGATGAAAATCCAAGGATACACAGAAGATCAGAAAAGACCTTGTAATTAGTGGCTGGAATATGAGTTCTCAGCAGAAGATTTCTAAGAAGGTTTTTCCTGAATGAATGAAATCCACCAGTGCTCAGAGAAAGGAATATTCTTCAGGAGTAGGAAAAGAGAGGTGATTTTTACCTGACCATACCGAGGACTGGTAAGGCAATTATGGGAGTAGTGCATGCCATTTTTACCTGCGTACTCCAAAACGGCTGCTGCCAAATTGAGAAATGTGATGAACTCCTCCCCTTTATTAGCCTTAAGCTGAATAAATACAGCTTACCTGAGAAAATGTTAAAAGGAGACTTAAAGATGGCCTATGAGCAGTAAAAGGGAGAAGATTTCTAAGAGCTCTTTAACCTACACAACCAAGACCCCCACGTCCAATGGATCTAGCTAAAGCTAGACAAATCCAACACAGGAACAGTGCAAAATTTGAAAAGTGGGAGAAATCAATCACTTGAAAAACTTGCATAGGAATACAGTGTATCACTAAAACTTTGTAAGTGTTTTCTTTTATTTTACTGTAAAATAAATGCTCTTGGTATTTTCTCCACAGACCAGCCAGTTGATGAGAACAGGTTTTTCACTACTAAACTTATTAGTAGTCATAGAATTTGGCCAAAAGGTGATGGGGTCTAGCTAGCTCTGGGTGAAAAAGGACTTTGAAAGCAATGGTCTAGCAATGTATGAGGAAAGCCTGATGGATAACCATGACTGGATAAACCATTCTTCATGGAGGGTGAGCCCTCTTTATGGGCCCTACCGGGCAAACTCTGAATAATTCTGAGGTAAATCACTTCATCTGTTGCACTGCCTGAATGAAAAAAAAACAGCAGTATATCCAAAATACTGTGCTATAGATACACTTTATATCCAATACACTCTGCTATATATATCAATATAAAATTTAATAACTATATAACATTATATTTTATATAAGATAGGTTATATTATACAAACTATCATATATATTGTGATATACACACACACACACATAAATATATACATTCACGCACAGTAAATCCAATTCACTGTCCAAACAGATGAAGGTTGCTCAAATGCAACCTTCACTTAAGTGATCTATAGAGCAGAGAGACCTTGTGGAAGAAACAGGCTATCACCAAGTGCATTGTACAGCAGGGAAGTACAAGACTAAAATTTTCCAGCTAAACTACCTGTGATGAAGAATGTCACCAGGGCAAGAGACATGAAGTAAGATTGAGAGCAACCAGCTCCCCTTCTTCAGCAAAGCCCAGACAGACCATCATTGGCTGAAATTGCCTGGAGAAGATATTGCAGTTAGCCTTTGGTTTATAGGTGAAAATACTGCCACAACAATCAATCAAACATTGATATTTTTACAGGAGTAGACAACAACAAATCAGCGTTTGCTGCCACAACACACACACAAAACAGATGGTCAGAAACTTCTGCAGGAGGATTATCAGAGCTGGAAGCTAGGCACTGCCTCTGAAGGCATCGCTTCCTCACAAAGTTGACTTCTCGTAAACTTAAAACATGGCCAGATCTTTATCCCCAAACATTCAAAGCCCAAACAGCCATCCAGGCTGGTAGGGAAGTGAAGCTCATGCCACCTGAACTGGAAACATCCCCTTCTGTTTCATCATTCTCCATACAGACTTCACTGAGAACACGGGCTGTGGGCCCACGACTGCCGAACACGTGACTGGAAGGACAGACAGATTCTCCAGTGCTCATCTCAGTGTGACAAAGAGCAGTGGGATATGTACCTGGCCAGCCTGGCAACACATGCCCCCGGCACTGCTGAGCACAGGAGGTCAGGGAAGGCACTGAGAGGGAGCACCTCACGTTCATGTTAAACCACCCGCTGTGACCAGACTCCGGCAGGATCACAGGAATTAATTCTGCAGAGAACACCTACCCTAGGTGTGCTCACCTGGTTAAGAGCATGACTTTTTCAGAGACGCCTTCACTTTTGAACAGACAGAACTTGTGTTGCCTTCTTCTTCAGCCTTTAAGAAGTCTGCGAAGCATCGCTATTTTGTACTTCACTAGACAGAGTCTTCAAGAAGTACAGATGGGAGGGATGAAGTGATAAACACAAGAAATATATTTCATACTTCCAAAGCATCTCATAATGCAGGAAGAATGAGACCGTAAAATCCAGTGAAGGCAATAAAATAGTTTATTTGTCCAAAAGACATTGGGAGAAAGAAATTAACTGGGGAAGATAACGTCTGACAGAAGAGAAAACCAGGTTCTCAGAAGAAAAGGCATTACACAAGGAGGAATAATATAAGATGGATAAACATCCAGGTAGGTATTTATGGAGGAGCACAGCTGAACACGTGCACAGACCAATTCCAGAGACTGCATTTGCAAACATATTACACCCCAGACCTGGTAAATAAATAAACTTCCCCTACACAGCTCTGTATTCCACACGGACTGCTCCTGTCAACTCCACCTCCATCCCCAAGAAAAACACATGATGAACATGAGAGAGCTCCAGGAGAAACTGGGAAGGTGTACAAGGAGTGACAGGGGCTGAACTTTGAGAAGTGAAAAACCTGCCTGATGCATTTCAACTACAAACAAAACTGGGATGGAGTATTTCAGTTGGAAGGGACCTACAATGATCATCTAGTCTGGGTGGACTGGATGCTCCTCCTCCTCTTGAAGAACAATACAGATCAGGTTGCTTTTAGTACAGTAATCTCACCATGCTATAGAATCACAGCTCCTTGCATGACCATTATCATTTTGGAATTCAAGTACACCCACAAGAAACGTCATCATAATTCCTTGTTCAGGCAAACCTAAAGGTGAGAACGGCAAGAACCTTTCAGAGGTATCCAAACGGTACAAAACCCAGCGAAGGAGGTAAATGCATATGAAGAGAGGTAAAGGCAGGTCACTGCAGCAGGTTAAACCTGTTCATCTTGTTCATTAAGATTCACTGCACATTTAATTTTCAAATGTTTGGAGGTTTTTATAATTTCCAGCAAGAACCACGGTACTACAAGTTCACTCTTTGGCCATGCTTGAAAAGCTCCATCATGAATCATAACTGGAAAAGTCTGGTTTGAAAGATCAGGTCATTCCTCAGAATGTTGGGGAAATAGACAAATGATTGGTTGTGCCATCACCAAAGACAGACACAATATAACATTAACAACTCCCCCGAGAAACAGGGAGAAATAGAATGAAAATAATTCCAAATAACCAACTTGATCATTCACATTTACAAGTGTCCCATCCGTGGGTAACGACCATGGAGCTCCAGCCTTTGGGAATGTGCGTGCGGCACAGCAGTGATGCACAACACCCTCGGGCTCAAAAGAGTCCAGCATTCAACTCAGCCAGCTGTGGGGTCCTCTAATGGGAGAGAGGCTGAACTCTGCAGCTTTAGGAAGCACACACCTGAAGGGTGTGTAACCACGGTCCAGCACCCAGGTGGACACAAAATGAATGGCATTTCCAATTCCTCCCTCGCTCTCCTGCTACACACCTTAGGATAATGGCCCACTACTTTCTCCTCACTTTTTTTAAGGCTGGAAAGCATAGAGAGTCCTATGCAATCCACCCAGTACAACCAGAAATAATGACAACATATTTGGGCGCCGAGCTCGGTAAGGACATGCTGCTCGCTCAAGGCACAGCCCTGCAAAAAAACAGACCCTGCAGACAAAAGCCATACAAATTCTTACAGTGGCCATCCCAGCAAAGGAGTAACTGGCTGCGGACTTCAAGGCAAACGCAAGGAAAGACACTGCCCATGTGGAAAGCAACTTCAGGAACGTACAATAGCTATCGAGGCAGAGAACTCCATGGCAAGCAAAGGCAGCGTGCAAAGTAATGCCACGGTGACCAAATGGCTGCCACTTCAACAGCACAGCGGCCACTCGGCAAAATACAGCCGGCAATTCGCTGGGCAACAGCAGCCGAGCCGGCCACAGGCCAGCACAAGCGGGCAAGGCAGAACAGCCCCCGGCTCCATGGCACAGCCAAAAGGGCAGTGTGGGAAAGCCAGATGCCACTTCTTGAGAAATCCTGAATAACGAACGGAAAGCCAGCCGGACACACCGAGGGATCTCGGCCGGTTTAAGGGGAGCGCAGCCTGATGCCACCCAGCCGTGCGGGGTCTCGCCAGCGCCCCGGTCCCCGAGCGGCACCCTGGCGTGTCAGAGCAGGGTGCAGCGGCCAGGGGTGAATCCCACCCGTGCCCGCCGCAGCCACGGCTGGGGAGCCGACACTCTTCCCGGTCCCCCGATGGAAACGTTATTCCCCGCTCCTCCTGCACGCTTCCCGGCACCTGGGGAAGCGGGGACAATACGAGCCCCCCCCCCGAAGGCGGGCGGGCAGGGCGGGAGCCGGTCCCCCTCCAGCATTGCGCCGCCCTCCTCCCCGCACGGCGCCGGGCCGCAAACTCGCAACTCCCGCCCGCCCGCGCCCCCCCGGGCCCCGCGCGCCCCTGCCCCCGCCGAACTTCCCGCCGCAGGGAAGGGGGGCTCCGCGGGCGCTGACGTCAGGCCGGGCGCGCGGCGGGGGGTGTCCCCGCCCCGGGACCCCCGCGGCGGGCGCGGAGCCCCAGCGCGACCCCCGCCCCCCGTTCCTGAGGGGAAGGCGCCGCGCCGCCGTCCAGCGCAGCCCGGCCCCGGGCGGGCAGCGCCCCCCGGCGACGCCCGAGCGCCCGCGGCCGGGACCCCCGCCCCGCCGGGCCCCCGTGCCCCGCGGCGCTGTCCCGGCTCCTTCCCGGCCCCTCGCCGCATCCCCTCGCCGGGGACCCTTCCCCAGCGCCGCGGGGGTTAATCACACTCTGGCCCCTCTTGCCCCCCCCCAACTTTGGTGTTTCCCCCCCCCCCCACCCCCCCCGCGCGGACTCGCTCCCCATCCCGGCAAACGGACCGGAGGGCTAAAATCCTGCCGCGAAAGAATGCAGCGAGTGGGCGACAATGACAAGCGGGGCGGGAGCGGCTGGGAGCGGGCGAGGGACTCACCGGCGACTCCTGAGGGGAGGTCGAATGAAGGGAGGAATGGAGGCGGCGAGGAGCGGGGGGCAGGGATTTAAACGCTGCCCCCCCCCCTCTTTTTTTTCTTTTTTTTTTTTTTTCCCCCCCTTTCCTCCCTCCTCCTTTTCCGCGCTCCCTCGTTTCCTCTCGCGGCTCCGGAATAACCGGTCGGTGGCAGGGACAGCGGCTCCGGGAGGGGGGTGCGGCGGGGAGCGGGCCCCCCCCCCGCCCCGCGGCTCTGTCGCCCCCTCTCCCGCCGCGCTCAGGCGCCTCCGCCTGCGCCCCGCCGCCCTCCCATCGCTCCCACCGCTGCCCGCCTTAGCCACCTCCCATTTCCGAAGGGCCCAGAACGAGCCCCCTCCCCCGCCCCTCTGCTCCTCGCTCGCCGCCGCCCCTCCCCGCGAAACACCCCACACACGCCGCACCCCCCCGACCCACCCGTGGGCAGCGTGGGACGGGGGAGGAGGAGGAGGAGGAGGAGGAGGAGGAGGGGCGGGCGCGGGGCGAGCAACCAGCCCGGCTCCCGCCCCGGCCGCGCCCCGCACCGCTGGGCCCCCGGCGGCGGCACAAAGGCCGGGCAAAGTCGGGGAGAGAGAGCCCGGAGGGGCGCTTTTGGCAGGACGGGCCCAGGGCGACCGAGGGACGCGGGGAGGGGGCGGCGGCGGCGGCGGCGGCCGGCCGGGGCTGCGGCGGGGCCTCCCGGGGGGCGGGGGCGGCGGCCGCCCGACGGGCGCTCATCGGCGTGCGGTGCCGCGCGCGCATCCATCCCCCCCGATCCCGCTTCCCATCCCCCGCCCGGTTGCCAGGCAACGGCACAAAGGGAGCGCGAGCCTCGTGCGGGGGCCGCTCCGCGCTGCCCGCACCGGGCCGCGCGCCCCCGGCACACGCGCGCGCACGCACGGCGCGCTCGCGGCGGCGGCGTGCGGGGCCCCCCGCCCCCGGGTCGCGCGCACGCGGCGGGATGCGGGATCCGGCCGGCGCGGACCTCGCCCGAGCGGCGCCACATCGCCCTCCCCCACCCCGCCCCGCCGCCGCCCCCCGCGGCCCGCACCGTGCGGGGGAGCGGCGGGGCTCGGCAGTAAGGAACGTGAAACATCCCCCCCCACGGCCGCTCAGAAACGCGGGTGCCTCCCCTCGCTGGCCAAGTTCATGGCGTCGATGGCCATTTTGGAAAAGCTGCTGTGGGAGGAAAGGCTTTGGGAAGGAAGCGGGGAGCCCGGCGGCTCTGTCACCCGGCCAGCCCGCCAAGGGGCTAATCCAGCTCCAGCCGCTGCCTGCTGCGGGAACGCAGCCAGAGGGAGCGCGGGGCTGGGGGCCGAGGAGATGCCGCGAGTGCTGCCCTTCCTATCCCGATTAGCTGCGGAAGGCACGGCAGTCGTGGGGGCAAAGCTGGAGCTGTGTCTCACAGATGTGAGCACGGCTGTACGTTTGAATAAAGGGAGCCTTCGTGTGCAGACGGGCAAGTTTCACTCTGATGGCCTTCAAGCATAATCCCAAAACATTTCCTCGGCAGGACCTCTCAGTGAGCAGGCTGGATGGCATGCTCTCCAAGGGCTTTTATTCAGCAATTCTCATTGTCCCTTACATGGCTCCGAGCGCTATTTACTGTACGGCGTCCAAACTCGGCACTGAATAGAGATGTATTCTGCTCCTCGGGGGGGGGTTCAGCAGTGCTATTCACCCCAGTGCTTTAAAAATCAATAATAACAATGTCCCTGCAACACCCTTCTAAGTCGATGGTTCCCAGTGCAAGTGTTCCACACCCACTTCCCAGGGGTACCGTGCCATTTCAGGGCCTCGCTATTTACCCTGGATGCAGAGTTGCTCTTGGTGCCTCTCATTCCCAAGCTGGCTCCGCTGGCATGCAGCACCCTGTTGCACAACATCAGCATGCTTCATGTCTCCAGCCCTCATTCATTCTCACATCCACCCTTCTCCCCAGCCTGCCTCTTTGTCCTGCCCCTCTCCAGGAGCCTCTGCCCTGCTGGCGGTAATCCTGAAGTGCTGTGATTCCCTAGGACTCTCTGGTTCCCACAACTGGCACAGAGGATTGAAAAAGCCATGGCTAAAGTTCGCAAAAATGCCCACCGGGTTTTGTGTGGTCTGTCCAAAACATTTCAACGCATTGTTTTGGAGAGGTGCTGCGTGGAAGAGAACTTGTGGATCCCAAGCACAGGGGTAAGCGATATCTGCTTCACAAAGTGCCTCACCAAGCTGAGCCCCAGACAAGAAGACAGAATATTATTATTGCTGCTGAGGCGGTGGCGTTTGCAGTTGTCACGGCTGCTTCAAACTGTCGCCTTTTGTCGCTGACAGCCTCGCGTCCTGAGCTCACAGTGCGTGTGACCCTTAGAGGCCAAAGTGATGATTCATGAAGGAGGAAGATCTTGTCGAGATCCTTGTTCTCTGGATGCTAAACAAAATACCCAGATCCCCAAGGTTTGTGGTTTGAGGAAAAGCCTCTGTGGCAGCTGCAGTGGTTGGTATTGCGGAGATCTTCTGGATGAGTAACGTGTGGTACCAACCACAATATCAAGCCCCAAATGGTTTTCATGTCATCATCTTCCATAACCAGGTCAGTTGCTTCAGTTAAGAAACTTGATTTAAACGTTAAATTCATTATCAGGATTTTAGTATCGTTTGTTATTTCAATAAGTGAAGAGGCAGAGACTCCAATGCCTTATGAAAATCTTACTAGGGTTTGGGTTATTCCAAGAAGCCAGCCGAAGATGGTCTGCACTCTTAGTTTATGAAGGGGCATCAGAGGTGATTCAAAAGAGAAGCAGGACCAGGGCAACCATTCCTTTTTCCCACTCATAAATGCTCATAGCCAAATTGCTGCTAGGTCAAGCCACACTCTGCTCTGTTTCAGGGTGGTAAGCATAGGTGGAAAATGGACAAGAAGCACGAGTGGTTGTGCGTGCTCATGCAGCAGGACCAAGGTGGGCTGGCTGCAGAACGCGGGAAATAAAATTACCTCCCCTTTGAAATCAACAGATTGAAGGCCTTGAGCAAACCAAGAGCGTTATAGCTGTGTCTCTTCAGGTTGGATATATGACGTGGCGAGTCTGTGAGCCACCTAGGAAGCTCAGCAAACGGATACCAAACTTCCTGGGGTGTAGCTGATCCTCGCTCGGATTAGGGAGATAGAACACACCACCTCGAGATCTCTCCAGCCACATCATCCCACTGCTTTCCAGTTCTACCAGGGGACAAACTGCTGCCTGCAAAAGGACAGGCCCTGGCTGGGATGTAGCCTTCTTAGGGAAATACTGCACAAGAGAGGTGCTGATAGTCCTGTGGGGGAGGGAATGAGATAAGTGAGGGGCTGGAGCCCGTGGCATACGAGGGGAGGCTGAGAGAGATGTTTCTTTCAGCCTGGAGTAGAGAAAAGTTAGGAGGTAACCAATTACACTCTTCATCTTTTTTTTTTTTCCACTTTGGTGTGGAGGGCTACAGAGAAGTGAGAGCCAAGTTCTTCTGACAGATACACAGTGAAATGCCTGTGAAATTTGCAGGGAAAGGAATTGTGACTAGATAAAGGGAAAACCTCCTTCCAGAAGGTAGTTCAGCACTGACACAGGTTTCAGTAGGGGCTGGGGAATCTCCTCACCTTGAGACGGTCAGAAACTGCCTGGCCAAGGCCCCAAGCAGCCTCATCGAGGTCTGGAGCTAGCCCTGCTTTTAGAAGGGGTTTGAAGTCTAGACCTCCAAACATCTCATCTCAGTCTTCCTGTGAAACTCTTACTCTAAAAATACACGGAGCCCCGCTTCCCTTTTGACACATGGCATATAGTAGTCTCCTTGATGGAAAACATAAGGAAGCAAGTTAGAGCTGCTTCCACACCGAGATAGGCAATGCTCTAGCATGCTGATCTTTGCCTAGAGAAGGAGCTTCATAATGTCCTCCTGCCAACCTGTCCAAGCTGTCTGTATTTAGTCTTCCAGCAGCAGAGCCGAATACTCTTCTTTTTGATTAAACAGCACAGCACCCCATAGGAATTACCCAGCACCCAAATTTTGGGACTTCTCATCAGATGTTCATCAAGACAGTGTCCCTGACAGCCTCCTGTATGAAAGACATTGGTTTCCCAAGGTTGGACAACATCCCACAGTTCTTGAGACAGACGAGAACATACTAGAGAAATTCGGTGGCTCTTCATCATTAAGGCTTTTCTCTGCACTCTACAACAAGCCTAATGGAGTGGTATCTCCCCTTCCAGCTCATTTATGGGTGCACACACGTATTTAGAAAAAACAGAAAAATTCTGCAGGCTTTTGGAGGGCAGGGGGGGAGGGGGGGGGGAAGAGGCAGCAACTAATGTTAAATTATTCCCTTAACAGCTGTACATTGCTCTGCATATGTAATTTAAACAGAGTATGAATTGAGAGGTAAAAGAAAGCAAATCCAGCAAATGTTTCCATTCACAGGGAGCGTCAGATTGCCAGCCCATCCCCGTGCTGTTACTCATACTCTGACTGCATTCACAATACAGCACAGGGATCTGATGGAGACATCAGTTTATACAACAGGAGCGCTCAGGTGCGGGAACAGCCCAGTGCCTGGACATTTCTACCACAAAGAAACTGCAACCAAATCTCTGCCACTGAGCCAAAGAGAAAGCAGCGTTCGCATCTCAGGATGCTCTGGATGAGGACGAGTGTTTGCAGTGACCCCAGCAAACATGCCAGCATCACGTATTCCTTCTGTACGTTGTGCCAGCAGTGACGAACTCTTTTGAATTAGGAAAGGCACCAAGGCGAGGTACTGCTATGGCGGGATGTGTTCCCATCCCCTCACGGCTTTTCCCATGTGTTCCCATCCCCTCGGGGCTTTCACGCACCTTCCGTGACAGTGATGCCTCACTGGTGGTGATGCAGAAACTCTTACCTAACAAATTCTTCCCACGCCGTAGGGACATGTACACCACTTCCCTGCGGTTGCAGCCTGGCTGCATTTAAACGGGCAACGCCAGCTACCTTGGGCACTAAACTGCCTTCCTTGCATGGAAAAAGATAAATGGGAGGGGCGGGGGGGGGGGGGGGGGGGGAGGGGAGATGCTCTTGGGAATATGAAAGATAGCAAAGTTTTTTTGGTTTTGTTTTTGTTTTTTTTTTTTTTCCAAAAGAACTGCCCTGATTGCTAAGCAGTAGCCATGCTGTTGACAAAATCCCAGTTATCTAAAACAAAGGAGCGGTGAGGTGTAGAACGGGAAAAGACAGCCCACTGCCTGTACCCAAAAGGCACATTCCTTCAGGAAAACGGCGCTGTCACGCGCACAACCGCTTCTGCGGGAGACACGGCAGCGGGGGAGGGCTGGGGGAGCCCAGAGGACCCCGCGAGGGCGGAGGAAGATGGAGCAGAGCCTTCCCTCGGCGGCACCCGGACTACAGCTCCCAGAGAGCATGGGCGAGAGCCGGGCTGCAGCCGGGGCACAAGCGATTCCCTGCCACTGAGATGTGTGCTGTGTGCGCTGGTGATGCCCGGGAAACCAATCGCGTCTCTACCCTCACATTCTCCCTCCCACTCTCTTCTCAGCTCTGGGCGCGTGTGCCAAAGTCTTTGTCTTCCCTTCTTGGACTTAGTCCTTAATCTGTGCTGTGTAGTGAAGGATCAGCGGTGAAATGCCAGTGTTTTAAAGTTTTGTCTTTGGATTTTCAAGTCCACATTAGGACGAAGTCGAGGGGGATTGGGACTTGCTGAGCAACCTCAGAAACAAACGCCAAGAGTTAAGCAAGGCTCTGGAAACTTTCTGTAGGGAAGTGGGGCAGGAGCTGAGTGTGCCTAAGAACATAGCAGGGCTACTGATGTGAATATAATGGTGGGCAAGGTGGTTTTATCATCCGTTCACCAGCTGGATTTCTCACAGTAGCACCCCCAGCCCCCCTCCTTCCTCTGAGTCAGTCCAGAACAAAGCTGTTTGTTGAGCAGGCACTGGGGTTTGCTGGCACCCAGCCTGCTGGGGCACTGGCTGGAGCACGGACGGCTTTCCCCGAGTGCTGCTGAGTTGCCCCTGCGAAACCAGATGGAGCTGACAGAGGGTACCCATCCCACCTACGCCTCCAGTCACTGTTCTACAAGCCCCTTTTGGGGGAGGACAATCAGCGTTTTCTCTCTCAAAGACTTGCCATTTCTGTCTACCATCATCTGAGTCCAGCAGACAGATGGTTGGGGGCCAACCCTGAGGTCTTTACATCAGTGGAAGGCACGGTTAAAATCCCTGCACAGCAGATCTTCGTGCAACACGGTTTGCTGAAGATGACGGGGGCAAGTCATCGCACATGCCTTCCCTTTGATGTTTCCCGGCTGGTGGCCAACAGAGCAGTCTGGCTGTGGGACAAAGCTGTGAAAGCAGGTGAGGGGAGCTGGGCCTTTTCTTCCCCTTGCCGGTCCCCTCTGCTTTTTTTTGTTGTTGTTTTGTTTGTTTGTTGGGGTTTTTTTTGTGTGTGTGTTTTTGTTTGTTTGTTTGTTTGTTTGTTTGTTACCTTTCTGTGTGAGCATCTCCTGCTCTGGTGTCAAAACATCCCCACTTCCCAAACGCCGGCAACTAGAGATAAACATCAGGCCAAGTCAGGCAACTCAGGTGTGAAATACATTTTAATAGAGTTTAGGGATCTGTAGTTTGTTTGTTGCTCAGCTGAGCATGGGCTGTCCAGAAGGTGAAGCAGACATCATGGGCGGAGGGGAGGGTGAAGGAGCGCAAGAGGGAAGAGAACAGAGAGAAAAAGGTCACAAGAAGCAAATGAGAGCGTGGGTTTGTTTACGGATGTGCTTTAATACATCGCCCCGCAGTGCTATCTGCTGAGCCAGAGACTGGCAGCACACACACGCACACGCACGCACACCCGGTGTGGGACAGCGGTGCACTTCAACGCTAAGCACAGCCCAACACAGCACAGCCCAACACGACACTGCCGGGGTGGAGGCGAGGGGCGCGCGGCTCCCGCCGGGGCTCAGGGCAGGCACACGCCCGGGGCACGGGGACGCCGTAGGCCAGGACACGTACACACACCTACACACATGCACAACGAGAGCGAGCCGCCGGCAGCACTCGGCTGGACGCAGCCACGGGTGCTGCCGCAGCGTCCGAGCGCGCCGGCCGGCGCACGGATGGTCACCGCACATGCTTCGGCGCACGAGGGAACGCGCTGGGCAGACGCTCCCGTGGTCTGACACGTGAGCGGAGCGGCCCAGGCGTGGCCCTGCACAAACAACAGAGACGCACAATGCCTAGATCCAGGAATGCTTATGACCCCACAGCAAGGGAGAGGGTGTAGGCCGCTCTCTCATCCTTCACCTGGGTACATCTAGCCAGGGACACCTGAACTCGAAGGGTTTCGAGGTGAGAGAAAACCACGTGACAGAGTGGAGAGAAAGAGCAAAAAAGGGAGCAGTGGAGGGAAAGGAGGGTTCAGAGTCTGTGAGGTGGGAAAGAGCAGCAGGGTGGCTGTGCCCTGGGGACAATGTTCAAAGAACACTTGGGTTGCGAAAGTTGTGTCCGGCGAAGCGTGCTTCATCACCAAGCTCCTCCTCAATCCTGCAGGAGAGACAGCACACATCAGGCCCTTGCAGTGAGGGAGCATTGGAGGCACCAGGGCGCCAGAGAGGCAGCTCATCAGCAGGAAGCTGACATGTGCCCCAGGCGCTCAGCTCCTGCCAGCTGCTGTGACTGCAGGGCTGCACCCTCATGCCAAGGAGGAGGAAAGGAGTCGGCCCCTGAGCCCTCCCTAGGATTCTACTGTCATCTCCGTGCCTTGTCTTTGCCGTATTTCACCCACAAGCCCCATCTACCCTTGAGCTTCCAGCTTCTCCCACCCAAATGGTCACTCCCCTATCCTCTCTTCTGCATTCCCACCCCTGGAGCCCCTTACCTCATGAGCTGGTTGTATTTAGCCAGGCGTTCAGACCTGCAGGGAGCACCCGTCTTTATCTGTAAAGCATTCCCCAAAGCAAACACTGTAAGACACTGTTATGATTCGTACCAGTTCCCCATGGCAGGGCAGGGGGTTCTGTTTTGACACCCCTTTGCTTTCCTCCAGGCGTGTGCATGGCCTGGGTTTCACCCACCTGCCCAGTGCACAGTCCTACAACCAGATCAGCAATGAAGGTGTCTTCAGTCTCCCCAGATCGGTGGCTCACCATCACACCCCATCCATTCTCCTGGGCCAGCTTGCAGCTGCAAGGAGTGAGAAATGCAGTCAGTAGCTCCTACTCCTACAATTACCACCTGCACAGGATAAGATTCAGGCGCACTCTGCTCCCACTCTCAGCATCCTACACTTTGGTAGGGACACAAGTCTGTTCACCCAGTGCACAGCATGACACCTGGCTGGGGTTCATCACCAGCCCATTCACAGGACAACAAGGGCAGTGGGCCGGACTTACGCTTGGATGGCCTCTGTGACAGATCCAATCTGGTTGACTTTGAGCAGGAGGCAGTTGCAGGCTTTCTCTTCAACGGCTCGCTCGATGCGCTTGGGGTTTGTCACTGTCAGGTCATCTCCCACTATCTGAATCCCCACATTGGCGGTGAACTTGGACCAGTTCTCCCAATCATCTTGGTCAAAGGGGTCCTCAATGGAGACCACTGAAAGGACAACCCAAAGAGGCAAGAGTCAAAGCTGCCTCCCTTCCCACCCCAAAACCACAGAGGGTTTGTGGCTGGTCGGTGTGCAGCCCCGTGCTGATTCCCTACTGCCCCGCACAGCAGCTCACCTGGGTAGTCACGTACAAAGCTTTGGTAGAGGTCGCCCAGCTCATCTCCAGAAATGTAGCGGCTTGGGTCGTCTGGGGACTTGA
Source organism: Hirundo rustica (assembly GCF_015227805.2). NCBI lineage: Eukaryota > Metazoa > Chordata > Aves > Passeriformes > Hirundinidae > Hirundo > Hirundo rustica. The sequence continues at coordinate 28,715,872 of NC_053451.1, read as the reverse complement.
AGTCCAGGTCGTATTTACCGTCACGGTAGAACTCGGAGGCTGCCACATCCATACCGATGACGATCTTGTCTGTGTAGCCCGCCTTGTCGATAGCCTCCTTGAGCAGCTCCAGAGCTGAGAGGAGAATTGCAGCCAGGAGAGTCAGCCCACACAGAGAGCTCTGCCTTTTGGTGGGAGCCTCCCTTGGGAAGGGCCCTAGAGGCACTAAATTCTAGTGGTGTGATGGAGAAGTAGAAGGTAGCCCAGAACGCAACAGAAACGTGCCAAGGGGCTGTAGGGGCTGTGTCCAAAGGGACAAGGAGGAATTAAAATGCAGTTCCACAGCTCAAAGACAAGTTTGTGGAAGGCCTTGTAAAAGTGTGCACACACATAAAAGGTTTGTATGGAGAGGCTGTGACAGATTAGGGCCACCGCTAGGAGAAGGAGCTTAGAAACATTGCCCAACACAGGAGGTCAATGACACTGAGGCATCACCTTTTAAATCAGTTTGGGGAATGCTGTGAGCTGGGCATAGGAACCCATAGCATTGCAGGCAGGGGTCCCCCATCTCTGTAGGGCTCTCACCTTCGCTATTTTCCAGGATGTTGGGGGCAAAGCCTCCCTCATCACCCACATTGGTAGCATCTTTGCCATACTTCTCCTTGATGACACTCTTGAGGTTGTGATAGACTTCAGCCCCGATGCGCATGGCATCGCGGAAGCTTTCTGCTCCCACAGGCAGGATCATGAACTCCTGCATGGCCAGCTTGTTGCCTGCGTGGGAGCCTCCATTGATCACGTTGAAAGCCTGGAAGAGCCCGTAAGAGAGTCAGAGCTGAAGGAACCGGTCTTGGCACCCCTGAGAGGTGGCTCTCAGATGTGTCACCATGCCTGTTCATGCCACATCCCACAGGGTAACCTAAGCACATCAGCTACAACCATCAGACCAAAGGCACATAAGCCTCGAGTCTTCCTTCCAGTAGTGGCTCAAAGCACATGGTTAGGGAGGATTTTCCCACCTGTTTCCCTCTCAGAGATCTCCTGAGATATGTGTGTTTATCTATGCTCTGTTTATCTGTACGTGTTTATCAACGATGCAGTTATTCTCTCGTCCAGGACCCTTTTTCTTGACCCTGAGAAAATTTTAGCATCCACAACTCCCTTTGTGAAAGAGTTTCTCAAGGCAGCTTCCTGTGGTGTGAAGACCCATATGCCTTCGTTTTGAACTGTGCCCCCGAGGGTTCACATGATGCCCTCTGGTTCTTGTGCTAAGAATGAGACCTTTGGTCAGCCTCCCATCACAACCTCTACTGTATCCTCCTCAGGCTGCTTTTTTCCAATTGAAACTTAACAAATCTAGGGCCTTGGTTTGCTTCCCTGGCAAGTGCAGTGCACAATTTCAATCCCCTATCCCTTCCTTATCTACCTCCCCACACCTTTGAGGTTTCTTTTGGAAACAACCACTCTTTCGGAGTTTCTGAATGTGGATGTCAAGGGCAGAGGAGTCTTACTGGCACAGGAAGGATGAGGTCAGAGTTGCCAGCCAGGTCAGCGATGTGCCGGTACAGGGGCACATCCTTCTCTGCAGCTCCCGCCTTGCACACGGCCAGCGAAACTCCCAGGATAGCGTTGGCGCCAAACTTAGCTGTGGGCAAAGGAGGAGATTGACTTTTCAGGTGGCAACATCCTGCCCAACCTTGGGCTCACCTCAGCTTGGACAGTGCCCCCCACTGCAGCCCTGCATCCTGCCATGCTCGCAATTTCCCAGCCAAAAAGAGGGAAGAATTACATTTGTTCTCTGTGCCATCCATCTCAAGCATCAGATTGTCTATCTTCTCTTGATCCACAACGGAGAGGCCCTGCAAGAAAGAAACAGCTCCTGAGAAGGGGACGATTGGAAGAGTTGCTGGCTCTGGTGTGTGGGTGAGGAGGCGTTGATGGAGAAGCTGGGGGTACGAGGACCTTTTCAGCTTGTGGGGGAACAGATACACACAAAGCTCTGGAAACTGGTGCCTTGGTATTTAGTCAAGTCCGGTAACCCTGGTGGTGTTGCTGCAGTGCAGTGTAGATGTACCCATGGTGGAGAGGGAGTCAGCTGCAGCCCAGGCAAGGCCACGCATTGCTGGAGACACAGGACCCCCTTGGGGATTTACCCAGCCTTTTGGCAGCTTCCAGGGAGCTTTGTGGTGCTGTGGTCGCACAGAAGCTAGGCAGAACGACAGAACGTGCTCAACCTCAAGCAAGCGAATGTAGACTGGATGGAGCCCTCCCCAGGAGTGAGGTGGAGAGCAAGGTTAGACCCAACACAGGCAGCCCTCCACCACGCTGGGTGCTTTTCAGAGGTGGAGAGAACTGGGCTGTCGGCCAGAGCCAACCATGGGTTACATGGCGTGTAACATGTGCTTCAGCTCAGCTCTCCTCAAAGCAGGCTCCAGGTGTAAACAGATGCCGCAGATGTGACACCACCGCCCTGCAAGGCTGTGCCAGACCCTGCACTACGCAACCATTGCTCATCACACCAGGATGAGGCCACAGACATGTGGATGTGATTCAGTGCTTGAGGGGGAGCACAGCTGAAAGAGGGGGTGAGCTCTACAGGGAGCACCGAGGGGACTAGTTAGGCTGCGCAGATGCTGCGGTGGGCCGGGAAGAGTTACATCCTTTCCTCCCAGAGAAAAGATTGCTGTGGACACACACAGGCATGGAGGGCAGGAGGGGTGTGCCCAGGTTCACAGGGAGCATTGCAATGTCTGTTAGCCCGGTGAGATGAAGAGAGGCAGAGACAGAGATCAGGGGACAGAGACGGACCAGAGTAAGCATCGGACAAGGGAGAACAAAGAGAAATCCTTACAGAGCCCACGAGAGCTGGGGCGACAGTGCTGTTGATATGATCCACGGCCTGCAGGACCCCTAAAGAAGGGAAGAGGCAGAGAAAGAAAGAGAGAGAGAGAGAGAGAGTGAGGCAGAGAGAAGAGTGGAAGGAGGGAGGGAGAGGACCGATAGAGAGACAGAGGGGGAGACAGCGAGGGAAGATCGAGGCCTGATCTTTCACTTGACGCTAGGTCTGTGCCTCTGTGATCTCCCTGAGAGCAGTGGGGCACGTCTGTGTCACACCAGTGGGTGGGCAGCACCCTCCAGCAGAGCCCCACACACAGGCCGCCCCGAGGATGAGCTGTGGAGCAGGCATCTCCCCACCTTTTCCAAGGAAACGTGACTTGTCGTTGTCTCGCAGCTCCAGCGCTTCGTAGATACCAGTGGACGCTCCACTGGGGACGGCTGCTCGAAACATGCCTGGGAAACAGCAAAACCGGGGTGTGAGAGAAGCAGAGAGTGAAGAGGAAAAACCCTCGTGCACCTGCTTCTGCCCTGCTTTCATAGGAAAAGGTGCAGCAACTGCTTGTGCAAATGGATGTACTGGCTGGCTGCTCGTGGCTGGTCTTCTCAGAGGTGGAGCACCTCAGTGGCAGAAATCAATGCACCCAGGGCTTCCAGGCTGAGGAACCTGGCTGTCAGGCACCCAGAGATCCCAGAACTGTGTGTGACGGGTGGAAGTCTGGTTCCTCAGCCCTCCTCCTAATTCCAGAGGCAGCCTGATTCACAGCCACTCTCAGCTTCCTCCCCCTCAGAATGAGGTTTCTGCCTCACTGAAGAAGGAAGACAATGGCTGCATGTCTGCTCTGGCCTCTCACTGCTCCTCACCCCTCAGCCCAAGGAGTTTTGGGCCCAGTGCAAATGCAGCTCTTCCAGCTGAGACCCACACATGGACGTAGCTGCACAGAGAACTCGGGAACAAAGCTCTACCCCTGCCATGAGCATGGCCATGGATGTGCCACCAAACTTCTACTATGCCCCAGGACTGAAAGCACAGCTGCAGCAGGGGTATGATGAGAAGGTGCAGACATTTATGATAAAAAGACCTTCCGTCCCTCCTACGAGCAGGCTGATGGCTCAAGTCACATACAGGACAGCCAGCTGTCTTGTGATTTGCCCAATCTGGCACGTGTGCAGATTTGCCCAATCTGAGCACAGGCACAAGCAGAGCCACGAGCAGGGTTTTTGTCTCTGCCTCTTCCCCTGGCTTGTTGTCTGCTGGGGGTTCCCCAGTGAGGACCCTCCATGCTCTTGGTGTTCCGGGCTGCGGCACAGCACCAGCTCTGCCGGGGTGGGCAGGGCTTGCCCTCTCTCTCTTATCCTCACCCGCATACCTTTGTGTGTGTAGAGGTCCACCTCCACGGTGGGGTTCCCACGGGAGTCCAGGATCTCACGGGCATGGATCCTCTCGACTGCCATGGTGAGTCTGTGGAGAGGAGAGGACAGGATACGTCAGCTCTGAGAGGTTCCAGGATGTCGTGCTCACCCTTTCTATGTCTAGACTGACAGAGAGAAGGGAATTCAAGGAAAAGTGACCTTAGAAATTTGCGCTAAAACTATTTGCCTCAGGAAATTTAGAAATTCGTCCAGATTGCAGGAATCTGTGAACATTTTTCCAGGAACTGGCTACCTATTTGAATTTACTCCATCCCTCTGCTGCAGCTGGCAAACTGGGAGCACTCTGCCTCTCTCCCTGCGTCACAGCACAGCGCCCGATGCAAGCCCGGATGGCAGGGATGGGGAGGGTGCCACGGGCAGCGGAGAGGGAGGGATCAGCTGGCGCAGCGGGGAGGTGCCCCTGGCTCTGGTGTCAAGGACGGGGCAGCAGCTCCTGGCATCTCCTGTCCCCTTGCCGGGAGGCGAGGGCAGCGCCTGGCAGGCCAGACAGCAAGCAGCTGCTGCGTCCCTGCGTGGAGAATGGGGAGCCAGCCGAGCGTGATGGGCAGGGCAGGGCAGGGCAGGGCAGGGCAGGGCAGGGCAGGGCAGGGGGGCACCTAGCCGGGGGGCACCCCAGCCCCTCTCTAGCCCATGGCAGGGCAGCCATCCCAGCCTGGCTGTCCCAGACCCCAGCCACGTCCCCCTGCCGAGCGCCTGCTCTGTGTGCCCCGTGAGCTGCAGGGTCAGGCTGTGCCAAGGCTGTGCCAAGGCTGTGCCAAGGCGGCAGGAGTGTGGAGCCGGGCAGCCAGAGGAGCCATCTTGCCCAAGGCCACGGTGCCTCAGACGTGGCAAAGAGGGCTCTGAAGGGAGGGGGGACCTGGCCCAGCTGCCAAGCCTTCGCTCCGTTCCTGAGGCAGGAAAGCAGATGAGACTGGGCTGGATCTCTGGTGGGTGAGGGGGGTGAGGAAGCCTAGCGTTTTGGGGTTAAACCGAAAGTAGAAAACATGCTGGTGGGTAATGACGGCTGTTTCAAAGAGCTTCCCTTGCTGCAGTTTGCTCTCTTTTGGGGTTCCAAATCAGCTCATTCCCCTCATGCCACCTCCTCATTCCCCTGTGGGGCTGTGGGGCTGTGCAATGCCGGGGTACTGCAATGTGGTGTGTGTCCCCATGCTCCCAGCACTGCCAAGTTTCCTCCTCTGACTCCCACAGATGATTCCCTCAACCCCGAGCAGGGCTGGCAGAGGCCAGAGTAGCCATGGAGCCCCAGCCAGGTCCTCCCTGTGGTGTGTGTGAGCAGGGGTGCAGCCAGAACAGGGCCTCAGCACCATGGCAGGGGAAAATGAGCTTGAACCGGCACATCACAGCACCGAGGGGAGCTGAGAAGCAGGATGGGGAAGCCGGAGTCAGCGCTCGATGCCACTGCCCCAGGTGGATGGAAATCCCAAGGGTGTGAGGAAATCGTGCTGCTGCTCTGAAGTTTCAGCCAGAGCTTCTCCCGTGGGGAGTTTCAGCCAGCAGCTCCAGGGTTCTCTGCACAGGGCCCTCCACCACGTCCATCTGGGCTGGGATCCCCCATCAGCCGCTTTGGCAGCGCTCCTCACGCCATCTGGCACACGCCACAGGAACTTCCTCCAGTGTCGTGCCAGCACAGCCAGCCGCGAGCTTCCTTTGCAGCAGTGTCCTGGCCGTGCCTCGACAGCCTCCACGGGGTACAGAGGGACAGGACCCCACTTAAAGTCATCTTTGACAGCACACCCGTGCCAGGTGCTGTGCCTCTCTGCTTATCTGGTCACGTTGCCCCCGGTCACGTCTCTGTGGTCGCATCCACCTGCCCCTCTTGGAGCCAGATCCGAGGAAGCCAAATGACAAGCCCAAATCCAGCCTTGCCTGCCCCACCCCATCACTTGCACGATCTTCTCTCCCTTGTAGCCCTTTAAGCCCTTTTCTCCACTTGTGTCGCTGCCCCGTGTCCCCTGCGTTTGCTCTCTTTTGAACAGAACCACCCTGAAATCCCTGGTATCAGCTGCACTGTCCTGAAAGGAGGTCAGAGGCGGATAAGCTGGGATAAGGGATTGGGATGGAGCCATAGCTGGGAAGCCACAGACCACATCCATGAAGAGAGAGGAGGCTGTGCAGCCCCCGTGAACAGGGGCTGGGCAGCGTACGTCGGGAGGCTGGTGCTGCTGCAATGCCTTCCTGTGGAGCTGGCGCCGGCAGCAATTCCCTGTCCCTGCCAGGCCAGGACGGCGAAGACCTTTCCCCCAAGGCACCGCCACCAGTCCCGTGTGCTGCCTCGATTCTCCCGGGCTGGGCACTGCTCCCAGGAAGCCCGCACTGCTGCAGTGTCGTGACTGATGCAGCTCTTGCTTGCCTGTCACCTCCTCTCCCTGCTCTCCCCCTCCCCTCTGGTGTGGGGCCGTGCAAACAGGAAAACATCCCCTCTTCTCCCTCCCTCCCTCTCTCTCCCGGAGCGCCCGTGTTTATGCCAACACGCCGGGAGGCTGGGGGGGCTGCTCCGCTCTGGGGCTGGATCCTTTCCCCAGCGGTGCCCAGACTGAGCGCTGCCTTCTCCCCACTGCCACCCCCTCCCCCGGGAAAAGCTCCATCCCGCAGCACCTCCCGACAGTGCCCTTGGGAGCACCACCTATCCTCGTCGGTTGCCCCCCCTCCTGCAATTCCCCGGGTTCGCGTCTGAAATGATGATTGCCGGGAGGGGAAAGGGGGGGGCTTGGGAAGGAGGGAGTACCTGAAATTAAAATACGAAAGAAAAGTCAGAAGGATGGAGGTGAGGAGAGAGAGGTGGGAGGAGCAGGGGGAGGAAGCGAGGGGAGTCGAGCTGTTAATGCCGCTCGCCGTGGTCCTTCTCCGCTGGGACCCCAAAGTGCGTGTGGGGTTCGGAGGGCACAAGGTGGGCAGCAGAAACATGCACGCAGTGAGGGCTGTGCTGGCCGTGGGGAGACACTTACCTTCCTAGGGCAGGGGTGGACGAGAGATTGAGAAAGTGCTGGTAGAAAGGAGAGAGGACGAAGCTGAGGGATGCGGGACCTCAAGGGGAGATGATGTGTCCTCTAAGCCAACGGTGGCGGCAGCAGCAGGATGGAGACGCCCCTGATAGGGCCGGGACAGCAGCATGTGACCCAGAGCTGCGATGAGTCAGGATTTAGCAAAGCTTTGCAAACAGCACGTAGGGGATGGAGAGGCAGAGAGAGGCAGGCAGCAAGGGATAGACGTAGACAGATGAGGGTGAGAGAGCCAGGGAATAGGAGTGGGTGTGCAGGATAAACAATCCCAGTCACTCCGGGCTCATTAATTGTTTTTATTCAAATCAGAAAATCGTGCAGGGTTTTTGGGAATCAAATCGAACCAACAGAACCTGTAACTCTCCCCTTTCCCCTCTCAGGCCTACTGAGAATAGAACATAGTGCAGTGACTGCAAAAACACTGCAGTGCCTCAGGGCAGCTTCCAGGACCAGGATGGGTGGCACTCCTCTTTTCTCCAGAGGTAAAATGAGGTGAAACCGGTACCGACAGTCCTCACTTTCCCAGCCTCACATATGGGGAAAGGCATCACTACATCTTGACAGCCTTTGGAAAGAGGTGTTAGAAACGGGTCACTCAGTCACTGGATCCTCAAGAGATTCTTCCATTTCCTGCAGAAGGGAGGAGGGAGAAGTTAATGTCTCTGTGCCCAATGTCTCTTCCTCTTTCACTGCTCTCTTTTGCTAGTGGGGTCAGGAATGGCAGCCGGGTTGCATGCTGGCCACCACAACCAGGTTGCAAAGCCTGGCCTCTTTTTCAGGCTCTCATGCTCTTGACACTGACATCCCTCACCCTTCTCCTCATGTAGTATAGTAGAGGAGAGGCTTTATCAACATACTTGGTCCTTTTTCTTTCTCTTCACCTCCTTCTAATCCCCACACTGTGTTGTTCTCACCTTTTCCTTCCTTGTCTGACGCATTTTCTCCGCCTCTTCCCGCTCCTCTTCCTCAACTGATTCCTTGTCGAGGCGTTGCAGCTGTGACAGCCGGGACAGGACCTCCAGCCGGTAATTGGGCTCTTCGGCGCATGGATTGTCCATCAGCACCAGTGCCTGCAGCATGGGGAGAACCTGCAGTTTTTCCACCTCCTGAAAGCTTTTGATCCCATTGTTCCTGAAGAAAAGGAAGCACAGAGATCAGGGGAAGGAGAGCCGTGCAAGTAGGGAAATTCCTTTGGAACAGCAAGTGGACAAGGCAGAAAAAGCAAAACTTAGCAGCATGAGGGACCATAGACCTTGACCACAGATCTGTCACCAAAGATCCAGATCTGTCTGCAGCTCCCCAGACTGAGGGACAAAAGGGACATCTCCTCTGGATTCCTCTGTGCTCAGACAGTCCATTGAACCGTGTGACATCACCGTGGCCCTGCATGGCAAGTGCTGAGAACTAAAGGGCATTTGCAGGCAGAACAGAGAGAGCACGCTTTGAGGAACCCAACTGACTTACGGCAAGGATTGAAAAGCCTGAGGTGGGGTATGAGAATGACTGAACAGGCTGATATTCTCTAAGAAGCCCAGGAAAGGCCCTGGCTGTTACAACACCTAGACAGCTGCCAAGCACCAGTTAAGGATGGTAAATATCAACCCATCCCTACCAGGTCTTCAACTTCCAAAAAAAAAAAAAAAAAAAACCAAAAAAAAACCCAGAAAATCCTAAAGATCTAAATGAGAGTGCAGTCTGATGAAGGGATCTCGGTCCCAACACAGAGCAAGGAGGACCCACCGTAGATTGAGGTACTGCAGGCACTTCATGCTATCACAGAATCCATCCAGGGCCTCAAGCTTGTTGTCACGCAGGTGCAGAGTCTCCAGCTGCTCAAACTCCTCAAGGCCTTCAAGGCTGCAAATAGTGTTCTTGGCCTGAGCACCAGGAAGGAAAATGGGGAGACACAGGAGAAGGAGCAGCAGTTATTTCTGGCCTTTAAATCTCTTTCTATCCTTCAGACTCCCTACCACTCATAACACAGCTTTGTCTGAAGCTCGATCAGGTAATTCAGGGTCAGGATTCAGACTCAAGGACCAAAAGTTTGCTGAAAAAGTGTTTTCTGGAGCATCACTCTCTGTCTGAGACAAAACCACCCCAGGCGAATACTCCACTGCCAGCAAAGTACCTCTTTCCATGGCAGTGCCAAATCTGAGCCTCAGAGAGCAACACGATGGAGGAGAAAGCACACCTAAGCCTAAAATTAATGTGTTTGAAGGATGAGTAACCAGCCCCTCTCAGTCACACAGTCCATGTAGTCCAGGCACCTTCCAGTAGCTGCTTCTCTTGTGGGGAAGCTCTACCAAGAACACCAAGACCAAGAAGTCCCTTCTATTTCTCTGGGCTGTGTCTTACTTCAGGAAGTTTAAAATTCCCCATCACTGAATTTCATTCACTTCACTGGGATGTGGGTTAACGAAGCAGGGAAGTACGGAAGCTCTGAATTTCAGGACTGTTTGTTTTCACAGCAGGATTTCGGCTGGAAAAGACCACTAGAGGTCTCCTGCCCAAGCGGAGGCTCCCCTCAGTGCCAGCACCTACGCTCTGCTCCGTCAGGCTGCTCGCTGCCTTGAGCGGCCAAGTTTGGAGCATCCCTGCTAATTATCATCTCCCCGCCACGTTCTCTAGCCTGGAACTGAGCAGGGCTTTCCTTGCCGATGTGGCTCGGGGCTGCAGTCGCTAAGGATGCTGAGACCTGAATGAAAAACGGGGTGAGAGGTGCTGTTGTGCTCTCTCTTCCTCATAGGTACCCAAGCAATGACATGGGCAATACCTGAGACTAAAAAAGGGGCACAGGCTGAGCTGGTGGGACAGGAGACATTTCAGGGCTGAGTCATTCAGGACACGGACATTTTGTAGAAAAGGAGGATTTTAATAGAATCTGGACAAAGGAGAATCTGGACCAGCTGGGCCAAGTAAAAGGAGCAACACCAGGACAAAAAGAGGAAAGTTGGATACTTAGTGAAGGCCACGTGAATAAATTTAACAGCCAGGAAGGATTAGGACATTGTACCCCAGAGAAAATTGTGAGCTGGTGTGGGTGGGGAGCTCACTGATCGCTGGTTTATAAAAGAAAAACCTCCCGTCGCTCTCATTTTCTTCATCACTTCAGTGTGGATTGCTTTACCAGCTCTGGCCTTGCAAGCACTAGCAAGACAATGCAGAACGCATATTTTGCAGAATGGTTTTTTTCCCCTAAATCAAACAACATTCTGTCTGACATGCCATCACCTTCCCTTAGACACCAGTTCCTAACCCAGATGTGATGCCGCTGTTTCTTATGGAAAGTACATTGCCTGTGATTTCCTCTCCCCTTCCTGCACACTGCACCTTTCTCGGGTTAGCCTTTGCCACCCCTGCTGCACATGACCTAACACAGCCCTGCTGTGACCCTCAAAAATGATGTGCCACACGGTACACAGCCAGCTTGTAGTCTTCTTGGTACATACCACTTTTGACATACCAAATTTCATCTGCAGCTACGTCCTGCATTAACCAAATGTGGTTCAATTCCTTAAACTGAACCCTTTGTCTTGAACCCTGTCCCTGAGGCATCAGCTGCACTTACCCAAGGCTGAAGTAACACCAAAGTCTTTACACAGAAACAAAAGCATTAGTGGGGAAGATTTCCCTGCAAAATGATTTAATAAGCAGGTAGACATGGGAGACAAATTCAAGCCCCAAAGATTCTTGATAGTCAGTTGTTCTAGTTTTAACAATCACTCCTTGCAGTTTTTCACATGGGCAGCTCAGAAACCCCTCAGTCATGCCAGGAACTTTCCCTCAGTAGAGATGCTCTGTTTGCTTCCCTGCAATAACTCAGTAAGGTGACTGGGTATGCTTTGAAATGCTGTGTTGTACCTAGTGACCTATCCACTTCATCCATTCTTGGAGCAGCTCCAGTCATAAAATCCCAGTTTTCCTTCAGAAAATTGCAGGCCATCTCAGCAAGCAATCTCCTCAGAGTTTTCTGCCAGGGAATCTTGATGAAAAGAAGCCACATAGTTTTTCAAAGCCTTTATCATATTTAATTGCTTTTCAAGAGGCAGTGACTCAGGACATCTGTTTAGTCTTTGCAAGCTGTAGCAGAGTGTGATGCATGGGGCTAAGCCATACATACTCCCTTCACTTACATCTCTAGAAGTAAATGCTTCCTTGGAGTAATTGTTTACGATATTAAGAAACTGCTTCTTAGTTTCACTGCAAAATTGAATCAATTTCTTTTTTGGCAGCTGTAGGTGTGAATCATATAATTGTGCTGGCTCGAAACCAGTGTTTGATTAGGCCCATGAGAGAGGAGAAAGAGGCATTGCCTCCCTTTGTCACCCAAAGAATAAAGCTGCTGTTTCGCCCAGTGATCTCCAGTGGTCCCAGGGCACGCAGAATACAAACCTGCCCAACACTGCCTGAAGAGAAAACTGCCCTCCTGCAGGAGGTTGTGAGGGAAGAACCTGATGCACTGAACTGACTCCTCTGTGATTTGTGGCTCATGGCCACCCCCTTTGTGCTATGTGGGCTGCAGGTGCCAGGCTCTGCAGCAGCTCTGTCCCCCTCCCCAGGCTGGCTGATCCCTTACCAGATAGAGCTGCTTGAGCTTGGGAACACCGAGCCCTGCTGTGGTCTTTATCTGGTTTCCTCGCAGCTCCAGCACTTGCAGGCTGAACAACTGGTCTTGACTCAGCCCCAGAACTGTCTGGATTTTATTTTCTGAGTGCCAGGGGAAGAAGAAACAAGAAAGTTAATCCCACCTTGCCAAGAGAGTGTCCCCACAGGAATGAAGAGAGGTGGCTGCATCACCTTTCAGGCTGAGGTTGGCTAGGAGTGGGTGAGTAATGCCCTCCAAATCCACGATCTGGTTGCGATCGAAGCTGATGACTTGGAGGTAGGGCATCTCCTGCATGCTGGCACTGGTGAGCAGATTCCCATCCACCTTCAGCCAAAGCAGCTGGGTTAGGCTGCTCAGCGGGGCCAAATCTTTCAGCTTGTTCTTTGACAAATCCACATACCGCAGGTGAATGAAGCGTTCGAGGAGGCTGATATCTGTCAGGCCCCTGAGGGAGGGCAAATGTGAATAAAATATCTTTCATATTTCCCTACTACCATCTTTTGGGTTGCTCCTTGCCACTAATGGAGGGAGGGCAACCTTCTCTCCTACTTCTCTGCTGTCCTAGAAAGCCTTGCTGAGAGAAGGAAGAAAAAGGCAGGTGATAGGGACAGGCCTGTAAGCAAAGACGAATGGTAAGAGTGGACCTGCTTTCTTGGCAGAGGGAGTACTTATTCCCATTGAATTGTCTCTCTCAGGACAGGGCACAGCGAGAGCAGAGCAAAGAGTAAGTTTTGGGGAGGGGTGTGTTAGATACAACACAAAGGACTGTGAGGAAGGACTTTCCTGGTGGAAAAAATAGTGGTTGAGATACCCTATAAGGCTGCTGAAAGAAACAGTCTTAATGGGGCCTTAATTAGGTGGATGTGCTGAGGAGGCTGAGGCTCCAAACTGTCCAAGACCATTGTAGCACAGTACTTACACATGCCTGCCTTAAAAGTTAGCAATTAGGAGGACAGATGTCAATGGATATTTCCCGGAGTGCCTGTAGGGAGGTCACTCTGTTCAGGACCCCCTAGGAGAGCACAGTCCAGAGTGATGGGGCAGGCTGCCATCAGCCTTGGGGGACACTGCTGTTCCCAGCGGTGTGTGTGGCTGTGGCAGAGGCAGTGCCCAGGCCAGGGCTGAGGATGGACAGGCTATGCTGAGGCACAGACTGGAGTCCAGGCGGCTGGAGAGCTCCTGGATACGCTCCTACCCCGCACGGCCGGCCACCAGCTTGAGGCACAGCGGCTCCATGGCCATGGAGTAAGGGGCTTCTGCCGGGTCAGGCGTTGCTCACTCACTTGTCTTTGGCTTCAAACTTCACATAGGCGTGGGCCAGCCCGTTGCCAGTCTTACTGAGGAGAGAGAGGCCCTCCTTGAGGATTTCCTCCGTCAGGGGACAGGGAGCCGGCTCCTGGGATAGAACGAGAGAGTACAACGCCAGCGCTGGCCCAACTACAGCCAGGCGGTGCCGGGGGCCTCCCCCTCACCTTGCCTTCCTTCTCTTCATCATCCCCCTCCTCCTTCTCCTCATCCTCCTCCCGCTCTTCCTTCTCCTCCTCCGGCTCCTCGTCCTGCATGCTCCCGGGGCAGGCCGCGCTGGCCGAGGCCCGGCCGCTGCCGTGGCAACGGGGGCGGGCCGGAGTGCCCGGGCGCGGCGCGGAGCCACCGCCGGGCCGGGCCGGGCCCGCCGCAGTCCCCAGCCCCGCGTCCCCGGCGCTCGGAGAGCTTAGAGCGCGTCCCGCCCTCACCACAAGCGCTTTGCGATCCCACTGCACCTTCCCAGCGGGGTGTCATCTGCGGCCGTTAGCGTATCCAGAGAACCGAAGGATTTTTTTCGGTGGGAAGGGACCTCTGTGCGCGCCGCAGCTCAAAACGGGGCCGGTTCAAAGTCAGGCGGGGCCGCGCAGGGTGGTGGGCACTCGGGCGGTGAATACCTAATTAACTGTTAATTCACGCTCTGGTAAATGTTTAATTAACATGTTGAGCAGAATTAGCCTTGGGCTCTGCATGAAGCCTCCCCGAATACGAGCACCTGGATGCCGGGAAGGGGTTTTTGGGGTGCACTGCTCCATCTCCGTCCTCCAGGCTGTGGAGCTGGGAAGGGTTGAGGCTGCCCGTGCCCGGCCGATGCCAGCAGCGCCGGGTGTTTACCCGCCGGGAATGCTGCTCAGAGCTGATGGTCACCAGTGATTTGCAGTTAATACAAAGTCCAAGGCTCTGCTCCCTTTCCCTTCGGTGCACTTTGCTCCTGTGCAGTGCCCGGGTAGCATTAATGCTAGGTAAGCTGGTCCAAGCAGAGCTGCTCACACAACCATCAGCCATCGCCCCTCCTGCAAGGCATCCCTGTGCTCAGGGCTGCACAGCAAGCTGCTATCTGTGCCCCCTGCCTTGTCCTGATAGACTCCCTGGTGCCGACCTCTTCTGTTCATCTGAATTCACTCCCTGCAATTCACACAACCACAGAATGGGCAGGTAAGAATCCAAATTAAGGACTCGGAGAAAGGAACACGCCTGCAGTCCAGCCCCATCCCAGGGGAGCTTCAGCCCCAGAGCACCTTTAGGATTGGGGGTGTAGCTGTGGTCAGGGGTGTGGGACACAGGGGAAGAGCATTTGGGACAGGAATCATTAGGGAATGATTAGGGCAGGAACCAGGGGTGATCTAGGGGACATAGAGGAACAAATATAGCACACAGGAATAAAAAGGGCCAGTCACATGTAAATGGTTTGTGATGGTTTGTCCATGTCCTGCACCTGATCAGTGCAGCCTGTCGGGTCTTCTCATTAAACTCCTTTTGCACTTTGCCCTGGGTGAGCAACTAGTGGCCAGAGCACCACAGGGAGTGGCTGCTGGGGGGCTGGAGAGGTTGGGATTGAGGGGCAGCTCCTGAACACTGCCTGAGCTCAGCTGCTGGAAGGAGACACACTGTACATGTGTGTAAGTACTTCTGTAAATACACAGATGCTCACCAGTGCACCTCCATCCTGCTCAGCTGGAGCAGGGCGTGGGATGAGGCTGCCAGTGCTGTGTGGATGGATGTGTAATCTGTGTGGCCAGCCATGGCTGTGTTTAAGTAGAATACATTGAGAGTCACAGAATATTCTGAGTTTAAAAGGACACCCACAAAGATCGTTGAGTCCAACGTGTGCGTGTGGTGCCTACTGGGAATACAAGCTCAGCCCAGCTATTGTTTGGGGCCGAGGATGCGGAGCCATCGCAGCCTCTCTCAGGCTGTCACATCTGCCACAATGCATTTTTCTTCAGCAGCAACCTGTTTAAGATCCAACCACTACAGTTTGCTGTGAGGATCTGGCAGTATTTCCACTCCAGAGGGCTGCAGTACTGCCAGAAAGCAGACAAAAAGAAGAGAAACAAGATCTGGCACCCCTGCTGATATAGAAATGATTTTCCATGAGTTTATTCCTCATTAAATGAACATTTTCATGCCCCTGCATTCTCTCAAAGCAGCAAGATCAATGCCCAGCTCCCATCTGTTTTCTTCTATGTAGGTCACTCTCCTGGGCTCTTGTGCTGTGGGCAGGGTTGGGCAGGAGCAAGAGCTGACAGCAGAGCTGCAGCCAGTGGGTGGCTCATCCCTGAGTGATTGTACCCAGTCCCTGCAGCCTTAGGACCACTGTGTGCTCCTGCTGCATCACTGCTGCTCTGGTCAGTATGGCACAATGGCCCCAAACTACAGCCAAGGCCCAGCAGCCTCTCAGAAACACGTGCTCTGGTTGTAGAAAGCATTTTTTTTTCTTTTTGTTTTTCCTCTGAATTATCCTCCTCCTTTCCATATCACTCTACACATATACAGAGCTGGGAACTGCCACCTCCTTGCTTCTGTCAGGCTCTTCCTTCTCAGAGCACCCGGGATCCTAGGCAGGAGATCCCTCCCATCCAGCTGGGCAGCAGGAAGCTCCCCCAGCAGTAGTAGGGCAGGAGTCCCGACAGCATCAGGCTTTTTCCTCCTTGCTCCTCAGCTCCTGCCCCTCATCCCTCAGGTGATGCTGGCACTAGCAGCTGGAACACTGCCCATAGGCTCCCAAGGATGTACCGCCTCATAAATATGCTCCTCCTTGTGAGGCACTTCTTTTTCATCACCCTCGGTACTACAAAAACTAAAAAAAACTCAGCAGCTGGGAAGGAATATCAAGTCTTGCTTCCTCACCCACTAGTACATGGCTGAAAGCAGGCAGCAAGCACTGCCCCAACACAGGTCCTAAATAAAATCCCTCCCTGCAGAGACAGAGCTGCTCCACTCTACATTTAATGGGCAAAGTCAATTACCAGTCCTTACAGGCAAAGAGCCTGTATTACTGAGCCTGCCAGGGAAGACTGGCTCACTGGTGGAACAGCCAGGTGCTCGAGCAGTTACTGGAATAGAGACACAGGTATAATAGGATCACCAGAGGCCCAGAGAAGAGCTGTTATATGACAGATGCAGGTTGAACCTGTGCAGTGCCTACTAGGGTTAATGGTGGGCTCCCAGGGAAAAGCCCACAAAACCCTCTCTGCAACTAGCCACCTCCAAAAGCAGTAAGTTCTCTACACTGCTCATCCCCAAGATGCTTCCAAATAATATCCAGGACACACCTTTGCTTTTTGTTTTTCATTTATTGTTCAGTACGGGACACAGGTGAGGTAAGACATCTCACAAGGATCTAAGCTGACAGGTTCCTTGCTGATGGAGCTGAAGGATGCAAGAGACTGTGGTTCCTTTTTCCTTCCCGCAGCACCAGCAGCCCCCTCTCCCTGCAGAGCTGCATGGAAAGGGAGAGATACTGGCCAGGTAGGCTGTGGGCTCTTAACAGGTCAACAGGAAGCTGAGGATTCAGCTCAGAGAGGAGACTGTCAAGACTCTGCCAAGACAGGCTCCTGCTAACGGGACTCCAACGTGGCGAGGGTGGTTAGCAGAACACCTAGAACAATGACTGTGGAGGGGGAAAGCCTCAAGGAAGGCCTCCGTACTGATACGTGTGCAACGAAAGGTCCCTTCTTGCTTCCATTCCTTAACCACAAGGGACAGCTCCTCATGGGGTGCTTCAGTGTTTGGCATTGATAATATCCACAAACTCTGGCTTGAGAGAAGCTCCACCAACAAGGAAGCCATCCACGTCATGCTGAGAGGCCAGCTCCTTACAGTTGCTGCCAGTGACGGAACCTAAGGAGGGAGCAGTGTTTTAAGGTCAGATGTCCCAGCTCCAGGAAAATGGGGCCAGGGCAAAGGCAGGACTGGCACGGTACCAGCCACCTCTTGCAGACAGCAAGACTGTCTCCCATTTATCCAAGAAAGCTACCCAAACAAGCTAGAGGGTGATTCTTTATGCTCTGAAAGTCAAGCGTTTCCTTGCCAGGGAGAGAATGACGTACAGCAACAGGTAGAGGAACTAAGCCTGCCCTGGAAAGTCGCTTCAGACTCACTTACCTCCATAGATAATCCTAGTTGACTGAGCAACAGCATCTGACACGTGGCTTTTCAGCCACCCCCGCAGCTTCTCATGAACTTCCTGAGCCTGCAATGCAACACAAGAGCCACACTGAGGCCTGAGCCATTCTGCATACAGTTCCCTTCCAAAAATGAGGGAACAGTTAGAGATTCTCTAAGTCACCAAGAAATCTCCAGGAGATTCTCAGTAAGAATCTTCAGGAAGGTTTCCTGAGGGGGAACGGTCAGTTGGTCATTTAACCAGCCACCTCCCCCACTCATACCTGTTGAGGAGTTGCAGTTTTACCAGTTCCAATAGCCCAAACTGGCTCATAGGCAAGAACCACTTTACTCCAGTCCTTCACATTATCTAGGGAGGAGAGAGAAGGAAGAGGTGAGCACAATACCCTCATACTGGGCAGAACAGAGCTGGAAAACTGTGAAAAAATCCCAAACCAACCACTTCTTTTTCCTCTTACCAGCAATAGCCTTGGTCTGTTCAAAAACCACCTTCTCTGTTATGCCTGCTTCTCTCTCATCCAGCTTCTCTCCAATGCAGGCAATGACTCCAAGGCCCTCAGCCAGAGCATGAGCTACCTTCTGTCCAATCAACTGGGAATGGAAAAGCAACAAGGCAACCAATAAAACAGGGAGGAGGTCTGGTTTACTTGCTCACTTTTCCAGTCTTTGCCCACTTTCCAGTCTCCAGACCCATCTGAGCTGGACCATTATCCATGAGACCACTCACCTCATCAGACTCTCCAAAAACATGCCTTCGCTCTGAGTGGCCTAGGATCACCCATGCAGCTCCAATATCCTTGATCATTGCTGGGCTGGGGAGAAAGGACATGACTCACTAGAGGAAATTCATGTCTCAGAGGCACCCTGACTTTACTCTCCGGAGCTCACCTGATTTCTCCTGTGAAAGCACCCTTTGGTACCTTGTAACAGTTCTGTGCTGCCACTGCAATCTTTGCATCGAGCTTCTGACGGGCAAAATCAAGGTAGATGGCAGGGGCTCCACAAACCACCTCTGCAAGAAAAAAAGCACACTGTTACCCTTGTGACAGGCAACGGACAGAAACCGTACCCAGCCACTGATCCCAAATCCCATCCCCAAGAGGTCATCCCTCTCTCCTGGGCATGCACAGCTTGCCCCTCCTCACTGACATTTGGGGGACCCTCTGCGACAGGAGAACCCCTGCTATCCGATGACTCAACAGCAGGGAGAAAAGCCCTTTTCCAGGGAACTGGACAGGAGATACCAGGCCGACGGCCAGGTCGCAGGGGTCTCTTGGAAAAGTGCCCAGATAAAAGATAGGGTGAGAATCCCACCCTGCAGCTCGGGCCTGGCCTGGCCGAACCGGGGAGAGCCGCACCGGGTTGCGCCTTGGGCTGTAACCGGGCACGGTGGCAGGGCAAGGGGCAGCAGGCGGGGTAGGGGCAGCGCTGCTCGGCGCTCCGAGACCCCCGCTCCCGGGATGGGGGCCAGGCCGAGGGGAGGCGCGGAGCCCCCGGGACCGCGGGCTCTCCGGGGATCGGCCGCACGTGCCCGCCGGGCCGGCGGGAACCCGGATCCGGTTTCGCGGGTATATTTAGGGCCGCCGCCGCGCGGTTATATTTAGGCCCCCGCCGCCCTCTGACATTTGCCGCTCCCCCGCCCGGGCCCGGGCCCGGTCCCCGGCTCCGCAGGGCCGTGTGGGACGTGCGCTACGTGCGGGCCGCGCCCTCACCGGTGTCGGCGGAGAGCTTGGCGCCGTTCAGCGTGTGGATGAGCTCGCCCAGGCTCTTCTTGTCGCCGTTCATCTTCCAGTTGCCCCCCACGAAGAACTTCCTGGGCGCCATGGCGAGAGCGAGCGGGAGCGGGGGCCGGCACCGGAGGAGACGCGAAGGTCAGCGGCGGCAGCGCGCGTGCGGAGCCCGGCGCTCCCTTTATAGCCCGGCGGCGGCCGAGACCACGCCCCCCGCGCGCCCCGCCCCGCCCCCTGCCCCACCCGCGCTTCCCCCCAGCCAGGCGGGGGCCAGACAGGAGCCAGCGGGGTATTTCGACTTTTATTTTGTCCCTCGTGTATTTTGGCATGTCAAGGGCACACAAGGGGAAGCGCTGCTCGTGGCCCGCCTTGCTGCCCGCCCCACGCCCACGCCCGACGGGGCGGGCGGGAGGAATCCCCCCCCCATTCACAAGCCACACGTACACACAAGCCCCCTCCTCTCCTTCCGGACAGCAAGGAGGTGGCAACATCCCACCAAGCAGCGAAGCACTAGGGCTGTGTGTTACGGGGGTGGGGACAGTGAGGACATTTCCTATTGAAACCGATATTCCCAACCCCCCGAATCCCCTTCACTTGTGTCCACGGGGGCTCCAGCCCCCAGTCGATTAGTCAGTGAACTCTTGTCTCCCCCCGTGTCTCCACAGAGGCTATGAAGGGGCTGGAGAAAGGAGCAGGGAAGAGAAGGACCCTGCTCCTGCCCTCACTGCCCCCACCCCTTTCCCCCCCACACCTTCAGCCCAGTCTCCCCCCACCACACACAGCAAGAGGATGTTCTAGCTGGGAATCCGCTGATAGAAGTAGATGTAGCCCAGGTCCTTGGGGGGCTTCTCAGAAGCACAGACTTTCTGGTCGTTGTAGATCACCCACCTGCAACAGGCACCAGAGGAGCTCAGGGATGCCATTCCATGGTTAAGACACAACTCAATTCCACTCACCCCCCAAGACCTCTGAAGAAACAGGGGAGGATGGGGATTTCACTGAGTACCTCAGTGTGGAAATCCTTACCTGCCGTCTTTCTTGATGTGACAAACATAATGTCCGCACATAGTTGAAGTGCCCATGTGGCTGATGAAGGCAAACAGCTGATATTCTTGAAAGAAGGGGGGAAAGAGAGGATCGTCAGGGAAAGAGGAAAGATGTCTTACTCCCTTACACCCTGTACAAGGCCCTCTCTAGAGAAGGATCCCTGAAGGAAGCTCTGCTGGGTAATAATTTAGAACTGGATCCTCATCAAGCATGACCGTGAGTGATCTTAAGGCCAAACGTAGAGGGAAATGGGAGATGCTAACTTCCATTTAGCCTTCTCCCTTCCAACTTTTTATTTGGGCCATGGATGCTGGATGGGTAAGGCAGGGATTCTGCCTCCCAATAGCACCCAGCAGCCAACACCACTGGCACAAATTCTGTGTGCAGACTGGAACTGCTTCTTTCAGTGGGAACCAAAAGGGCAAAAGAGCTTCCCGGAATCACTGGATAAAAGCAGCACAGCCCTTCCTGTCTTTCACTTGATGGCACTTCCACAACCTCTCTTTTATTGGCTTCCAGGTAATCCTCAATCAGCCTGAAGGGTCTAGACTACTTTGCCATTCCTTCCCTGTTCCTCCCTGCTTCCACCTCTACAACCAGACCAGCTCTGTGACAGCTGCTGCTGCTAAAACCTGCAGTAGTGCATAGATCAGGAGTTATAAAATCCTGTTGCGTTTGCACCCCAAAATCCACTTGGAACTCACTTCCGGGTCCATCGCGCACTTTGGGACCCACAGGGACGGATTCAGAGATGGACTCGGCTGCCGAGCGCCCCTCTGAGATATCCATAGCAGCTTCTGCATCGAGGTCATCAATGTGACTAAAGATCCAATCCACAGCACGCTCCAGACTGTTGTTCTGGAAGGGAGAAGAAGACAGTGAACTTGAGAATTCCTGTTCCTGAGAAAATCCTTGCTCTGTGATGTCACCTGTGCCTCTCACCGTGGCTCTGAGCGCTTTCATTGCCTGGTCCCGGGAGAAGCCCATGGAGACAATGGTGGCCACACTGTCTTCTGAAGGAGGGTCTGGGCAGGCAATAGTTGACCCTGGCCCACTGGATCCAGGGAGAACTAATGGGTTAGCGAAGTCTGCAGCAGGAAACACAACACAGCTCAGAGTAATTACACCTCTTCAAGAGAGTACAGCCCAAGTCCAAACTACTTCACTTTTCCAGTGTGGTAGTAGGACACAAGCACAGCAGCCCAGAAGCAATAGGCTTCACCACGGCCATGGCCTCATACCTGGATCGTCCATATGTGACATGACCCAGTTCATGGCCGCCTCCACCCCGCTATTCCCTGTGTAATACACGGCTTTGCGGCAGGCATCCATGGGAAAGCCCATTTCCACTAGCTGGATAATCACCGACTCATCCAGCATGGGTGCTGTGGGAAGACAGAAGTTAGAGCCACCCACTCCCACCCATCCCTGCTGGTTCCATTTCGTCTCGTGTCACACATCCTCCAAAGCCGCCACTTCCTGGCTTTATTTCACACCAGTTTCCATCTCTCGGCTTTTCTCAGCCACCTTTCTTCTTCAGGAGAGCAGTCTCACACATGGGCAAAGAACAAAACGATTCAACCCATGAACTCAGGAGCACTGGCTCTTCCCTAGGCTCTGAACCCAACCTCCCACTGTGGTTTGTGAAAATTAAACACCCCAACCAATTGAATCCTGTATAAATCCCAGCTCTGTCTCCTCTAAATGCACTGGACATGCCACCCCCCCATCTTGCACGGAACAGGAATCAACAAACCCCCTTGCATAACACCCTTGCATAACAAGCATGCAAGGGAGGCAGCTGGCAACCACTGACAAAAGGACAGGGAAAGTCTGAGCAAGTGGGAAACTGCTAGCATGGGACACAAGGCAAGGAGAGCAAGGAAATGAGTCAGGCATCAGGAAGAGAGGAGGAGAATCACTAACATGTCGGAGAGGAGAAGTGAGGGGAGCAGAAGGAGTCGTCGTCCTCGTTGCCATAGAACCCCAGGCTACCTTTGGGCTCATCTGGTGTCACCAGCGGGGGTGCAATGTCCGGCATTTCCTCTTCTCCTTCCTGCAGCCCCGTTCCCTGCAGTGCAGAGATATCCAGCTCCTCGGGCATTTCAATGGAAACATCTGCAAGATACGGTCTTGCTCAGCCTCTGTGCAGGGGCAGAAACAAAGGACTCGGCTGGGAGATCTAGAAGGGTAAGTCCCTGGGGATGCCTGCAGCAACTTTTGGGATAGTTACTTTCCTCCTGGCAGTAATGACCACAATATCCACATGTGACTCCCAGTACCTCTATGCTCTGTACTTCTCATCCTCCTTACCGAGCTTTTTGGGCACCCAGTCCAGGCCGAAAGTGAACTTCTTGATCTGGATGACCAGATAATCTGGGAAAGAAGCGAACCGAGTCGTTCTGAAAGAAACAGATAAAAATTTTTTAAATTCCCTGTCAGCAAAGATTGAGGGTATCTAGCTGATCCAAGAAATCAGTGAGTAGGGCAGGGCCATGTCCTGAGCAGGGTGGGGGATACACCTGTCTGTGCATCTCTCCTGTGCTGAGCTTAAAGCTCCTCAAACACAGAACCATTCCTAAGGCAGAAGCCCTGACAAGACAAGATGGAATGCAAATCTTGGAGATGAGAAAAAACAGTACACAGTCTGACTTCCAAACATGTATTTTACAAGCCTGGTCAGATTTTGTTCAATTAAAAGTCTAACCCTCAAGGAATGTAGTGGAAATAACATCTTTTATTGGACCAAGAGATACACCTGCAGGAAGTGACAAGCTTTCAAGCACAAGTGCACTTTTTTGGATATGAAACATAAGCAATGGATTTTAAGTTAACTGAATTTGATTAAACATTATTTAGTTAGACAATTTGAGAGAGAAAGTGGAATCTGTGAAACAGAGGGGAATGATGTGAAGGGAGAAGTACCTGTTAAGTGAGACAGATACTCATTACCAGGTGATAATTGCAACATGCTGTAGAACTAAATTAAACAACAGTAAAGCGTTTGAATACGACTGAGTAAAAATGAAACTAAAATGTTACTTTTCAATGTGATGTTTGTTTATAGCAGTTATTGCTTAATAATGGCGTATTTATTAGAAAAGCATTTCCAACTCTTTGAGGACTTTCATTGCAAAAGAACACTCAGTAGCATCACAGCAGAAAGCAGCTTACATTCGTAATCTTGCCACGGCAACTTTACACTGCTGCATGTGCTACAGGCAGTGAAAAAAATTAAAGCTGTTTTTTAAACCTTGCTACTAGCATTTCAGTCAGCATTCTTTCAAAGAACTCATGCATCTGTTACACTCAGTGTTCTGCTGAAATCTTAGCAGTTAAAAACTTGAAGAAATTTTAAAGATGGTGCAAGATCAATGTCATCATACAGTCAGTACTGATTCCAAAGCTGAATTTTAAATTTACAGTAAAAACGACTAGTTTTCTGAAATATCACTGTATTTTTGTAGCCCCTCAGCAACTGAAATCTTATGGCTAGGACTTCACTAGGCTTCACTGCTCCTCTGCCCACTGAGGGCAAACACTCCAGCACTGATGGACGGATCCCCTCTCTGCTTCAATGTTCTATGGACCCAGGGTGTGGAGGACTACAAGCTTCAGTTTGGTTCTTCCCTCAGGCCACTACAAGAAGTCCCCAGAGATGCAGCTATGACCAGTTCATCACAGCTTAGCTGACACACACACTTACTTAAGAGCCACAGACTTGGCCTGCAAGGCTGTGCTCCAGAAATCATCCACCTGCTCTGGAGCTCCATAGGCCTCTAGGCAGGAGCTGAAAGGCACCTTGGCTCGCACCAGCTCAGGCAGCGGCTGCTTCTCCTCCTCTGCCTGCCTCTTCTTCTCCTCATATTCCAGCAGCTCATCTAGAGAATAAAGCAGAGGAGTAAAGGACCACCTCTAGGTACCTCCAAAGTGACTGGTGTAAGCCACAGCCAGAGGCAGAGCAGGCCTATAGATACACGCCATCAAGAACGGAGCACAGCTTCCAGAGCACAGCTCTGCTACTGCAGTCGCTCCTGTTTTGCTGCTGAATCACAGCCCAGCTTGTGTCCAATGGCTCTAGAGGGACATCACCGTGTCACACCACCTCGGAAGAAATCAGCCCAATCCCACCAAAGCAGGAGAAGGATCTGGCCTCAGAAGTGGCAAAGAAGTCCCTTTCTCATTTAAGGAGTTCTGCAAGGATAGCACAATATACAAACATAGGGTTTGCCACTGCTCTGCTCCTGGCACATTACTGACCTTTGTTGAGTGCAGCATCCATGGGCACAGGCAGCTGCATAATATAGTCCACACGCTGGGTATATTTCACCTTTTCTGTAGCCAGGCACTTCAGCTTCTCCTCCACCAGAAAACGGAAGACCTCGTTAGGGTTCTCCGAGCTGCGGCAGTTCCGCTAAAGAAGGAGAGATTAGAAGGACAGATGTAACATCAGGATGGCAGAAAAAATGATCTGCAGTAGGAGTGATGCCACACAACATGTGGCTGGAGAGTATTCATTTCTGTACCCAGTCCCCTGGAAAAGACAGCAAAGAGGAAACTAAAGGCAGCTTCTGTACTCCAGGAAGCCATGGCATTCCTGCTGCTAAAGAAGAAAGTTTACATCTCCAGCTGTGCCACTCCCAGAAAAGATTTCTCTATGGAATCAGCCCTGAAAACATGGCCAAGCACCTGTCCTTCTCCACCCTGGTAGGTGCCAGGTGGCCCATTTCCTTGTGTTCTCTCCTTCTCTCTGCTCCAATTGCCAGCTTCTCACTTCCACCCCTCACCCCTTGGTGTGGGAAGAAAATCAAGCTGGACTTTTCCATGATTTGCCAGACAGATTCAATCATTACCTCCACCATGTTGATGAAGTGCAGAAAGAATTCCTGGGCATCCTGCTGTCGGTTAGTGGAAAATTCTGGGTGCCCCTTTCCGATGAGGGACTTAAACATGCGTGGAGCGATGCCATTTTGCATACCCTGCAAATAACAATGAGGAAGAGGAAGGTGGTCACAATTTGCCAAGCACGTGTCCTGGCATGTAGCATTTTATTCTTAGCCATGCTTTTTCTTCAGGTGGCAGGCCTTGGAACAAGCCCCAGCACATGCCTTCAGAAAGGGTTCTCCCTCCTTTGCCACACAGCACACGTGATACCTCATGCAACATGCACATGAAAGAGGATGCTGAATCCAAGCCTCACCTTCTGATCAGGCTGCTGCTCCCCATCTGCAGAAGCTGGCCTTGAATACTCCCCAGAAAGCAGACCATGGCCCAGTTTGGCTCTGGAATGACGAAGTCACTGTTAGTATCAATGTTTCTTCAATCTCATATGCTCCAAGAGCCACATCAACCCATCCAGATTTAACATTGCCATGGTCTGTCAGTCTCACAGATAACAGCTTTCTCTGCTGTGCCAGGCAAGATTATCTCATTGTGGTCTGTTCTCTGGCCCCTGGAGACATCACTGACTTCAAAGTTACCGGGGCTTTTGGGTGCCAATCTCAACCACTGCTTGCACACGGGGTGGAACATGAAGGAGCAGCTGGTGCTAAGCCACAGACCAGCTGCACAACAGCCAGGCTGAGCTGCAGCCTGACAGGGAGAACGGAGCAGTGTCTGACTGCAGGAGACAACAGGGCAGAGAAATTGTCTGAGACAGAAATAGCACTGCTCTGAGCAGACTGATCACGTTTTCCCAGAGGAAAGATTGACTGCGTGAGGTGCTCAATGGACAACAGTATGTGTTCAGTGATTTCCTCCTATGCTCCTATGCTCAGACCCTCCTGCTATTCCATTTCACTCCAGTCCTTCTCCATCATTATTGCCATTTGTCTGGAACCAAACCTTACCATTTCCTCCCTTTGCCCAGGCAATTTCTGATGTCTCACCTGAATCCCCTCTCAGTGAACACCCCACTCCAGGCTGCCCAAATTTAGAATCCTCCTGTACCACTGAACTCTCTGTCCACAAAAGCCACCTTCCATTCCTCCACCCTGAACTTCCACATGCTTGTTTGAGAGCAGCTGTAGCACAGACTTGACGTACTTGAAATGCAACCCCCTCCCAAATCTTGTGTTCCTCCTTCTGCATATCCTCCTGCACAGCACCTCTTGAGGGAAGCCTCTTCAAGCATACATAAGTTATCTAGTGAGAATAAAGCTGCCAAAACCTACGTATCCCCATGCTCTCTGTCATCTCCCTCCACTGCAGACAGCAAGCCCCTTTTAACTGTTACACAGACAGAATCTGCTTCCCAGAAATCCCCCCAGTTAACAGGCATAACAGGCACATAATACATTTCAGAGCCTCCCATGCACACAGGGTGCACTCTGTCCTCTCCACCTAGGGCATTCAGCTGAACTTCCTTGGATTAGATCCTTATTGTTCACTGAGGATCAGTGCCTCTGGTGACAGGCAAGGAAAAAGAGGTGAGGCTTTAAGGGAGAACCCTGGAGCAAAGCAGCACAGAGGGGATGCATCCAGGCAGCCTCAGCCTTCCTTCTCTCACCAAAATTCTACGTACACTTGTGTGCTGAAATCCTGCGTGGGGTCCGAAGGTGCACTTTGGAATATCTTCTCCAGCTTGTCCACATACCTGCAGAGCAAAGCGGAGCAATCTAAGGGATGTCCAGCTTCATCTGGTTCTGAGCAGGATTACTGCAACAGAAACTCTAGGAGACCTTTGCACTGATCCCAGACTAATGGAAAGGAGTGATTAAGCTCACTTACTTTCTCTGGAAGTCTGGGATACTGAACAGCACCTGCATCACAGAATTGAGGTAGCAACTGTTGCCCAGGTTACGGATACCAGTGTACCCAGGCCCATAGAGGGGCTTGAGTTGAACACCAGACTCCTGGATGAGCTCCCACTCCCCAATGCGCTGGTTCATGTCTATTTCCAGTTCTGTCATCGTCTTGTCTGTCTGCAGAGGGAAAGAACGGGAAAATCCTCAAAGAAGCCTCAAGGAAACATCAGAGGTGTGAAAAGTGCAATGCTGTAGAGAAACAGACTCAAGTCCATTTTGTTTTATTCTATAAGCAGAGGAGGAAAAAACAAGAGTTGTTTCCATATATATAAATACCTGGGAAAGAAAGAGGAGGGAAAAGAAATACGGGAGAAATCTAAACCATTCCCTATAAAGAGGCATGGGAACCACACATTAACAAAAAAAGCTCAGTACCTGGGAGCCTCCCTGCCCACAGTACTGACACATAACCCCAGGGAAATAAACCTGAGGGACATGAAAGAAAGGCAAAAAAAGGCAATCAAAGAAGAAAGGCAAATGAGACAACTCTCTATGTGACAAAAAACCCCCCAGGGTTTCTTTATCAGGAATGGTTCTGCATAGCCACAGAAAGCTGGAATCCAACACAGACACCTCAGAGCTGCTTCTCTCTCCCTCTGGGCCTATGGAGGACACCACTTCCTCCTTACCTTCTGCATCTTGAGCATGTCAATCCCAAAGTGTGCCAGGTGTTCTGCCAGGTTGGGATCCAACACCATGTCATCCTCATCGTAGGAGTAGACATCTGTGCAGGAAAACAGAAAAAAGATCTCAAATTCACAGCTGGATGAAGAAAGCACACAGAACTGTGAGTTTTGACAAACTGAGCCATTGGGGTTTCTACCCTTTCTCAGCAGAATAATGTAACAGGCAGAACACTGAGATTCCTCCTAAACATGTGACTAAGACAACTTTGTCACCGATCAGGGTACAGAGGCACACTGATGCCAGGAGTAAGGAAAATGGGTTACTGTGCCATACACTCTCTGCTCAGGATTTGAACAAACGATTCTCTGATAAACACCCCAGCACAGAAAATCAGATGGCAACCTGGATAACTATTCTAAAAGCTCCCAATTACAAGGGAGGGGCAGAGGAAAGCAAGGGTTTTCTTATCAGCTTGTCCTTTGCTTCACACAAGAAGCAGGTCAGCGTGGGAAAGTTCACAATGGGATGACACTGCGTGTTCCAGGTCACAAGATGGTCAACACCACCCCGACACCCGCAAGAGATCTGTGTCAGCCTGAGTGGTGCCTGGCATCCCTTGCCCTGGGAGGATGCCCCTCCTCACCAGCCCCATCAGGAGTAATTGTTCCCAGTTTCACAGCCAGCGGGTAGCCGGTTTCTCGGTAGTGCTCGACTGCGTGGTTGTTGCCACCGCTGCCGTCGAAGTAGCGCCGACCACAGAGGATGGCTCCGTCGGTCATGTTCAGCCACAGGTTCTCCTTCATGTCACACTTGCTGCACTTCCAGCCACTATTGACAAGGGACAGAGAAAAAGAGATCAGAGGGAATGCCTCCCTGGGTCCTACCTCCCAAGCCCTCGCCACTGCTGCCCACTGCAATGTCCAGAGTGTAAGTGATCTCGCTCCTCTTTCACTGCAGAGCACCGAGAACCCTGATAAACCTTAACGTGCCACCTCCCCTGAATGTACTGTGACGAGGCACACTCAGAGACAGGCCAGCACTGCAGAAGGGCCTGGGACACAGAGTGACACAGCAAGTTCCAGCGCTATGCTCACCACGGTGGGATGCGGACATCGTTCTGAAGCTGCTGCAGGGAAAAAGCGTGTTTGGAAACACGCCGAACCTCCCCATCCCAAGCCTGCACCTCCTGCTTCCGTGAGGCTGAATCTGCTGTCAGGATGGCCTCAATCGCACTGGCAATCTGGAATTAGGACAGCAGGAGAAAACATGAGGGGCCGCCCTACCACGGTAAGGGCACAAGAAGCTTCCAGTGCCACAACACTCTACATTTAAACAAGTTGGTTGAGACTTTTGGGAGCCTCAGCCACACACAAGCCAGAACTCTGTAATATACAGCACTGTGGAAGCGCAGAACAATCCTGATGACTGCCAGCTGAGACTTCACAGCAGCTCTGCAGGATCCCTCTTACAGGGCAGTTTTCTTCTCTGTAATGGTACATTTCCTCATCAACAGTACACACAGCCCTCCACCCAAACATACCCTGTCTTTGACCATGTCTGGTAGTCCCTCCAGCCCATCACGTGGAATATCCAAATGGTCTGGCAAAATTACTATTTTTACATCTTCGTCATATTCAAACTTCTCTTCTGTGATGTCAAATCCACCTTCTACACCTACAAAAAGAAAAAAACATTGTGGTAACAGGTGAAACCAAAGAGCTTGAAAAGCTTCTTTCCCCACAGCTTACATTAAATAAGGCAAAGATCTAAATCAGTGATCCGCAACCTTTCTTCCATTTCTGGATCCCAGAGCTTCTGCTGGTGGACTTCACAGGAACAATTATAAGCCTAGTGACAATAGGCTTATTTTTCCCAGCTCTCTTTACAGATGCTTTAAAACAATCTCCAGACTCTGGCTACAACCAGGAAGAAAACCAAACCTCCTCTAGAGAGGCACTGGCCAGAACAGAGGCAAGAAAAAGCACTGGTGTTCATCCTTAACCAGAATACTCAAGACAATGAATGGAGATGTGCATGAAGTAAGGCAGGGCAAAGGTCAAGTCTACTAGTGTCTTTAAGAAGCTTGCCTCTCTCTCTTGCCTTTTCCAGAAAGGACAGTCTAGAGTCTTGCACTCAAGCAAGAAGAACCAGGAGTTCCTCTGGAACCAGAAGATCCAGAATTGCAGAAAAAGTCTGAGCAAAGGTATAATGATAGTAGCTTCTATGCCCACCTAGCCGTGCTTTCCAGAGGTTGCACCAGAAACTGGAGATCCATATGTAAAAAGTTATTTGCCAGCTGTAAAGAGTCCTCATGGATGCTCACCAAAACATCTGCAGTTCCTGCACATTCCCTCACCTACAGTTTTTGGATCATGTAGGTACTCAGAGGAAAAGCTTGGCCTTCTCTGTTCTGCAGATATTCACATCCTACGTCCCAAAAGGAAGCAGGCAGAAGACACATGGCTTATTAACAGCCTAAACCCCCTGTGTTTTCAAACTGAATTTCCTATATTTCTGGAAAAACTGCATGCTGTGACTGCAATAATCTCTGCAATAAATATCTGAACATCTGCGGCTGCTACAGATCTCTGAAGGCAATAAAAGCTTTTGCTGCTCAGTGCCTCTGCCTCAAGAATCCTGTGTGCAACAGTTCTGATAACCACTACCATATTTCCTTAAAACATTCTTGTCAAAAATATCCAGTCCCATGATATCTCCTGCCACTCCCTCCTTAGATACCTACAGTTTTTACACTGTGCATAAAATGCTACGTACGAACACAATGATTTTAGAAAACAGTCACCAGCATCATGCAACAACACACCTAGATTACCCTCCTCTGTGCCTCTTCAGCACAGCCCCGAGATTTCCTGTCACCACTTCATACAGTAAAGCCACACACAATCCTAAACCCTAAAGAATTCCTAAACACATTCCTAAACCCTAAACAAACTAAGCGAGACTGGTGAGGTCCCCTCAGGTGGTTATGTGAACCTTCTGAGGCTCCAGATGAGAAAGAGTGTCAATAACTACCAGCCTGCCTCCCTTTCCATGGTGATACCCAAGAACTACGCACCACAAAAGTCCATCAGACAACATGCATGCATTGGAGGCAAACACTGTAGATCTTTTCTCGTCATTGAGAGGGGAAAGTGAGATACAGAGGGATCAAGGGCTACATTTTGTTCACAAATCTTTCTAGTACTTTAAAAAAATCTCCCGTGTCGGTATTAGCTAAACCACCACAGTTCAGCAAAAACAAAGCTAAAAAAAACTTCCCTTGAACTTGAGACCATTGTCTCACAGAGCTAATACTTTTTCTTTATTTTCTCCTGCTCCATTCACACCACTAAGCTGTTATCACAGGCAGGTATTTGCTGACCCACAGGAAACACTTGTTCCAAGACCTTTGTAGAATTCAGCCTGCAGAAATAACTCATAATGCAGACTGGGCCTCATCTCTCCCAAAGCAGCATAGTCATATATATACACAAAAGCACTGGCTATCTGAAGAAACAGAGATTCTAGCCTCAATTTTGCTAGAAGTCATCTTTGGGGCTCTATTCAGCACACCAGCAAAACAGGGAGCAGCTGACAGCCTTAATAGTGGTGTTTGTGCTCTGGCAGCAGACGAGTCACTAGGCGTCTACAGCAAGGGAAAAGGGAGCCAAAATCAAGACATTCATGGCCCAGATTCTGGATTTCCCTCTAGTGGTCAGCTTCCAGCAAGCCAAGAACCTGTTACTGCTACAAATGTTCCTGTCCCTTCCTTTATGTGTCTCCATAATGGCCCAGAAATTACCAGCTGAGACTGCTCCAAATAAGCAGCATCTCCACCGATTGCCGTGACAGCCCTCTCGGTCGGTGAAAGACCGCAATGGAACACTGGCCTTGTTCTTCCAAAAAAAGAGAGATTTAAAACATTTTTTATGTTTTAATGCTCATATGTATTTCCTACAGTATCAGCCTGATAAGACCTCATGAGCCAGAAATGTTAATGCAGCATTTCCCATTAATTTCTGTATCAATAATGCTAGTTCAATATCAGAAAAGTTTAAAAAACAGTTTATCTGCCAGGAACTTCAAACTCACTTTTCTCAGACACATATTTTCTCAAACTTACTTCAGCCTCATGCTGGGCACATTGTGTCCAGCAACAGCCCCAGTCTGGTGATCCCCACACCAAGATGAGCCAGGCATGTGGGGTCACGGCAGAGGATAAAGAACCACATTTATCCACGGAAAACAAGATGCAACTTTGGACACGGAACACAACTGCCACCTTAATGACCCGAGACACACTGGAAAACACAAAGTCTGCATTTGGCCAGGGATACTAGCCAAGAAGAGTAAAGCAAAAGAGACAAACCAAGCAGCTCCAGAGGACTGTCTGAACACAAGGACCATATGTGCTTCCTTACCAATAGCCAAGCGAGTTGGTTTCTTCCTTGGGGGGTCCCCAGCACTGGAGTTGGTGTCTTCTTCCTTCTGTGGCATTGAGAAGAAATAGGGAAACAGGAGTTAAGGGGACAGGCACGCTGTGGCAAGCCTTAGGGATTGAAATCAAGCTACTCTGAAAACAGAAGGAAGCCAGGCAGGAATAACATGAGCAATCCATACAACAACTCAGCATAAACAGAACTCATGCACGAGTGTCCCGCAATTCACCAGGAAAAACAATAGCTCCATCTCAGGGGAGAAAGCTCTGTATCTGATGGAATACACAGACACAGCACAGCTCTCAATTTCAGAATAAGTTTGAGCATATGTATTTCTATTTTTTTACCGGTTTACGTGTTCTTTTGAGGTGCAGGTAGACCCGTTGGCCTGTTTTCTGATAGTGCTTTTCCACATACTGCTTCCCAAAGCCCAGGAACGTGTTCATGCAGATATACAAGCCTCCATCTGACTCCTGGAAGGAAGGAGGGACAAAACTGAAGGGAGGTGGTAAGGAAGGCCATTCCAGCTGCTAGGATAGGCACAGCAGACTAGTCATTATTCGTTAAGTCATGGCAACAGCTCGTTCCTACAGAGCAGCCACAAGCTGCTAGTAAGAAATAGGACAGCAAGCCCCAGCCTGGCCATCCCAGCAGAACAGGTACTTCTGTCATGATGATGTATTTAAAAAACTATTTGCGTGTTCATTTATGGCAGGATGCTACCAAATCAGGAAAGCCTGAGTTTCTACGAGAGTTCATCTCGTAAAAGGCCCTTAGCACGCACAGCTTACAAGTTCAGAGTATGGTACAATCATTACCAGCAGAACTGTGGCACCCTGTCCAAAGGCGTGACTCCCAGTGCCATAGGGAATGATGCCAAGCTACACTGCGAGGAAGGTTAACAGACCACTGTTTACTTTTGCTGTTGTGTTCAAAAGCCTGTGAGCAGATTGGAAACAGATACGTGCCCCCACCATCCCACCAGCTGGAACACCACACTCATTCAGCAGATACCCTTTTCAAATTGAAGGGGACGCAAACACAGAAGCTGGAAAGGAGGGAAACCACTACGAAGCTTTCAGAAGCTGCTGGGACTGAGACAGAGTGGGCATTGCACGGTCAGGCATCACTGTGGAGCTCGGGGAGGGAAAGAGGGTCAGCATGCCATGTGCCGCTTCCTCGAAGGACCCGTATCTTCCACTGCAGCCCATTTCTGCCGGGCTGGGGCTTAGCCCGGACGGGCGCCCGCGAAGAAACTCAAGGGGGACCTCGCCCTCCCTCTGCCTTCGCCTCCCCAGGTCCACTGAGGCCGAGCGAGGGTAGCGCAGGAAGCGCGGGGATGCCAGCGGGGTGGAGACGGCTGGAGAAGGGACCACTGCCATCTTAATGACACAGCACGGCCTCGCCCCCCGCCTGCCGGGCCAAGCCGCGCGGCCAGGCCGGGGGGGCGGCTCAGACCCGGGCAGGGCGGGACCCCCGGCACGCCCCCCCCGCCGCCGAGGGCGGGCCCGGGACGCGGCCGACCCCCCGCCCCCCGCCGGACTAAAAGTCCTGGCGAGCCCCTGCACGGAGGGTTCGGGCCGGGGGCGCTCCTTCTCCAGGGACTGCCGGCGAGCCGGGCCGCCGCTGATCGGGGCGAGCG